>NC_138548.1:149988162-150478162 GCF_964273705.1 Natrix helvetica | reverse complement strand
GAATTACTTGTGTGGAGTGTGGGTCCGCCGGCGGATTAGGGAGAGCCTCTCCTAGGAAGAGTAAGAGATCCCGAGACGGGATCCTCCTGTTCGGGAGGCAGCTCCGCGGGCAGCCCCGCACTTTTCCTTCGGAAGTGCCAGCCAGCCTGGAAGAGTTTCGCCTCGGAGATGGGCTACTGGGAGCTACTCGGGGGATGCGGATTATGGCAGTTGCCGCCCTGCTGGCCCGGAGGATCGCAGGTCGAGGAGGCTCCTTCTAGACCAGAGGTCTCTAACTTTGGCGACTTTTAAGGCGTGTGGACTTCAACCCCCAGAATTCCCCAGCCAGGGAGTTGGACGTTCACATGTATTTGCTTCTAAATACTTTACTTCAGCCTAGCTGGCTGGGGGGATTCTGGGAGTTGAAGTCCGCAGGTTTTACGAGATTGGACGCTCCTGTTTCTAGGCGATGCGCGGGACGGCCGCGTCACAGAGTTGTGCTGGAGGATGGAACGAGGGGCTCTGCGCAGGCGCACCTCTTCCTCCTCCTTCTCAGCATGGGACCTCTGGGGCTTCGCGGGAGTTTCAGTCTCCAAGAGCGGGGCGCCTATTTACAGCTCCTAATGCCAATGGAAGTCTTACTCCGCCCCCGAGTATGTCTCGGCGATGCGTTAGGTGGGCTCAGATCTGCGTTAGATGGGCTCAGATCTGCGTTAGGTCTGCTTGATATCTGCCTTTCAAATAGGGGTCAAGGAAAGACCGGCTTTGCTACAGGAAATTGGGAGTCAATGGGAATGGCACCCCCACTAAATGCAGATGCACATTGATGGGCTGATGATGTGACCTCAAGTTGGTGTCAGTTTTTAACAACTGCACAGATAGGTTTTCTGGATAACTTTTGTCTCCAACCTGGTTCAGTAAAACCTCTGGTCACGAACGCTTCTGACCAAGACCAAATCAGGGTGTTTTTTGTAAGTGCCATAGTTCCTGTTGTTTGTTTACAAACAACAGCAACCCACGTGTGGCCACTGCATTAATTTTGCTTTCATTTTGGTTAGGTTTGGGGTCATGACCAAATTGGGTTGCGACCAAAGTTATGGAACAGATTATGGTTGTGACCAGAGGTTCTACTGTTGCCCCGAAGGTGCCTTTTAACTGGATTTTCTTTGCCTTCCTTCCAAATGGCGACTGGACTTTCCAAAAGTCCAGTTGCCTTTTGGAAAAGGGTTTTTTTTTAAAAAAAAAAACGTTTCACTTCTCATCCAAGGAGCTTTTTCGGGGGACTCCACCAGTCAATTACAATTAAGCTTCAGTTTTGGAAAAAGCACCTTTGGGACAACCATGACCTGGATGATTGAGAATCTCCATAGACCTGTGGCCTGATCCTTCAGATCTTCCAACTCGTTGCCACTGTAATGAAAACCATCCATCTTGCTGTTAATCATCTTCTTCTCTTTCCTTCCATCTTTACCAACAGAGGGCTTAGAGCTTTCTCCAGAGAGCTGGGTCTTGGCATGCCGTGCTTAAAAAAAACACATACTTGATTGTGAATGCAACAAATTGTTAAAAGGAGGCTTATTTACTTCTAAATATTTTATTCATTAAATGTGTATGCTGCCCATCTCTCTACCAAATGACTCTGGGCAATTTAAGTATATTAAAGCAGTTTGGACCATTCTAGTCCATTTGATATTATCTTTCTCTTGTGAGATCTTTCTTCAACCTGGTGATTGTTTGGAGCTCTTCTCGGGTATATGTGGAAGACTCAGATTAGGAAAGGCCATAGTAAGAGGAGAAAAGGGTAAATAGAGATAAAGGATGAATCACTTCCCGTGAGATGGGTGGCTATACACATTTGATTAATAAACAAAAATAAAGTTGAAAAAAATTGTAGAAGCTATGAAGGAACCTCATTTGACTATCATAGATGACCTCTTTCTCAGTAATTATGTGCATCATCACTCACAAATTGCCAACTTAAAATATATTGTTTGACCATAGAGTATAAAGCCTAAAACCTGTTCTCAGAATAGTACATGTGCTAATGTTGAAAAGGAAGAATGAAACAACCATGATCCTATTTGTAAGATATTCAAGGGAATAATGTAATATCTCACAACTAGGAGTTGTATCCTGCCCTATTGAATCCAAATGAGATCTTAATGTTTCTCCTGCTTCTTTATTATAAGGGTAAACTGAACGTCATGCTGATGAAGGGTGTTCAGATTTAATCATCTTTCAGTGGAATAACTTATTTTTAATATATAATACTCTCCATGATTACTAAATTGCATTTCAGACCCACTCTTCTATATATGTCTTTGTTTCAGAGTTCCTTTAAAGGAAGAAAAACATGGAAATGGCAACTGTAAGTAGTATAACTAATTTTTATTATACCAGATAGCTATACCTGTATGTAAGGATTTTTTTTAAAAAAAAATCTTTTGTGAGATCAATAATAATGAAGACACAATACAATGTTGTTATATATAGGATTGGAATTAGTATGTTTTTAACATACCTATTATAAAAATGTCACACATTGTTTTTTATTCAGATCTCTCAAGTATAATAAGAAAGCAATGCGTAAAATTGTTAATACTGTTTTTCTTCATGATGCATCTAAAAATAATTACCATCCTCTGTATTAATATAACAGCCCACTCTTGATGATGGGGGAAAATCCATCTTGTTTTTACTACAGCTTTTTTTTCACTCTTTATTTAAAAAACCCTTTATTTTTTTATGTGGCAATCAGAAGCATAGCTTGTGTTGTAATCTTCCACTCACAAGTTTTAATTAAGAAATGAAACTTGACTAAAGTTCCAATGACAAATGTATAAATAGAAATAATATGGTAGAAATATTAAGATCAGAACTTTACTTGATTGTCAGCCAAATGATGAATATTTGTCATTACAGTAAACTACACTGAGGTGGTACCAGTCACCTGAGCCTTATTGATTCAGTTCATGTTCAGATTAAAGAAAAAAAACAAGATATGTTTCCATTAGTTTGTGTCCTAATAATTTTCTGGCTTTGTTCTTATCAGACTTTTGAGTTTAGGAATATGTTTGATCAAGTTATGCAGGAGGCTGGGTTAAACTTTCTGCCAGTATAAAGAATGGTGGAATACTATAATCAACTTATAAAGTGGCCTGCCAGTTTAGTAATAAAAAATGTTCTATCTCCAGATAAACCAGTTTAACTAACTTGTCACCTATCCTATTTAATAACTTTGCCAGAGGAAGAACTGGCATAAAGCATGCATACATCTTTTTTAATTATGCTTTGTTTGCAGATAATTCCATCATTTTCATGAACAGGTATTCCATGCTTAACAACTGCCTTGTACAGCAGCCATTCACAGTTATGACAGTGATGAAAAATAACTTTACCATCAATCCTCACTTTTATGACTTTTGCAGCTCTGTAAAGCAAAGGAATGCTGAAGTAAGGACCATCACCTCTCACTTGGCAACCATTTCACTTAATGACCCAGTTGCCGGTTCCATTTATGGTTGCTAAATGAGTACTACCTATATGTGCTTTAATATAAACTTAGTATATACTTAGATGTACTAATTGTTTGGTAAATATTGTATAAAACTCCACATCTAAAATGTTAGTTTTTATTAATCCATTTCAAGTATTTTCTTTAATTGCTAATATAAGACATTAACAAGCAAAATTCAAGGATGTTGAATCCTTATTGTAACAGTTTCTTTGGAGAGAAGAAATGTCCCTTCTTCCCAAAGGTTTGTTAAATCTGAGAAGTATGTCATTGCATTCATTTCCATCATATGTGTAATGATCTCTCTCATCCAAAGTACTACAGATGTGGTGGACTCATCTGTTACTTCAGGGGAGTAGCCAGGAAGAAATTCCCTCCATCGCCTCTCTAATCCACTGGGAGCCAATTCAATCATTGTAACATGTTCCATGCCTGTACCAGCTGTTGTGGAACAATACTGTATGTGTTAAGTCATAGTTTTCATACACAACCTGTGCTGCCTTCAATTTTCTTTGTGTCCCCTTTAGGTTCTTTGTAACAGAGCTAGACTGGTGACATACCTGCCAGGATTCTATTCTTTGGTTAGAAGAGTTATAACTCCCAAGACTTTTTCCACAGCAGGATCCTCTGGCTCAGATGAGCCTTCTGTTGCTGCTGCACCTCCTGACATATGTAAGGAAAATTCCAATTTTCTCACATTAATGATCATTAAAGCCATATCTTTATAGCAAATATTTTCCCCCCTTCATTCCATCAAGTCTGTTCTTCGGAAACCGCCTGCACAAATCCCTGCAGTTTTCTTAGCAAGGTGTGTTTTTTTAGATGTGGTTTGCCATTGCCTCTTTCCTAAGACAAGAAAGTGAGTGGTCCAAGGTCATCCAGGTGGTTTTGTGCCCAAGGCGAGACTTGGATTCATGGTCTTGTGATTTCTAGCTTGATGCCTTAACCGCTATACCAAACTGGCATCATATATATATTTTAAGTCATCTGTGTCTTTTGATACTTTTAGCCTAACTTTAAGCATTTACTCAGAACTAACTTCCACTGAGATCAATGGGACACATTTTTTCAGCTTCTATTAATACACTTCCACTTTTAAGCTGCAACTTTCAAAAAGCAATGTCTTTCACTGCTGAAAACAAATTCTGTGTGTGGGTGCTTTACAGTGACACAAACTTAATTTTTCTTAGGTCCAAAAACTGTGTGGCCAGATGAAATGATGGGACCTTTTGGCCCCCAGGACCAAAGATTTCAGCTACCTGGTAATATAGGTTTTGACTGTCACCTAAGTGGGACGGCACTTCAGAAGACGAGACAAGTTCATAAAAAAGTGCCCGATCTATTAATGGAACCCTTGGCAAGTGAAAGGCATGAATTTGTGATGGCCCAGTATGTCAACGAGTTCCAGGTAAGTGTACAAGTCTCCTGGGAAGGTGAGATTCAAATCTAGAAATGTGTTCAATGCTTCCTTTGGTGGATGGCATAGGAAGTCCTAGATGCATCTTTAATGTAGAGTTCAACTTGCACAGTAATTTATCATCCACATGGCAATTGCTAGACCAGACATTCCTCGCAGAGTTCATGTGCAAGTCAAGAAGTAACTTTCTAGTGGATTCACTTTGATCACAATTTATCATTTGGAAGTTTTTCAGCCGTACAGATGAAACTCGAAAAATTAGAATATCGTGCAAAAGTTCATTTATTTCAGTAATGCAACTTAAAAGGTGAAACTAATATATGACATAAGACTCATTACATGCAAAGCAGGATAGTTCAAGCTGTGATTTGTCATAATTGTGATGATTATGGCGTACAGCTCATGAAAACCCCAAATCCACCATCTCAGAAAACTAGAATATTACATGCAATCAATAAAACAAGGATTGTACATAGAACAATATCAGACCTCTGAAAAGTATAAGCATGCATATGTACTCAGTACTTGGTTTGGGCCCCTTTTGCAGCAATTGCAATGGATTTGGGGTTTTCATGAGCTGTACGCCATAATCATCACAAGTATGACAAATCACAGCTTGAACTATCTTGCTTTGCATGTAATGAGTCCATCTCATATATCAGTTTCACTTTTTAAGTTGCATTACTGAAATAAATGCACTTTTGCACGATATTCTAATTTTTCGAGTTTCACCTGTATTTTCTAAATGTGTCTCACTGGCTAAAATCTAATTTTCTGAATAATGAATACTTAGCTGTTCACAAAAGCCAACAGAAGTCATGATGACCATGTTGTCTACTGGAGGGAATGGGAACAGGAAGCCAAAATCTGTAGCAGTAATTTACATATAGCAGTAAATGTGTCAATTATAAAGCAAAAAGGATATGAAGATGAGTTTTTCTGATAGAAAATAATATTTGTAGATTGTTCTAAAACTTACTGAGAAAAAAAATCTGAAGAGATGATTGTTAGACTCCATTTTAGAATATATATATTCTGACTGTCAATGCCAAAACTGATCCTGTCCTTTTGGAGATATAAGTGCCTTGGGTGATTTTTTAACCAAAAATTACTGATTATGCTAGAATAACTCTCTTATCTGTACATTATAGGAAAAGTTGTATTGATGGGTAAAGAATCCTGGGTTTGTTTGTTTTTTAGTATTCTTCCTTTTGCTGGGGAATGCATCACAAGGTTTTGAAGCAGAATTTGAAAAAACAGTCACTCTAAACAATCATTCCAGGAGCTGAAATGCCTTTATGGTTTATTTTTTTTAAAAATGCATGGGTTAGTGTTTCTTTATTTTACAAATGTATATGTTGCTGCAGTCTTGGAGTCTGGACAACAGTTAAGAAAAAAAAAATTACAAAACCATGAAAACATAAAAATCATGAGAAATTGAAACTATATACAGGTGGACTGTCACTGGTATGTTACGGCAGTGCCTTAAAGCCTGACAATAATTCAGATGTACTTCACATGCCTAGAAGTTAAATAATGTATTTTTTTTTTTGCAGAACCTTAGAATTCCAACAACTGGAACAAAAGACTAAAATAAATCTAACATTTTCTAATCAATAGTATTCATTAGGTTCAAAACGTACCTTTTTTTTTCCAGGGTAATAATGCTGTTCATAAACAAGATATTGCTGACGCCAAAAGTTACTTTGAAACTGCCAAAGTAGAATGTGTGATACAAACATGCCCAGAATTGTTGCGCAAAGGTATGGGTTTCTTGCACACACACCCATCCCTCCACAATGTTAATTATTTTTTTAAAAGTGTGTAAATCGTAGCTTGAAGAAAAACATGCACAGATTGACAGTTTAAGAAGTGTTTTGTATCTAGCATGGTAACTTGGTTAATTTTCTTGGGGTTTCAGGACATTCGAATCAATTTTACTTTTTTATTAACTTCCTTTTGCCTTCTTTTTAATCCTAGACCAGTTTTATATATGAGCAAAGTATTTAGTGCACCTGTTAAAGAATAGGCCTTTAGGAGCAAATGTCCCTTCCTCTTGGTTGTTAGAGGCTGACTACAGATAATCCTCAATGTACAGCGGGTTGCTTAGCAACCAAAGTTACAACCGAACCTCTCCCCCACAAAAAAGCTAGCTAAGATGGTTACACACACACACACACACACACACTCCATGGTCACATAACCACATTTTGGGCACTTGGCAAATAGTGTAGAAATAGTTCATGGAAAAGTTATTTAAAATATTTATATCTTATGTTTTATAGATTTTGAGTCAATGTTTCCAGATGTTGTTTCCAATAATATAACAGTACTAACGGTAACGCAGAAAACTGTAAACGATATGAGTGGGTGGAGTGAAGAGGTAGAAAATGAGCGAGAAGGCCTCATTGAAAATGTAAGTCACATTGGTTTAGGATGATCAGATGCAATTACTTTCCACTGTTTGTGTATGTGTGTGTGTGTGTGTGTGTGTGTTTATATGTGAGTGCCCAAATATATGCATACATTCCTAATTCAGTGTATTCTAAGAAAGTAAAGCATTATTTACAAATGTAAAGCATATTTGAAAGGACAGAGATTTTGTTAAATTGTAGAAGTCAAAAAGAAGCACCTAGATATGTCCACAGTCATCAAAAATCAAATTAAGTTCTGAAGAGGCATTATATTTTTTTAAACTGTTAACCAACTTCCTTTATATACATACATACTGTGTTTCCCTGAAAATAAAATAGGTCTTCTTTTCTTTTGACCCCCGAAATAAGCTTGGCCTTATTTTCGGGGAGGTCTTATTATTTTTGAGGTGCAAGAGGCAGTGAGTGTGGTCACCTCTTGGCTGCTGCTGTGTTGCAATATTTTCAGGGAGGGCTTATTTTTGGGAGAGGGCTTATTTTAGTGCATGCACTCAAAAGCCTGATTGGGCTTATTATCCAGGGAGGTCTTATTTTCAGGGAAACAGAATACATACATACATACATACATACATACATACATACATAAACACACACACATCTTTGTACCCATATCCATCTACACATACTATTAACTTTACATTAATTATGTCACTGATTTTTCACAAGAAAGTATTAATCTTAAAAAAAACTAGGCATACTTATTTTTAGAATGACATAATGACATTAATGTTTTCATTCTGTATAGTAAGTTAAGGGTTTCATCTGAAAGCTTGTTGGTACTTGCTTAAATAAAAACTACATTTAGCTCTGTCCATGTGCAAAATTGCCACTAGAGGTCATTCCTTTTCCGGGTTCCCTGTTAACCACTTTGGCTTTAAGCAGTTGGTAATTAAGTTCCAACAGATGTCAGTATTTACTGGTGGTATTCTCCATAAAATGTTATTTACTGAACATGTCTAGTTAAAAGAAAAGTTCACATTTTGAGGGTGTTGTTTTCCATTTCTGAATAATTGTAATGAAACAATAGCTTTTAGTTAACTGCTAGACATTTCATTTTAAAGCATTTGGAGCTGATTTCTGGCTTCTAGATAATGGATTCAGAAGAGTGACTCACTTAGGGGGAGAATTGCTGTCTGAATAAGTTGCATGGCTTTAATGGTTCCACATGAGCAAAGCAAGAATACTTTTACTGTATAACTTATAGTTTGAAAATTGATGGATTAAATATTATTAAAATGAACCGAGAGAGTTAAATTTAAAATACTGCATATATGTAGCTTGCGTATGTTTTTGTTGAAAACTACTGTTTTTAAACTTGTATAAGTATTGAGTACAACTCTTTTTTTTATAGAAGAATAATGTAACTTTAGATGTAATATTCATAGTAATTATTATAAGAATAATAAAAGCAACTTGGCAGATTGTATTCCTAATTACTGCTTAAAACTATTCTTCAACTTCCTTTGAATATACATAGTTTGTACATTGGCTAAGTAACACACAGTCACAATAGAAGGAGCAATCTGGAAGTATTAGCTCCAGATTGCTCCTTCTATTGTTCTATGATAAATTTCTAGCCATCATCATGCTTGAAACAATTCAGAATTCTTGATAATTTTATGGATTGTAAGTAGTATGATAACGCCAGGAAGAATATTCCATCTTTAACATATAGCAGAAGATTCAGAATAAGATCATTCAGGGTTTGCACTTTACTTGAGTGTCAATTTAAATGTATTTTAACTTAATTTGAGATAATAAGGCAAAGCTCAAGTATTGATTCTTTGAAGATGTTGCAAAAAAAAGAGAGAGAGAAAGCATTGAAAACAAGTTAAGCCTTAATTAGTATAATTTCCCATGCATTCCAACTGGGAAACAATGGTTTATTTCTGATTTTAAAATACTAGCTTGTTCTAAAACTGACAACTTGTACTTTACTGGGGGTTAGACAAAACAACGTTTTGTGTAGAGATTTGATTTTGAGTTTTTGCAATGCACATATATTTGGTTTAATAAGCCATGTGTTTGAAAGCTATCTAGATATAGTCAGCTTTTCATGAAATATATGTTCCTATGTGTTCTTTTTATTAGGCTTAATTTCAATATATATCATGCACCATAGTGCAAAAATTAATCGTAAATGGTATGAGCCTTAAACATGTTCATTGCAAATGGCTGAAGCCACTGCTAAATTTTACCATAATATTTTACATTAGATATTCTTTGTGGTTTAGGGAAAACATCCCTTTTTCCTACATAGTTATAGGTCCCTTTGGTTTTGGCTTCTCTGAATTGATACAATATACTTTGGAGTAAGATATTACTTCTGCATGTACTCAGAAATTTATTTATTTATTCATTCATTCATTCAATTTAATTTACTTGATAAGAGTTTAGAAAGCTTCCTTACTAGCTTTTAAACCTTAAATTGTACTAGCTTTTTTATTTTCTGATCAAGGCAAAACAATGAATTAACATGAGAAAAGTAGATAATGTGTGGTTATTTCATTTTAATTTTAGATGCTGTGAAATTTAGAGAACATTACAATTCAAGTGAGCAATGAAAGTAATCATATTACACAGAACCCCGTGAAGTATTAACTCTATTGACTAGCACCAAGATATCCTTATAGACTTTACGTGACCCCAATATAGCTTAATAGTGTTAATCCTGTTGGTAAAGTTATTCAAGTCGATCAGCTGAAGTTCTGAGCATTTGCTCTTTGATTTTGAAGTGAATTTGTGCTTGATATTTTGCATTTTTCTATTTTCTCTCTTCTTAGTTTATCAATGGTGCTAAGGAAATTTGCTACGCTTTGTGTTCTGAAGGCTACTGGGCAGACTTTATTGATCCGACATCAGGATTAGCAGTAAGTATTTATGTTAAAATGTAGAAAGTAGAGGTGTATCTTGCTCAGACTTAGGCAAACTAGCAGTAGAGTATAAATCCTCCATCAGTTGTTTGTTCTTGCTGATTGCCATTAAAGGACTAAATTGTTTTTGTTTAATAAGTATTGGCATGGTATTTTCTATCTATCAATGTAGGAATTCAGGGTGTTGCACATAGTTTTTCCTGTTTCATACTTAGTGATACAAGAGCTTTTTGAGGTACAGGCAGTCCTTGTTAATGACCACTCAAAGTTCTGGCGGTGCTGAATAAGTGGAACTCAACGACCAGCCTTTAGAGTTCTGGCTGTCCCCAACACATCCATGGTCATGCGATTGTAATCCCGGCAGTTAGTAATCTGCTCACAGTTATAGCAATAGCACTTAGACTCTTTTACCATTTCACAGTGCTTTACAGCCCGCACTAAGCAGTTTTCAGAGTCAGCATACTACCCCCAACAATCTGAGTCCTCATTTTACCAACCTCAGAAGGCTGAGTCAACCTTGAGCCAGTAGGAATCGAACTGCTGAGAGCTGGCAGTCAGCAGGAGTAGCCTGCAGTACTGCATTCTAACCATTGCGCCACCATGGTTTTGGTGTATTTTTGAGGTTTAATGACTAATAACACCATCTTTTTTAGAGTAGTACCATAAAATTATATATCAATGGAAAGATACTTTAATCAAGAATGTAATGCAACAAAGTTTGTTCAATTATCTGTATTCTATGAAACGTTATAGCCAAATAACCAGAAAAAGGAAGCACAACTTGCTTAGGTTGATGTCAGGTAGCTTTCCTTCATCTGATTGTAGCCAATGAGCATGAATATTCAGAGAGCCAGTCAGGTGTCATCTTGGTTTGGCAATGAGCCAATCAGATCACAGTAGGATTCAGTTATTGATGTCTTGTATTGAAGCTGAGAGGAGGACATTTTCCAATGTGTTATACGATCGCTATCAAGTTGGTTGGATTTTTTTGTCTTCCTTCATTTAGTGAGCTTGTAAAACATAATAAAATTAAAGTAATGGTGCAAAGAGTTGACTGGTCGCCCAGAAAGCAATGTAAAATAGTATTATTAAGTGAACAAGGCTACAGTTATAAAGAAATTAGAAGAAAAAATGGTGGAAACGTAACCAAAGGTGGCCTTTCTAAGTTTTTGAAGTGGTATAAAAAGACTCAGCTACTACAAAACTACTACAAGGCAGGAAAAGGTGCACGACAGCAAGTGATGATAGAAGAATTAAGAGACTGTGCCTATGTGACAGAAGAAAATCATCTGGGTGTATACAAGATGAAATGGCGCAATGCAATGTGAAGTTGAGTGCAAGGACTGTTCGGCACAGACTATGGGAATTTGGCCCAAAAATCTAAAATTCCATGAATGAAGCCACCTTTATCTCGAATCCTTCATAAAAGTTATTGCATTACATTCTTGATCAAATTATCTTTCCATTGATATATAATTTTATGGTACTGCTCCAAAAAAACTGATGTTATTTGCCATCAATCCTCAAAAATACTGTACACTTTTCCCAAAACGTTTCCACAATTTTGGCCACCACTATAGATCTGTTTTGTTAATGTGGAAATTAAGAGCATAGTATTGCTGATAATAATTGCACATCAATTCATTCAGATAATGCCTCATAGAAATAAAAAATACTACGTGCATTTACTTAAGCAGGAATTTAATCAAATCAACTGTTATAATACTCGACGTTTCATTCTTTTTCTCTCCTTTCAGTTCTTTGGCCCTTACACAAACAACACTCTTTTTGAAACTGATGAACGCTATCACCAGTTAGGATTTCTTGTGGAAGACCTAGGCTGCTGTAAAGTTATTCGGCATAATCTATGGGGAACTCACGTTCTAGTTGGAAGCGTATTTACCAATGCTACCCCGGACAGCCCTATCATGAAGAAACTGCGTGGGAATTAATAGCACCTTTTCACTTAGAAGTTGGCTAATAAACATTGTTAGCGGTAGATAGATGAAGTAATGCTGATTTATAGATAGGAAAAGTTCTATTATTTATTCTAGGTTTTGTAGTATATGATTTATATACCAATGCAACATTTTATTTTTGAGATCGTATGTGTGTGCATGAATGTGTACACACACACACACACACACACACACAAACACATGTCTCTGAAATCCTGAGTTCATTCTTGGAAAGGAAATGAAATGCCCTCAGCAGTTTTATTTGAGAGTACAAATCCTCAACACTCTCACCTTACTTTGGTTACACATCTTTGGATATAATGTTGAAGAAGGAAAATGTGGTTGCACAATTATCTCAGCAAAAGAAAATAACAAACTCAACTATCTTAATTTTTACCAGAACCAGTATTATATGTTGTTTGAATATTACCAAAATCGCTCAACTTGATTATTGAAAAATTGTGATTCACTTGGATTCTCTTGCAACTGACGATAAAACATAAAGCAACACAACACTATTGTGTGTTAACATGCAAAGTTGGAGGTGCAGTTCAACCTCTTGAATCTAGCTTGTCACCTTCTGGTTCACTCCTTCAATACAAGTATACCTTGAATTCTTTTAGCAAATAATTATCATCTCTTGAGGTGTTACAGGAGCTCACAGACGGCTGTTTTGTGTCTCTAAGTACATGGCACGTTGAAATTACTCAACACATCAGTTTATGTTGAATATCTCTAGTAGTAGGGTGTCTCAAGGTTAACCTTAACTGGATTTGGATTGTTGTATCAGTTGAATGCAACAGCTGTCAGTGAGTTTCCACAATAATTCATGGTTACATTGATGATTTTGAGATTCTCCAACCTGGCTGGAGAGTGATGTATAATATCAATCTTTGTATATGTGTAAATGTATCATTTGAATTTTTTTCTCTGTGATTTTGTTTACAATAGTTGAAGATGCTACATATGAACAAACACTTCTATAGGCCTGTGATGGCAAACTTATGGCATGTGCGCCAGATGTGGCACGCAGAGCCGTCTCTGTGGGCAGGCACGCCGCCTGCTGCTCTTCTGGTTTTCAGCGTGCATGCTGGTCTTCGCGGGTGCCGGAGTTCTGGAAAACGACCTGAAAATGGCCCGAGAAACGACCAAAAAATAGGGTGTTCTTTGGGCCATTCTCCGGGCCATTTTTGGGTCATTTTCAGGCCGTTTTTCAGGTCACTTTATGCCCGAAACACAGGCTGTTTTCAGGCCGTTTTGGGGGCCAAAAATGACCCGAAAAATGGCCAAACGCAGGCATGCTCACGCCGGCTAGCTGATCTTCAGGTTGCCAGCGCTTCGCCACATGCACGCATGTTCCAGTTTGGGCACTCGGTGCTGAAAAGGTTCATCACTGCAATAGGCTAAAGCTTGGTTTATGGATGCTGTAAAATAAGGAAACAGTGAATGATCTGATTGTACATTTGATATTGAAAATGAGGACTACAATATTTTAAATGCATCTACAAACTCTGTGGAAGAACAAGCAACTTCCACATGCGGCAGATCTTTCCTGCCTGACTTCCTTCACACCTTCGAAGAGTGAAGCTAGGTTGAAGAAGTTTATTCCCTGTCAAGAGGCCATTCCAATAATGGGGTGGAGGAATCTTTCTTGTGCCCTCTTGGTTAAGGAGAAAAAACAAACCGGAAAATAGAATTTGTTTCCGTGAAATTCTTACATGGGAAGATTTTAATTTTCTGTCAGCCCACTCAAATGGCAGCGTCTTTGTTCACTTCATTTTGCTGAGTGCCTCAACCTGCCTTCAATTTCTTTGCAAGCAGTTGTAGTAAAATTGTTCCAGATGTTGCATTACAAATAGTTTAAATTAGTTTGGCATCTTTTAAACCACATTCGAGGGCAGATGTGTATTGTTACTGATTGTAGCATTGTGGGAAGCTGACCTTAGGAGCAGGGGTACTTGCAATTCTGCTCATTTGCCTTTAAGGGTGTAAAGGCTCTGCAGGAAGGAAAGATCTGGAGTTTTTTCTTACTTTTCTTTTATATTTATGTGGATAAGAGAGACAAGAAAGGGAAAGATATCACATATCAAATCAGTTGCCAGAAGATGATCAGGAAAAAGCAGAACTTTGCCAAAATCAAATTTTTGAAGCTACCTGTTTCTTGAGATAAACTTTTATTTATTTTTATTTTATTTTAGAACTATTGGTAGGCTGCTATTGAGACAGCTTCATGAATTGTAAATTTAGGTATAATTTGAAATCTGCTATATGTACACCTATTTTTATACTGAATAAATGTTGGAACAAAAAAACATGTAAATATTCATTAGTCCTGACATAATTTCTAAGATGTATATTGGAACTAATTTAAAGAATAAACTGGGAATTCAATATTGTGGGCATAATGTTGTTATTTTAATTATCGTGTTAACAATTTTTAATGCTGCCAGTATGATTGTGATATTATAGGAAAGAGAAGTAACTGAAGTATAAATTAATTGTCGCTCTTTTTTTCAAAACCAGCAATTCTTCCTGTAACCATTTATCACTAAAACTGTTTTAAAGTATTGTCTTATCTTTCTCATCTATGTTAGAGGGGCTGTTTTATGAATGATTGAATGAAAGTGTGTTGTATCCTCGACTTACAACAATTCATTTAGTGACAGTCCAAAGTTACAATGGCACTGATAAAAGTGACATGACCAGTTTTCACACACACAACCATTGTAGCATCCCCCACGGTCACATAATTTACGTGCAGTTTCTTAATAGAAAAAGAAGAGAAAATTATGGAATAATTTGTCAATCGGTCAATTTTATTTTAATCACAGAACAAGAGTAGAATTAATAATTATTTTAAAATAGAAGTTTTTTAAAAAATATATCAATAAAATAAGTTAAAGATAAAATTATTAACATACAATTAGAGAGCATGGGAATTAAAATGAGAATTCTATAAAATCACAAGTAGTTTTACATTAATAATTTAAATGCTATAAGCTTTTAAATAACTGTAAAAGGACATAAGTGGTACTAGAATTTCTAAAACACTATGAGAATGTCCAATTATGCTACATTATATGAAGTCTAATGCTTCCTGAAGCTCTGCTAAGGTTTGTTGGGATTAAGACAGTTATAGTCCAGCCAGTTTTAACAAAGAAATAGCAAAATAAAAGAGAGAATAATATATGTATATATAAAAGAAAGAGGAAAAAATGGGGGAGGAAAGAAAGGGAGTGAAAGAAAAAAAATCTACTGAATTATAGAAACCTAGTTAAGGCTCAGTAACACTTCACTTGGATGAATTCTTCATGTTTAAATCATAGTTCTGACATAGATTTGGTCTATTGTCTGAAAAAAACCTGCATCCCATTTTTTTTCAGATAACTGGTTGGCAAGGGACTAGGGCAACCAGCCTCCAGACTGCCCAGGTATTGGGTTATATACATGGGGTAATGCATGCATCTCAGATTTCTATTTTTAAAAAAGGCAATGCAGCAACACATAATCAATTTCCCATTCACCTGGGAGGGTAGAACATTGCAGTGAGCAAGAGTGAAACCTCTTCTGGTGTTTGGGGACAATGATGTAGAGATACAGGTAGTCCTTGATTTACACTCATTTGGTGACTGAAGTTCCAACGGCACTTAAAAAAATGACTTGCAACCGTTTTTCTCACAACCATTGTAGCATCCCCATAATCGTGACCAAAATCTAGTATCTACAATAGTATCCTTGATGAGTTAATGAGCCACGTTGACCTTGGCTGTAAGAGATGATGTTGGTGGTCTTTCTTGGTTCTTGGAGAATGTCAAGATCTGGCTGGCACAAAACAAGTCCAAGCTTCCCTTCACACTTGCATAGTTGATAAAAAGAAAACTTAGGTTCTTACCATGCCTTGTTGGTTAATTAGTTTTTTTATGAAATGCATCTCCTTAACTCATCCAGGCATAAGTGGATTTATACATATATGACAGATATTTTGATTATTGTCATTTCCCATTATGGTGAGGTCCTCTTGTAAAGAAATATCAATATAGGTTTTTCATTTTTGAACCATGAGGAATCTCACCTTGTTTCATATTCTTTTCAGTGTTCACTTGAACAATCACTCATGCCTGCCAGACCACACCTAATGAAATATTAATACTCTTAACCTTTCGTTAGCCTTTAAAATACAGCGATAAATCAAAATGCTTTGGAC
Organism: Natrix helvetica; assembly: GCF_964273705.1. Lineage (NCBI taxonomy): Eukaryota > Metazoa > Chordata > Lepidosauria > Squamata > Natricidae > Natrix > Natrix helvetica. The sequence goes on along the minus strand of NC_138548.1, from coordinate 150,461,785 downwards.
AAAAGTGTGCCTTCAAATTAATATATTCTGGGCAATCACACTGGTGTTAGAATTTGGTCCTATCACCTACTGATATAGTGCATAGATCCTAACAAGAGCTTAGGTGAGGTAGGTAGAAGATATACTGTTCGTCGGATAGTGAAATTTGTAATTGAAATTCAAAAAAGTCCACCAATTTTCTAGTAAATGCCATGAAAAATTTTACTGTTCAGTTCAAGTGGTATTATCTTCTCTTTTTTTTAGAAAAATGCAAAATATAATTTGCATGTCTGGTTTTTTTAATAACTATAGACTTGCAAAGAGTGGATATTGTCATATATGTTCCAAACTCTTAACGCAGGAAAATAAAACATGATTTTACTTGGGAAAAAAGTTTCCTCGGTTGCAAAGTGCCTCTAGCCCTACTACCTCTGAAAAGAAAGATGATCTAATATGCAAAGTATACACAATACAACATAAATTAGGCACTATAGATCACGAGTTAATAGCCTGAAAGGCATGGATGGTGATGTGTCATGAAGTCTTCAAACCTTCTACTTGAATTTGTAAATATTTTGGATCAACTGCTGGACAGTACTCATGTCTGTAGTCACAGTAAGCTAACTATGCTATGGAATATTGGAGTAACTTTGTCATTATTTTATGGAAGGGATCCCTTCAAAGACTAATGCTCTCATGAGCTAAAGCCAGTGAAGCAGGAACCAGCACATTTCAGACATTTCCTCTTATTTCAAGGCTGGGAAACAAATCACCATTAACTTGAAAAAAGCCTAAGATTTAAAACCTGGGGCCCGCATATACGAACATAGGACACAAATTCTATTTTCTGCAATGGTCAGATATTCTGTGTATGTACAGTTTTCTTCTTGCAATTCATCTCATTGTGCTGAGCCTGTAAAGATTCCGCCATTACCTAATCCTTGAATGCAGCGTTGAATTTCTAAAAGAGATTCATAGTCATGACAAGTTTGAAATCTGACAGGCACCCATCATATGTCTTTTTGACAGCATCTGAAAGTCAGAAAGTCTTTTACTAATTTCCAGAGGACCTGCCACAAGCCCACCTTACATGAAGATCAATTCCTTATTGAGCTACTTATACTCTTTCATCACAATAAAGACAACAGCTTGTTTTCTCTGCTGTTTACACTGAATTAACTCTACTGTTATGCACAGGTTCTGCCTCTGTATAATGAGAGGGGAAGGAACCAGTGGTGGCGGCGGTGGCTGGAGGCTCCGCCCACCTGCCCCAATGTAATGCACAACCTTCTGCACATTAGCGAGCGCGCTCACATTTGCAAACCGGTAGCGAAGGGAAGTGAATCTCACCACTGGGAGGAATGTAATGGAATTGAGACCCATTGGCTCCAAAGGGAAGATTTCAAAATCCAAATTTAAAGTTAGTTGGGTTATATGCAGGTAATCTTTCACGTATGACCACAACTGAGCCCAAAATTTATGTTAAGTGTGAAATGTTTGTTAAGTGAGTTTTGCCCCATTTTATGACTTTTCTTGCCATAGTTAAGTGAATCACTGAGTTAAGTTAGTAACACGGTTGTTAAGTGAATCTGGCTTCCCCATTGACTTTGCTTGTCAGAAGGCCACAGAAGGTGGTCACTTGACTCCAGGACACTGCAATCGTCATAAATGTGAGTCAGTTGTCAAACATCTGAATTTGGATCACGTGCCCATGCGGATGCTGCAATGGGTCATACATGTGAAAAATGGTCATATCCCATGGTATCTTTGAACGGTCACTAAATGAATGGTTGTAAGTTGAGGACTACCTGTACAAAGGATTTATAATTCCAGGTTAGAAGAAGAAAAATTGGGGTGTGATTTTTAAATTTATAAATATGTAAACTAATAGTAAACCAGTAGTAGATATCTACTGTCCCTCTGCCAAAGTAAGGCATATGAAACGGGGACAGAAAGAATAGATTGGAGGCACAGAAGGTTGAAAGCAGGAAAGAGGAATTGTTGAAATTCTTCTCCACTCCACTATGATGATAGATGCCTTTTATGAACAGGGAAAAGCTGAATATCACTCAATGCTTATATCATAAAGAAAATAAAAGAGAAGCTTATGCACAATTAGTGCCTCAAATATTACAAAATTAACTGAATTATAACGGGAAAATAATTTGAGGCTATAATTTTCGCATACTCTACAAATCTAGGTCTCCATGGGCCCTGCACCATTTAAAAGAGCAACCTAGTCTCAAAAGATACTAACTGCTACATTCCCTAAAGGAAGCTTTTGTCAAATATTTCAAGTTTTTTCGTGCTTCCGCTTTTTAGTATTTTCTGCTAGAAGCAAAGTAATTGTATGTTCCAAATGTTTCATAAGATTAGGACATTTGCCATGCCCAATATATTTTATATGCAATGTGCTGCACTAAAGAACAATTGTTGAAATAACTGATTCTGTGTTTTTGGTTCATTCTGGGAGGCAATTCACTGGCATTTCTGTTCTCATGGTTGTTAATCCAATTTGCACATTATTTTGGAGAATCTCTTTGAAATCAATTACAGGTTTCCAGATTATAGATCTTGAGGGCTGTAATTATGCCTCTGTCAGAGGTGGGTTCCTACCGGTTCGGACCGGTTCAGCCGAATAGATAGTAACTCAGCCAGCCACACCCCCGAACCAGTTCCATCTTGTTTTATGCTTCTACGCATGCACAGAACATTTTTTTACTACTGTGCATGCTCACAAAGCACGCATCAAGCAGGCATGTGCGTGTCCTTCTACTTCTGGTTCCTGATTGAACCAGCAGTAGAAGAAGCTAGAACCCACCCCTGGCCTCTGTATACCTTTTTCAAGATGCGTGGCCCTGCTATGCCCCCACGCACTAATTTTCCTTAAAAGAAAGACATTGTAGTCTGGATTAGGAACAGGAAAATTCTACTTGAATTCTAGTCCTGCTTTAGCCCCACAAGTCAACTGGATCATTTTGGGACAGTCACCCAATGGTGGGATTCAGCCGGTTCGCACAGATTCGATAGAACCAGGAGCTAACTTTTTGTGCAGTTTGGTGATCCAGCTGAATAGCGTGCCTCCACGCGCCTGGCCCCACCTCGCCCTTCCCTTCCCAGCCACTCTTCGCCTCGCTGCCCAGCTGCTCACCTGGCTGGGCAGCAGGGCCAGTAGCTGGGCGTGACAAGGAGTGTCTGGGAGGGGAGGGATGAGACATGGCCGGGCATGGCAAGGAGAGACTGGGCGAGGAGAGGTGCTCCTCGACATGAGTGATGTCAAGTTGGCCATGCCCACCCAATCACATGACCTCCCAGACATGCCTACCCAGCCAGTCATTAGCACAGAGAACCAGTTGTTAAATTATTTGAATCCCACCACTGCAGTCACCCCCGCTGACCTCCAGGAAGAGGACAAGGGCAATCTACTTCCAAAAATGTGCTTAGAAAACCACTTGGATTCACCCATGTAGCTGCCAGGATTAATTTGAAGGACAAAACATCCATGCTGCTTTGCAGTCAAACTACTGCATATTGCAACTTAATATTCAGAAACAGGGTTGTAAAAACATCATGTTTGAATGTACCATTCCAAGACATGAACAGTCTCTGAGAAAATGCAATGAATGTGACATACTGTGTATTTAAGCGCTGATATGTCAGCCTGATTCAGCACTTTTTCTTTCCCCCTTTCCCCAAATTTCTTTCCCAAGTACTAACCTGATCAGGTTTTTGTTTGCTTTTGATATGATTTCCGTCAAAGGCTGAACACAGAGGTGGTATAGCTTGAGGCTGCAGAGGATGGAGTTTGTGGAGAAGAATGTGTGTGTGTTGGCTCTTAAAATACGCGGTACAATCAAGCTGAAACCAAACCGAGGGAAACATTCATGGAGTCTAGCAACACACAAGAGTATATAGTCCTATAAATCAATCAGACCAGACTTTGGCTTTTTAATATCTTAGTTTTTTAATTGAATTAGGAGTCACAAAGAATGCATACTATGTCTTGGCTGGTAAAAGCTAAGAAACTCTGATTGTGCCCAAGGAATAGAGGACCTAAAATAAAGGTCACACATATGTGCTAGTTGTTCCCGACTCTAGGGAGCAGTGCTCACCTCCGTTTCAAAGCCAAAGAGCCAGTGTTGTCCAAAGACGTCTTTATGGTCATGTGGCCGGCATGACTAAATGCCAAAGGTGCACGGAACGCTGTTACCTTCCCATCAAAGGTGGTTCCTATTTTTTCTCTTGCATTTTTACATGCTTTCGAACTGCTAGATTGGCAGAAGCTGGGACAGGTAACAGGAGCTCACTCCGTTACAATGCGCTAGGGATTCAAACTGCCAAACTGCTGACCTTTCTGATCAACAAGCTCAGCATCTTTGCCACTGAGCCACCACGTCCCTAGAAGACCTGTGACCTTTCAAAAGTTGTAGAAGTGCATTTCCCAGTCTTCATCACTGCTGCCTTGTTGACCTGAGCTTTTGTGGCTGATCAACCTCCCAGGGCTGCAAGTTTTGTCTGATCAGGCTTACTTTGTTGCAGTAATGTAGACTTCTACATTGGGTCTTGGACCCAAAATAGTTGATACGATATCAGATTTCTATAGAGAAAAGGCAGAAAACCCTACTTGAGTACAAACAGTAACCCAAGTATGCTATCTGTTTCTTTGATCTTCATTAAAAATGGAGGGCCGTAGTATTTCTGACTCACACCTTATGATCAACACCCAAAATGTATTATTAATGTTAATTGCCAACAATCCAATCCTTCTACTATGAGAAAGCTACTTGCTTTAGTTCTCTGGAGCTCTTCCCATATATCCTGAAAACACACCATGCTCCATTTCCCTTCCATTGAGCTGCTTGGCACATTGCCTGTGGTAACAATGAGTTTAACCAGCCAAGTCAGTTTTCTTTCCCCTTAGCTATACTTGAGAAAGCTTGTCCAGCTTGGGTCTTCATCACGAGACTTGTTATAACAAAGTCCAAGTTCTCCAGCACTTCCTTTCAGTGGAATATCTGTAGCATAGCAAAGTCAACACAGCACAAATGGAGTTCACTGATCACAGCTCGGGATGGAAAAGTTAATCGCCATTTCTTTGCTCAGAAGGTAAAAACACACCAACCTGTAAGTATATCTGATTAGAACATCCTTCCATTAGAAAACAGTGCAACCCCATTGATTGGAGAAGACAGAAGAATTTAGCTGAATTCCCTTTCCCTGGGTGACATTCTCATCTAATGTTACTGGTGATTTGTGGTCTTTCAGGAATTGGATTACACTTGTCCACTAGGGCAAAAGTTTCAATCGTTACCACGCCACAAGCTCATGACTCTTTATATTAATCTTCTTAAAGAATGCCCTACACCTGTGGTGGAATGAGATTAGGATTCTAAGCAGGGTTACACCTGGAGAAATTTTTCAGTCTTGCCTTAATGCTACATTGCCTTTGTCTTTTGTAGCAAACAAAACCACAATTATAACAGGCTGACCCTTGTCGAAATTCAAGACTGGTATACTGAAAAGGAGATGAAGGGTGGGGAGGAAAGCTCACACCGAAAAGCTGCCAGAAACAACAAAGCTAAGAATAACATGCTCTGTGCTCAGCCTACATGGGCATTTTGAGATTAGCCTGCCTGAGCTATTTAATCAATTTCCTACTAGAGTTATTAGGGTCTTTTTACTAGAATAGCATATAATCCAGAATGGAGATTCGAAGATAAATTGTATCCATATGTGACCACTGCAGCTGCACAAAGAGCTTTTTAAAATTTCTTTGAAAGACATGGCCTCTTAAGCAGTTTAGTGGAGAAAGGTCTTAAGTTTTCCGTCAATCACCCTGGCGCCAAATTATCGTATGGAACACTCTGGGGGAAAAAATCTTCAAACCCATCGCATATACAGTATTCTGATTTTGAGGCTGTTTTGCAAAACACCTAAATCAGGAGTGCCCAACCAACCAATTTAAGACCTGTGGCCATCAACTCCCAGAATTCCCCAGCCAACAGGTGCAGCTACAGTAGTTACATATAGATATAATTTATCCTCAAATTCCCAGGAGGATTCTGGGAGCTGAGGTCTACAGATCTTAAAGTTGCCATGGTTGGATCTAGATCAGGGCTGTCAAACTCCCAGCCTGCAGGCCACATGCGTCACACGCTAGCCATGCCCATGCCTGGTTTAACAAAGGGGGCGGGGGAAATCCCGGTACATCACATGATGCCACCATGACAACGTGAGTTTGACAACCCTGATGTAGATGAAGGCAAGCATCACTTCTGCCTGTACTACTCAGCTTTCGTAACAAAAGTCTGAAGACTTGTGGCAAGTTCTTTGGGCTAAGAACTCATCAGAATATTAACTAGACATCCTTTTTTCTTTTTAAAGAACCCTTTTCATATGGACAATATGATCCCCTTTCTATCATCAGCCGTCAACTCTATACTCCCAATGAAACTGTGGTTATCATCTATCGAAGGTTTGCTCACTTATACTCTAGATCAGTGGTTCTCAACCTGTGGGTCAGGACCCTTTGGGGGGGTCGAACGACCCTTTCACAGGGGTCGCCTAAGACCATTGGAAAACACATATTTTCAATGGTCTTAGGAACCGAGACACCTATTTTATGGTTGGGGGTCACCACAACATGAGGAACTGTATTAAAGGGTCGCAGCATTGGGAAGATTGAGAACCGCTGCTCTAGATGGATGATGTCTAACGTCTAGCATAGCTGCTCAGTCTCTTCTGCCTTAATGGATGATCTGTGGTACAAAAAGCAATGGACGGAAATACAAGGATAGACAAATAGCATCATCCAAAGACCCAGCTAAAACTTCAATACAATACAATAGTAGAGTTGGAAGGGACCTTGGAGGTCTTCTAGTCCAACCCCCTGCCTAGGCAGGAAACCCTATACCGTTCCAGACAAATGGCTATCCAACATCTTCTTAAAGACTTCCAATGTTGGGGCATTCACAACTTCTGGAGGCAAGCTGTTCCACTGATTAATTGTTCTAACTGTCAGGAAGTTTCTCCTCAGTTCTAAGTTGCTTCTCTCCTTGATTAGTTTCCACCCATTGCTTTTTGTTTTACCCTCAGGTGCCTTGGAGAATAGTTTGATTCCCTCTTCTTTGTGGCAACCCCTGAGATATTGGAACACTGCTATCATGTCTCCCCTAGTCCTTCTTTCTCTTAAGCTAGACATACCTTAAGCTAGACATACTCTTAAGCTAGACATACCTCACTTAACATACATCTTAGTCCTGTGGGCTTTTGGTCTGTCCCCCTTTTTTATTCTTACTGGAGTCATAACATCTGCCTTTCCTTTAAGGCAGGGGTGTCCAAACTTGGGAACTTTAAGACTTGTGGACTTCAACTCCCAGAATTCCCCAGCCAGCCATGGCTTTTTACTACCGGTTCACTTGTGCCTGCACCTACGTGCAACGCTTCTATGCATGCCCAGAAGCGTTTGGGTGGGTGGGCGGAGCCTCCAGCCACCGTTACTAATGGTTCGCCCAATCCGGGCCAAACCAGGAGCAACCCACCTCTACTTTACAGGTAGTCCTTGGCTTACAACCATTCATTTAGTGATCATTCAAAGTTACAATGGCACTGAAAATAAGTAAGCTATGAGCATTTTTCATACTTACGGCATTTGCAGCATCATTGACGTCTCATAATCAAAATTTGGATGCTTGGCAACTCACATGTACTTATGACAATTGCAGTATCCTGGGCTCATATGGTCCCCTTTTGCAGATCTTCTGACAAACAAAGTCATGGGGAAGCTAGATTCACTTACCAACCATGTTCCTAACTGAACGACTGCAGTGATTCACTTAACAACTGTGCCAAAAATGTTGTAAAATGGGGCAAAACTCACTTTAGAAATTCACAACTGTGGTTGTAAGTTGAGGAGTGCCTGTATAAAGAAAGGAATCGGGTTGATTCTAGATGATTGTGTATGTGTGTGCTTACTTTCTAGTGACAGTTCAGGTTACAACTCTTAAATATTTAACTTGGGAAAGTCCTGGAAATCTTCAGGACTCCACGTACTATGGCCATGGGAAAGGAAGGCACTGGATGAAAAAATGGGCAAAAACTCTTTTTTCCCTTTTTATCCTGGTGCAAACACTCAAGCTTAAGACGACGAAGTATAAGCCTCTTGCATGTCATCTAGGCTTGTTTGCTTTCTTTCGCTTTCTTTTCTTTTCTCTTTTCGTTTCATTTCATTTTGAGGCAGGGACTGGTCAGCAAAGTTAATTTCTGATACTGATACTCTGAATGAACCATTGATTTAAAAATCACTGCATTGGAAAATATCAGTGGGAAATTTAGGGACATCTTTGGATTTAAAATAATAATAATTGTAGAATATTTACACTTTCTCTACATGTATAGCACATGCCAATACACACACACACACACACACACACACACACACAGAGTATAATGTTAAAGCCAATTTAGATTCTGCATGAGCAACACACTAAAACGTCAAATGCCAAAGCAAATTAAAAAGTTGTTCATCTGCCTGAAATAAAGTTCAGACATGTTTTATTTCTGGCAGGAGGAAGACAGGTAAATAATGAGGGAGCACTACCGCAACAAAGCCTGTTATCAACAACAACTGGAATTCCATGTCATATTAGGTTCTGTCTGTGACACAAACTGCTGTGCTTTTGAATGAAGCTGGGCTAGGAGGATATGTTAGAGCCGATGCTGATGTTCTGTCTACCCATCTATGCTGTTCAGCCTTTCCTAAAGAACTGGATCTCGTAGAGGACTATGAGGAGTAGAGTTTCTTAGGCTTGTAGTGCTGGGAGAGTTCAGCCTTCATGATTTGGAGGTGAACTTGGGAATTCATGGCTTCCTTGACACCTTTGGATGATCCAGATGATTCCATCCCTCAACTGAGCAGTCACATGCTACAACTGTATTCATCTCATAAAAGATGCCTCGTGTTCAGAGAATGGAGGTTGTTGCTATCTAACCTTTTGAATGGTTCCATCACTTTCAGTTCAAGTAGTATCCTGAACCCCTGTGGGAGACTAGTTAAAACGGCATGTCCGATTTGTTTCGAGGGAACTTGCCGATTTTTCCTGTAAACTGCAAACAGTTCTGTCTCGCACTAAATTTGTTTCTGGATTGTTGAAACACGCAAGTGCTGGTCACAACTGCTCTTCATCTACATGTGAATCACAAACTCTTGGTTCATGGGGAAGGTCTGGGAAATGGACCAACTGAAGAGACCCCTAGAGAAACAATGTCAAAAGAAATGAATATGATTAAGCATGGGATCACACACACATTTAGATCAACCACAACATTTTGAATATTGCATCCAGTTTTGGTCACCATATTATAACAAAGATGTTGAGACTCTAGAAAGAGTGCAGAGAAGAGCAACAAAGTTGATTCGGGGGCTGGAGGCTAAAACCTAGGAAGAACGGTTGCAGGGATTGAGTATGTCTAGTCTAGTGAAAAGAAAAGAAGGACTAGGAGGGACATGGTAGCAGTGTTCCGATATTTGAAGAGCTGCCACAAAGATGACAGGGTCAACCTATTTTCCAGAGCACAAAAAGGCAAGACAAGAAACAACTGATGGGAAGGAGAGAAGCAGCCTAGAACTAAGAAAAAATCTGCTAACAGTGAGAACCGTTAAGCAGCGGAACAGCTTGCCTACAGGCATTGTGGGTGCTCCATCACTGAAAGCTTTTAAGAAAAGACTGGACAGCCATTTTTTTAAATGGTATAGAGCAGGGCTCTAGAGCCGCATGTGGCTCTTTCATCCCTCTGCTGCAGCTCCCTGTTACCGGTAGGCACCACAATTTTTTTAAATAAAAGTTTTAATTATTTTTTAATACAAATAACATATTTATGAACAAAGCATTGTCCAGGTTTTTCCCTTTACATCCTCTTTTGTACATAATTCATTTTACATCATAATACCATTTCCAATTTCAGCTCCATTATTCTCTTTCCATATTTTCCATCTTAACATTATTTTCTTTTTATTGCATAAACAATATCACTAATTGCCCCTTCAAAGTTATACCAAATTATCATTTCATGGTTCCCCTTTTCATCTATTTTACTCTAATGAAACCATGTAGTTATTTTTTTTTCATTTTTAGTTCCTCTTTCTTCTATTCTTGTTCTTGAATTAAGCCCTCTTTTACTCTCTTCTCATCTCTTTCCTGGTCTGAGTGCAGGTGCCACAATTTTGAGAGGAGCTTCCAGTCGGGGGAGGAAGCACAGTGTTCCAGGAGGAGACTCTATGGCAAGGGGTGGGTTTTCCAGTCAGCTCCACAATTGATAGGGCTTTCAGTAAGGACAGGTAGAGGAAAAAGGACACTGCGCTAGGAGGAGACTCTATGGTGGTGGTGGGGGGAACCAGACTTCCGATTGTCTCCAGAATTGAACCGAGCTAGGGAGGAAGGGACTTAGGTCCTGCTCCGGGATGTAATTGTGCTGAGCGTGCGTGCGGCTATGTTTTCCACACTGCTGCCAGGTACTTTTAACTATATTTAAATCCACAACCAGACCTGTCATCAAGAGCCAAGCTCAGGAGCCCGAATTGGCCCCATTCACACAATGAAAACCTGCTTGTTAAAAGTATCACAAACCATGGACAAAGGAAAAGAGCAAAAAAAATGCAATGCAAGATAACAATTTAAAAAATGATGCAAGTGGAATTATTATTAGAAATAAGATGTAACAGAGAAAATGATATGTATGAAAATATAAAGTTGGGTTTCCTGAAATGCCACCCTGAGAACCCATCAGAGAAAGTAAATAAGCAAGGGCAACAATGGAAAGGAGGAAAGATGAAGAGGGAAAGGAAGAAAGTGTAAAGCAGAGGGAGTAAAGGAGGGGAAGTAAGAGTAGGAGAGAGGGTAAGAAGGAGGAGAAGAGAGGAGGAGGGGAGGAAAGAGAGGGAAAGAAGAAGGGAGGAAGTAGAGGAGGAAAGAAGAAGGCAGAGAAGGGAGGTAGAGAAGATAGAAGGAGCAAGGTTGTTGCAAAATAAAATGGGGTGGCAAGAAAGTGACCCAAACTGTATTCTATATATTTGTAAAAAAATAATGATAAATGATTAATGATAATGATATATTTAATGGTAATTATAAGAGTGTATATTTGTGAATGAACTTGAAAGAGAAAATAAAAAACTTTTTTAAAAAAATTAAAAATAAACAATGCACAATGTTTGCCCAATAAATTAAGGTTAAGCTTACCACCCCCACCAAGGTTAAGAGCTCTCCTGGAAACAACCCCAAACCAGGTTGAAGATCCATCCAGGCAAGGTAAGCAAGTTTGTGAATGCAGCTGCAGGCAACTTAGTTAAAGAGGCTGTGGGAATAAAGCCACTGTGTGTCTCTGTGTAAGTATGTGTATGATTGTATAGCAGCCGAGGTTGTCCAGCCTCCAGGATGTGATTCTTGTCAGACCCAAAATTTAGGAGCAGACAAGATGTAGGCGGCCTCTATAAAAAAGATGTGGAGACTCCAGTCTAGAAAAAATGCAAAGAAGAGCAACCAAGAGGATTAGGGGACTGGAAGCTCAAACATATGAAGAACAGTTGCAGGAATTGGGTATGTCTGGTTAAATGAAAAGAAGGACTTAAGGGTGATATGATAGCAGTCTTCCAATATCAATATCTACATTACGATTCATAACAGTAGCAAAAGTACAGTTATAGAGTAGCAACGAATTTTTTTTTATGGTTGGGGGTCACCACAACATGAGGAACTGTATTAAAGGGTCGCGGCATTAGGAAGGTTGAGAACCACTGCTCTAGACTAGAGTGTTGAGAATGAATACAGATTGTGTACTTCTCTGTTGTTATTGTTATTTTGCAGATTCTCATCCATCAGCTATCTTCAGAGGGCCCCCGTGCCCTATGAAGGTAGTAGATCAGACAGGACAACAGTCGTGCAATTTGCTGTGCATGTCTGCAAGATTCTTTGCAGATAAAGTCTAGCTTAAGATTGAATAAGTCTGTGAATGGTGTCACTTTTTGCAATGTGATCCTGGGTTCTTTTGATCTTGGACTTCTGCGGAAGTGAGTAGAGCATTCTGTAACATGAGCTCTGCTACCCATGAGCCAAAATCTACTAGTCTCAGAATCCCCACCAGAGCAGCAGGGAAGGCTTTGTCTGGCTTAGACTGCTGTACAGATAGTCCTCGATTTTCAACCATTCATTTAGTGACCATTCAAAGTTATAATGACACTGAAAAAAGTGATTTATGGCTGTTTTTCACACGTACAAACATTGCAGCATCCACATGGTAGCATGTTCAAAATTCAGACACTTGGCAACTGGCTCATATTTATGATGGTTGCAATTCCCGGGGTCCAAAGATCCGTTTTGGCAATCTTCAGACAAGTAAAGTCAATGGGGAAGCCAGACTCAATTAACAACTGTGTCATTAACCTAACATCTGCAGTGATTTACTTAACTCTGGCAAGAAAGGTCGTAAAATGGGACAAAGCTTACTTGCTTAGCAATGCAAATTTTGGGCTCAATTGTGGTCATACGTTGAGGACGATCTGTACCAGTTGCAGCCTCTCTTGGATCTGTAAATCCTGGTCATGATGAGTTATGCTCCTATTACTAAAGGTAATCCTTGATTTACAACAGTTCATTTAGTGAGAGTTTGAAGTTACAATGGCACTGAAAAAAGTGACTTGTGACCATTTTTCACACTTACGACCATGGCAGCATCCCCATGGTCACGTGATCAAAATGTAGATGCTTGGCAACTGATTCTTATTTATGATGGTTGCTCGGTCCTGGGATCATGTGATCACTTTTTGTAACCTTCTGACAAGCAAAGTGAATGGAAAGGGATGGAAAGGTCTGCCTACTGATGAGCTGTTCTTCATAAAACCTAAGAAGAATAGTTACAGGAACTGGGCATGGCTAGTCTAGTGAAAAGAAGGATGTCAGGCATGTCTCCTTCAATATCCAAGAAAGAAAAACTTCAACTCCATTTGGATTGAGATAAAGTACTTTTACTAGATATGAATTGAAAGCATCAAAAAGGAAAGCAAGATCTGAGCCAAAAAGACACGAACAAGTACATATCAAATGATTGCCCAGCCCCCTCCCTCCAGTCACCCCAGCCCAGTGTCCAATCTGCAATTCCCTAAGGTGTCATGGGTGCATCTTCAAAATGTCTCATCAGGTTGGTATGCAAGACGGTTGGCCTTGACCAAGTCCAAACATCAGCCATCAGCATGCGCAGAAGATGGTGAGAACAAAACTCCCTTCTACATAACTCTTCCCCAATACCATGCCCCCACCCTCCCCGTTTCTATGGCAGCCGATAGCAATCCAGCAAAGCAGAGGCTGACATTTTCCAAAGCACCAAAAGGCAAGAAAAGAAACTAAAGAATGAAAACTAATCAAGGAGAGAAGCAACCTAGAACTAAGGAGCAATTTCCTCACAATTAATCAGTGGAATGACTTGCCTCCATAAGTTGTAGATGCTTCAGCACTGGAAGAAGAGATTGGACAACCATTTGTCTGAAATGGTATAGGGCCATGATGGTAAATCTTTGGCACGGGTGCCCAAAGTGGCACACGAAACCATGTTGTCTTCCGAGTTTCTGGTGCGCATGCGTGTGCGATGATCAGCTGGCCTTTGTGCCTGCGGCTGTGCTGGAAACTGGAAGAGCTGGTCTTCTGTTTTCTGGTGTGAGCATGCACGCTGGAGCCAAGCTAGAAGACTTGCTGGCCGGCGCACATGTGCATGCCAGAAACCAGAAGTTCATTTTCCAGTGTGTACATGCACCCTGGGCAGCTCCTCTTCCATGTTGCAGCCTCGACAAGTGCTTTGGCACTCGGTGCCAAAAAGGTTCACCATCACTGATGTGGGGCTTCCTGCCTGAGCATCGGGTTGGGCTAGAAGACCTCCAAGGTCCCTTCCAGCTCTGTTATTGTGTTAAAGTCAATGGGAAAACACCATATTCACTTAACTAATTGTTACTAACTTAACAATTACAGTGATCCACTTAACAACTGCATCAAAAATGGTCGTAAAATGGGACAAAATTCACTGAACAAATGTCTCACTGTGCAACAGGAATTTTGGGGTCAATTGTGATCGTAAGTTGAGGATTCCCTGTACGCAACTAGACTATTGTACTGGACCTTTGAAAACAACTTGAAAACTGAAGCTCGCAATGATTGTGGCACCCACTGTGTTAGTGGGAGAGAAGTTGGTACTGCAGCTTCATACTTCACTGCACTTGTTGCAAACAAGGTTTTTCCCCCCTTCCTTACTGTATTTGATATATTCTTTTAAAATGTGCATGCCTATCAGTTTTATTTATTTTCCTTTTAACAATAATCAATAAAAACATTAAGCATTATTCTTTTTTAGAGCCATTCTCATTACCATTCCATTTATTTGGGTTTAATCGGTCTGGCCTGACAATACATCAGATTGAAAGTACAGCACAAAATACCAATATGGGAAGGAAAAGAAAGCAGCAGGAAGGTCCGAGCAAGAGTGGGAGCGAAAACATATTTGCCTTTCCATAATTTATTTTCCTAATTCTTCAGCAAGAGAGCAGGCAGGCAGCAGCTGAGCACCACGGGAGAAATTCTACCTCACCAAAGCCTCCCACTTGAGCCTCAGTACATGAGCTGATGCGGTGCGGGGTGATCATTCATAACTAGGCATGTCACTCTGACATCTGGAAACTTAGAGCAAACTTGAGGTTGGGTGTTTGGTTTGGTGTTTTTAGGCATGACTAAATCCAGTTGGACTGGGACCAGAATTCAATTGTTTGCTATTTCATGGTGCCATGGCCATCGTTTTCGTTCATTTTAATGGAAGATTAATGATACTTACAGAGAATTGGAGGATGTTCAGAGCCAAAATACCTCTGAAGATGTATTTTAAAGCAATATTAATATCCCATATTTTAATTTTAGAAACTGAACTTCAAGTATTTTCTCAGATTTATTTTCAAAATTAATCCCTACGATGGATGATTGAGTGGGAAAACTGATGGAACTAGCAGAGATGGCTAAATTAATCAAAGAAGAGAACATATCCAACTCGGCATTTACTTGGAAACCTGGATTTATGCTTGAGATGGGGGGGGGGACTTTGGCCTTGGGGTTTTTCTGATTAGATACGTTTATTGTTATAGAAGTGGCTAGTATATATTTGCATGTAAAAGTAAAAAGTTGAGGCTATTATCCTATTTTACTGCACTAAAAAGAGTTGGAAGTCAATACTTTTCTTTCTCCCCCCCCCATTTCCTCTACACTTTTTCCCTTCTCTTTTTCCTCTTTTTCTGCCTTCTACTTTGTCCAACTATTTTCATTTTTTTTTTGTATTTTATATCCTGATCAATAAAAATGAAAACTATTTTCAAAAGAAATCACAGGCATTTATCTTGTGCTTTTCTCCCAAGTTATGTACTTTGGTACACATTTGTTCTAATGCAGTGATGGGGAACCTTTTCCCATAATTTTATGCCCCCCACGCTGTGCCCCCTGTGCATGTGCGCATGACCTCCCCTGCTGCCCTGCGCATGAGCGCACAGCTTTCTTGGAGCCTGGGGAGGGTGAAAACGGCCTTCCCTGCCCCCTGGAGGCCAGAAGCATCCCATTTTCTGACTTCCGGTGGGCCTGGTAGGTCCCTTTTTCACCCTCCCCAGGCTCCAGAGGCTTTGTAGGAGCCTGGGAAGGGCAAAAAACAGCCCAACATGCAAACCGGAAGTTCAGTAACAGACTTCTGGGTTGCCCGTTGGCCCGTTTTAAGCCTCCGGAGTGTGAAACACAGCCAAAAATCAAGGCTGAAAATCATCTGGCCAATGCGCTGGAGCTGACAGGGCAACGCCTCGTGTGCCCTCAGAAATGGCTCCATGTGCCACCTGTGGCATGCGTGCCATAGGTGCCATAGGTTCGCCATTACGATCCTAATGTATATTTTTTCATGTAATGTATACTTCATATGCAATCAACTTTAACCTACCATTTTTAAAAATCAATATGTATACTTTTAAATTCAATTAAATCTACGCATCTAATGCACACATTTCTCTAAGTTGCAAACTGCCTTGCCAAATTAGATCAGGAGGAGAGAAACAATTTTTTGCCTGTCTATCTGCTCAAGTTCATATAGTGAATTTTAAAACTGTAAACTGGGTATGTTCTCATTAATTAAACTGGATATGTTCTCATTAATTTCTCTCCCATGCTTTCTCAAGGTGGGGTCCCAAGACCATAAAAAACAGATGCAAATATGGTACAGTATTTTGGAGATAAATGATAAGGGGACAATATTTTCGGGTCCCAGTGTCCGGCACAAAGAACTGGGACCACATATTAAGTTCCAGTTAAGATGATTTATTATTCACGCTTATACACAAAAATCCAGCTGAATAATGGTCAGCACTAAATTGGTGCTAGATAAGAGTCAATAGAATTCAAGAGTGATTGGACTTACACTGTTTCTGGAATGTAATGACTCTAGGCTGATGACTCTCTTGACTCCACCCCAGGCTCTTCTTGCTCTGTCCTACAGCCTGGCAGCTATTAACATCAACCAATTTCTAAGCTTTTCCAACAGGACTTAAAAATTGATAATAAAGATGTTAGTCCAATTCAGAGGAGGGGCTTGATGTCGCTGTGAAACGATGGACTTTTCCAAAGTCCCAGGATTGCCATTGAATTCAGGTCGCCTGGATGATCCAATTGGACCTAAACTGTCCTGTAGAGACAGTGATAGGTAGGGGTATATCCTGCTGATCCCAGAGACACCGACAAAGTCTCTGGTGATCCGGGAAAAAGCCCCTTTTCCAGTGACTTTGAGTCAGCCATTAGGCTGCTGAAACAGCAAACAGCTCCATAATGCAAGGGCAGGAGAGAGGCATGTCGTTTGGTGAGAGTTTTAAATTTTTCTTTTCTATTGGAGAGAGAACACCCTAAATTGGGAGATTTTATTAAAAATAAAGACTGATGAGAGAGTAAGCAGCGGATCTAATGCATGGTCAATTGAAGGTTTCCTTTTTTCCCTTTTTACTGCCGGAAGCCAGATTGGACTTTCATTGCAATTTACTTTTTAAAGTGGACTGATTCTTTGTGGGGTTTTTTCTTACTTTTTTATTGGACTGTTTGGAAAGGTCGATACCATTAAGTTTGAACTGTCTAAAAGTTTCTCTCTTTTTACCTTTGCTTAATGAGTTAATGTATTTTCTTTTCTTGGCTTTCCGTTTTCTTTTCTTTTTTTAAGTAAAAGGCGGAATGTAAGAGACAAAGACTGAGAGTGGGAAACAAGTATCACTGCCACCTAGTGGACTTGAAACAATGTTTTTATTTTTTGCATGAATGTCTGGAAAGTAGCTGTTTTTCTTAAGGTTATTTTGCTAAGGTTGATAGTGAGAGGAACACAGTTGTTTATACAGGTGTCCCCTGGGAAACTTTCAACAAAAGACAGATAAAACAGAGGAAAAAAATTGAAAACATTCAACAATGGATGAGGAAGTATGAGGACAGATTACAAAAAATTGAAGAAAGAGATGAACAAAGAGAGAAGAAAGTTGAGGACATTGATAGCAGATTGAGTGTCATGGAAAAAGATAACAGCGGAATATTGGGATGGGAGATGGATCGGTCAGAATTTTTCTTTTTTTTTTTAAACAAAATTTTATTGGTTTTCAAATATATAGGGAAGGGTAAATAGGTATACAAATTTTTTTGGCAGCTTTCATACTGCTGGTAGAGATCCCAGGACGATACTCATTTATATAACATTGTACAACATATTTATAGAAGAAAACAGTAAACCAAATCTTACTCTATATTGTTAGTCTTGTGTTCCTACATGTTTCTCTTTGTCGTTTTCTAATATATCACTAACTGCTATTGTTCCAAATAATTTTATTTTTGAGATCTGAGCCTTTTCGATATTGCTTCTTCCTCCCTGTCGCCAGAGAGAGCCTCAGTGCCCCCCTCCTTCCCGTCTTGGATCTTACTATCTTGTGTTTTACTGTCTCTTTCACTACTCCCACTCAGTTCCTCCTCTGAGAGTGGAAAATTCTTTTTAATGAAGGCCTCCACCTCCTGGACTGTATTGATTCTGATCCTATTTCCCTCCCAGAAGATCAACATCCCCTCCGGAATCAGCCATTTAAACCAGATCCCTTTTTCATATAATTTTTTTGCTAGGGAGGAAAATTTCCTCCTTCTATCTCTTATTTTTTTCGGGATCTGTTTAAGAATGGTGATCTCTTCACCCTTATATTTCAATGGTCCCTCCCTTTGGGTCGCAAGTACCTCGTCCCTTGTGGATCTCCTGACAAACTTAACATGTATCTCCCTCGGAACATTGTGTCTTCTAGCATATGCTGAATTTATCCTATAAGCTAGATTCATATTATAATAATAATAATAATAATAATAATAATAATAATAATAATAATAATAATAATAATAAATTTATTTCTAAGCCGCACCCTCTCCCGAAGGACTCGGGGCGGCGTACAATAAAACACATAAAAACGAAAAAGACAATACACACAAAGAATAAACAAACACGTGTACATGGAGGAGGTATGAAGATAAAAAGACAAATTAAAACATAATTTAAAATCCCCTTATAAAAGTCTAAAAGTCACAAAAATTAAAAAACCCGTCAGGAGCAGTGTGAGCGGACTATGGTTGAGCCAGGCCAGCTACTTGAAATAGGTGCGTCTTGAGCTTTATCCGGAAGGCGCGGAGGTCAGAGGTAATCCTAATATCCAGGGGAAGGTCATTCCACAGGGCTGGGCCCGCGACAGAGAAGGCTCTACTCCTAGACGCCGCCCCCCGACATTGTCTGGTGGACGGCACCTGGAGGAGTCCCTCTCTGTGCGAGCGAATTGGTCGCAGGGATGTATGGGGCAGGATACGATCCCGCAAGTAGCTAGGTCCTGAGCCATGGAGCGCTTTAAAGATCGTTATCAAAACCTTGAAACGCACCCGGTAGACCACAGGGAGCCAGTGCAGCTCGCGCAGGAGAGGTGTCACATGGGAGTACCTTGTACTCCCGATAATCACCCGCGCGGCCGCGTTCTGGACCAACTGTAGTCTACGAGTGCATTTCAAGGGAAGCCCCATGTAGAGAGCGTTACAGTAGTCCAGGCGAGACGTCACCAGCGCATGAGTGACTGTGCGCAAGGCATCCCGGTCCAATAGGGGGCGCAATTGGCGCACCAGGCGAACCTGGTGGAACGCCCCCCTTGCCACGGCTGTCACATGGTCATCCATGGACAGCCGAGCATCAAGGAGGACGCCCAAATTGCGCGCCCGCTCCACCGGGGCAAGTTGAACGCCCCCGATGGCCAGAGATGGAATTAACTGGTTGAACCGGGGGGCCGGAACCCACAGCCACTCCGTCTTGGAGGGGTTGAGCTTGAGTCGGTTGTCATCCATCCAGACCCGTACGGCTTCCACACACCGGGACATCATTTCGACGGCCTCGTTGGGGTGGTTCGGGGTGGAAATGTACAGCTGAGTATCATCAGCGTACAGATGGTATCCCACCCCGAAGCCACGGATGATCTCACCCAGCGGCTTCATATATCTGTTGAACAGGAGCGGCGAGAGGACCGACCCCTGTGGCACCCCACAGGTAAGGGGGTACAGAGTCGACCTCTGCTCCCCTGTCAACACACATTGCGTCCGGCTGGAAAGGTAGGAGCGGAACCACCGTAAGACGGTGCCCCAGACCCCCAACCCCTCCAGTCGGCGCAACAGGATACCATGGTCGATGGTATCAAAAGCCGCCGAGAGGTCTAATAGGACCAGGATAGAGGAACAACCCCTATCTCTGGCCCTCCAGAGATCATCCACCAACGCGACCAAGGCCATCTCCGTGCTGTGGCCAGGGCAGAAGCCGGACTGGCGCGGGTCTAGATAATCATTTTCCTCCAGATGTCGTGGAAACTGATAAGCCACCACACTCTCTACAACCTTCGCCAGAAAGGGAAGGTTGGAGACAGGACGATAATTGGCCAGCTCCGTAGGGTCCAGGGAAGGCTTCTTGAGTAAGGGTCTCACCACCGCCTCTTTCATATCCCACCATGTTTGTTTTTTATCTCTCTTGAGATAATCTGCTAAAATTGTACTCATAATATCTTTAAGGTTTTCATTCTCTGTTTCTGGTAAGTTCTGGAATCTAAGAAAAAAGGACATTCTTTCAAATTCTACTTTTGTCTGAAAATTTTCCATATCTATGTTTCCCTTATGCATTGCTTTCACTTTTTCCCCCAGCCCCGCCATTCCGTCCTCTAACACCAAAATTCGTTGTGTATTTCCAGCTATATGTTCTTTAACCACTCTGAGTTCTTCTTTGATCTCAGCCCTCATTTCATTCTGTCCCTTCATAAGTTCTTTAAACATTTCCGTAACAGATAATTCCTTAGGATCCTCCCCGGCCACTGCTTTCTGCAACATTGATGATATCTTAGACTGTTGCATCGTGGGACTTGGGGCAGCCGATGAGGGGGCTGAATGCGCTTTGCCGGTAGGGGGTTTCCTTGCCGCCATTTGTTTAAGTTCAGAGATGCAAATCCTTGCCAAGAGAAGTGGTGTCAGAGGGTTTCACAGCTACGCTGGTCTCCAAAGGAAAACAATCGCAACGGCACCCAATTTGCAGTTCCAAGAGTAAAATACACCAAAATGAATGAAGAGAAAAGTCAGCCAAAGATCAGAAGATCCATACACAGGAGGAGGTCCCAGTTTCCCTTTGGGAGAGTAAACAAGCAATCCACTTTTCTTTATTCTTTATTCTCTCTCTGGGAGTAGCTTCAGAGAACAGACTTCATTTGCATAAAGACAAAGAAAGAGGGGTGAGCGCCAACTTGGCCCTCCCCTTCTCAGGGAAAGAAGTCGCCAAAAGTTTTTTGTTTTAAAACAACAGTTCAGAGTCGTTTCCAGCAATTGTGAAAGTCATTTTCAATTAAAAGTCAAATAAATCAATCTTTTAACCTCTCTCTTCCCGAGGGTCCATTTTCAAAGCCGCTTAGTCCGAGGGGGGGGAATAGTAAACCCCCCCTCTAATCTCTCTTCAAGGACAGAAACACAAAAGACTCACAAAGTGATTGTTGCTTTTCTCCTAAGTCCTCCAAGAGCATCGGTCAGGATCCCCACCTTCAGTCTCCAACTGCACTTCTCCAACTTTTCTTTTAGCCTCCGGAGCCATCTGACGAGAGGGCGGGCAGCATGAAGCTGTCTCTCGCCCCCCCTCCGCTCCCCAGCTCCTAGGCGAAGCCAAAAAGCACCCCAGCTGGCTGCCGCCACATGCGGGGTGCTTTGGCCAGCCGCCCTTCGGCAGGACCCCCCTACAAGGGCTCCTGTGTCCCCTAAGGGACCCACCGGGGAGACGAGCGGCGGACAAACAAGTCCGTCATCGTCCGATCCCGGAAGTGACGTCCGGTCAGAATTTTTCTTAAGATTTCAAAACATAGAAGAAGAAAAAGGAGAGAACTTGGTACAAATAATATCAGAAATTCTGACCGATGTGTTAGAGATACCCCAAGAGAAGATGATAGATGGTAAGACGATGTGTTTCGAGTTTATACAAGATATGCAGCAAGAAATGCTCTCCCAAAGGAAGTTCATATAAGATTTATTAAGAAAACAATTAAGTCACAAATACTACAGAAAACAAGAGATAGAAAATTGGAATATAAAGGCAAGAAGACTGTAGTTCTGAAACAAATTCCAAGAAGTGTGAGAGAGATGAGAAGAGAATATCAATTCCTGACTAAGATTTTACTCAAAAAAGGTGTCAACTATAGATGGCTTATACCGGAAGGTTTAATTTTTGTATGGCAAGGACAAAGATATAGAATAGATACAACTGATAAAGCAGAAGCTTTTTATATGGAACACCTGGGAGGAAAGGCTGGAAAAGAAGAACTATTGGTAGATCTCCAAGAGACACCCACAGCCGAGACAGAAAGTAGTAGGTGCAGTAGGTGGGTTCGAAACAGAAAAAGGTGTTGCAGGAGGTGTAGACATCAGAGAACCATGAGAACCAAGATCAACTAGAGCTATAAATCCTACTTATAAAACATAAACATGGAAGAGAAAAAAATGATTACAATTAATATAAATGGACTTAATTCAGCAATTAAAAGAAGAAGAATATTTCACAAATTACAAAAATTAAAATTGGACATAATTTGTCTACAAGAAGCACATATTCAAAAACAACATGAACACTTATTGGTACAGCCAAAACTTGGAAAAATGGTTACTGCATTGGCAAGATGCAAAAAAAGAGGAGTAATCTTTTATATTAAAGATAAAATTCCAGCGAAACCAATTTATACACATGAGGATGGAATAATTCTGATGGTGGAAAGTATGGACAACATTAAGAAAATACTTTTAATTGCAATTTATGCTCCCAATGATAAACAAGATGAATTCTATAGAAAACTACACAGGAAAATAATTGATTTGGACTATGCTGATATCTGTATGATGGGAGATTTTAATGGAATTGTAGATCAGAACATGGACTATAAAGCACAAAAAATAACAAAGCTAAATAGAAAACCACTTCCCAAATTCTTTTTCAAGATGATAGATGAAATAAACTTAAAAGATGTCTGGAGAGAAAGAAACCTTACAAAAAAAACAATATACCTTTTATTCAAATAGACACTTATCATGTTCCAGAATCGACATGGTATGGGCCACAATAGAACTGACTTGTAATGTTCAGGAAATTGAGATTGAAACAAGTACATGGGCAGATCACAATCCAATTACAATTAAATTGAAAGGCCAAAGGATAAGATCTAGATGGACGGTAAATAATACTGTATTAAAAGAGAAAGACTTCGTTCAGAAAATGGAAAAAGAATTGGCTTTCTTCTTTAAAGAAAATAGAAAAGAAGATACAGCATTGCAGAACCTTTGGGATACAATGAAGGCCTTCACCAGAGGTTTGATAATAGACTATACAAGAATCCAGGGAAAAGAAGAAACAGAATACTACCAGATATGGGATAAATGGTATAGGTGGATGGAGGAAAGAAACAAGGATCAATGAAGGAAGACAACAAAGCCCAAAAATAGTAGCTAAGGAGAATTAACACATATATATGTATCCAAGTGGTTTAAACTTGCTAGAGGTAATCAGCCAATATAGCAGACAGAGGAGTAAGATAAGAGGGTTAAGAATGGTGAAATAGAAATGAAATATAATAGAAGGGGAAATAATATAAGGTGAGCGATATCGACTGGCAATTGCTATTAGAAAGAACAGGAAGCTCCTGTTCGTATTGTATTGTGTAAATGTGGTGTACGTCTAAGTTTTGTGTATGTGTATTTTACATGTTTGTAAATAAAGTTTAAAACTAAAAAAAAAGAGAATAATTTTGGACACTTTGGAGTACTATGAGGCACATTCCGAAAAACAAGTGGCCTTGATGTTTTTAGACGAACAGAAAGCATTTGACAATGTGAACTGGCGTTTTATGTTTCTACAACTGGGAAAGATGAATTTTGGTAAGAAATTTACCCAAGCCATACAAACCATATACCACAAACAAACAGCAAAGATAATGATAAATGGGGAACTGACAGATTCGATCGAAATAAGGAGAGGAATGAGACAAGGCTGCCCACTATCACCTTTACTTTTTGTCTTAACATTAGAAGTTTTAAATAGAAAGATTAGAGAAGAGAAAGAAATAAAAGGAATGAAAATTAAAAAAGAATATAAATTACAAGCATTTGCAGATGATCTGGTTTTTATCCTTGAGGATCCATTAGAAACTGCATCCAAATTGATAGAAAGAATAGAGGAATATGGAAAAGTAGCAAGCTTGAAAATAAATGAAGATAAAACGAAGATTCTGACAAAGAATATATCTTCGAGACAAAAGGAAGAATTGGCAGAAACTTTGGAGATTCAAGTTACAAATAAGGTTAAATATTTGGGGATATATTTAACTGCTAGATGCGGTACATTTAAAGAGAACTGTCTTAGACTTAAGCAGCAGATTGCGACTGATTTGACAAAATGGGAAAACTTACATTTATCAATTATAAGGAGAATATCTATAATTAAAATGAACATCTTACCCAGAATACTATATTTTTTTCAGACAATCCCAATTAGATTGGGGAAAGACTATTTTGATGAACTAAATAGGGCCCTAACCCTAAATAAAATAGTGTTGAAATTCATCTGGCAAGGAGAAAAAGCAAGAATAAAATTAAAATTGTTACAAGATGCTAGAATAAGGAGGAGGATTGGGTCTACCTGATTGGGAATTATGTTATCAGGCAACGAACTTGATGTGGATTAAGGAGTGGATAACATTAAGAAATTCTAGAATATTGACTGTAGCAGGACATGACTTGCTTTTTTTATGGTATAAGGGAACTAAAACACAGGGTTATTTTAGAAGACACTATATATGAGAGGCTTTGTTACTAAATTGGGAGAAGATCAAAAGGCAATATCACCTAAAAATTCCAGTCTGGCTTTCAACTATTGAAGCTTTTTCATATCCAATAATATATAAAAAGGAACAAACAGATATGGTGAAATATTGAATGCAGAGGGTGAACTCAACTCTATGCAAGAGTTGAAACAGGAAGGAATAGGAATGAATTGGTTTTCATATGCACAAATACAATCTAGATATGATAAAGACTGTAAAATGGAAGGTTTCTATGATAAAATGACTGAATTAGATAAAATTTTGACAGGTACTGATGAAAAAATAATTAAAAAAATATATGGACATTTACTAGAGGTTAAGCTAAAGGAAGAACAAGTCAAAGAAACCATGATAGAAATTTTGGACATGGGATTGAATTAGGGAAATGGCAGAAATTGTGATCTCAAAATTATAAAATGACAATGTCAACAGCATATAAGGAAAATTTGTATAAAATGTTTTACAGGTGGCATCTACCCCTAATGAGAATAGCAAGAATGTTCAAGAACAAGTTGGAAAAGTGTTGGAAATGTCATCAGACACCGAGCTCATATTATCATATGTGGTGGACTTGCATAAAAGCTAAAAGACACTGGACTAAAATCTACATGTGGTTGGAGAAAATGATACAAAAACACATAGACCTTAAACCAGAGATTTTTTTATTGGGAATTATACCAGAAACATACAACAAAGATTTGAAATATTGATTGTAAATGTTTTAACAACAGCTAGAATTGTATTTGCAAAAAACTGGAAAAATGAGAAAATACCAACGCAGGAGGAAGTTATTAGAAAAATAATGGAATGTGCTGAAATGAGTAAATTGACATTTGAAATTAGAGAACAAGAAGATGTACAATTTTATAAGTTATGGGATTTGTTTTATCAATGGCTAGATTAAAAAAACATGGAAATGAAAAACCTTGGAGAAGTTTTATATATTGTAAGAATAATAAAATAAGATAGGTGATACTATAAAGTTATATTATTATTAAATAGACCAACAATGATGTAATGGAATATTGGCATATACATGAATTGAATATCTAGAACATTTTGTTTAAAATGAAGGAATAACAATTATAGTTGAACATATGATGTATATTGATAACAATGTACCTACGTATACTTGATGGATAATTTGTGATTCTATATATAATTGAAAGTAGTGATGCATAAATATAAAATATTGGAGAATTCTTTTATATTGCCAAAATAATATAATGAGATAGATGATTCTATAAAGACATATAAGGATGCAATGGAATATTGGTATATATGTGAATTTGCTTAAAACGAAAGAATATCAATTATAACTGAATATGATGTACAATGTCAATAGTGTATCTATGTATGCTTGATGGATAATTATCAGTGAGCCTATACACAATTGAAAGTGGTGATGCACAAATGCTTGTAACCTAACGACATGCTATATGTAATTGATGAGGGTTTTATGTTACATGTACTGTTTGTCTTTGCTTGTTTAAAAATAAAAAAAAACTTTTTTAAAAAGATGTCAGTCCTCAGTTAACTCCAGCATCAGTGGTGGAGGAATAAAACTAGGATTTGGGGATGTTGCCTTCAAGCCTGCTTTTGAGTTCTTTACTTATGCATTGTGGTATAAACGACATACCATGCAAGATGGAGGTTTGGTCTGTTCCAGCCAGTTCCTTCTTCAGTTTGTATTTGGCTTCTCCAAAGAGCTTTGTCCCTGGGGGAAAAATGCAGGCATATACTCTTGAGGCCAAAAGGTTGCTCATCAGACCTGGCATTATTTTCTGCATCAAATGCCACCAGATCAAAAAGAAAATGGTGTGGGTGCATGAAATGTTAAGGTTCAGTGCTCCTGAGAAACCAAAACATTTTTATTCTTCTACATCAAACTCTCTCTCTTGCCCAAGGCATTAGAGTGAAGTGATCCTCATTTACCCGGCCCTTTTCTACCTAGCTTCTAGACTGCCTCTCAAGCTTCTGAAATTGGAGCATATTCTCAGATGTCAAACTTGACCACCTCATATCTCATTTCCACTGGAAAGAAATCTAAAATCTCTTATTGATTTTCAAACAGCTAATTTGATTCATTTAACACACGGACAAAGGAAAACGTTTGTCTGTTTTTGCACACTGCAGTTCCCATTGACCTATTGGATGACATCTTACTCAGCTTTACCTGGAGTAAGCAACAATGACTGGAATTTACTTTTCGAAGACATTTGTTTAAAATGGAAACAAAAATGACAGGCGAGAAAAGGGGCACTTCTCAATCTGCACATTTCTGAGAGCTCATCACCTTTTCATTAATTGGTTTTGATGCCCAAGATTGAGAGTGGAATTTCATACTTTAAAATGGTGCTGCTTACTGTTTTTAAAAATCGAGTGTTTTTGGTACCCGGGGAAGAAAATTCGCAATGCCAGGGTAAGTGATGCAACAATGGGAGGCCAACAATTTTCAAGTGCCAGAGTTTTCTAGGGGTAAAGTTAGAACACAAAACAAACTGAGATGATATTGTTTTTGACTTTTGAGCAAAGGCAGGTACAGTGAGGGACTATGTCAGACATATGCAAAATTATGCACCCAAATAAAAAAAAATAGGGTAAAGAGAAAACTACCATGAGTTTTGGAGGCTCATACATTGAAAGTGAATGTGGAAAAAATCAAAGGACAAAAGTAATGCATCATCCATGTCTCAGATGTCTTTAACGGTAGGAAGATGGCCAGGAACTATGCCTGGTGCCAATCATGTTGTGCTACCCTATCTACATTCCTTTTTAGTAGATGTGGCTTGAAGAAGTCTGATACTGCTCCTTTAACATTTTCCTTCGTAGACACAAGGGTATGACTTGTGGAAATTTGTCTCTGGGGTTCATTGTTGTTCATGTTTCAATGATTTGTTGTTCCAATTTTCAACCTAAAGAGTTTTAAATCATTTTGTTCCTGCTGTTATTACAATTATTATTTTGCTGTAGAAAAATTCGGTCTTATTCTTGACCATATGAGGTATGATAACAAAATACAGTAATTTAGCACAAAGGCTTGGGTGAACTCCACATTTTACCCATCTCATATCTACAGTAATGACCGCCTGTTCATGTCCCAGCTAAGTTTCATTTGTTAAGTGTTCAGAGCCAGGAGTTTGGACTGCCCCCCACCCTCACAAACCTGTCTGAAGATCAGCATCATTTACAGACTTAGTAATCAGAACTTTCTCAGAAATGCTTGCAGTTTGTGGAACTCCTGCATGAAGCAGATGCTATAGAACAGATTTAAACTGTGTGGCTCATACTTTGCAATTATTTTACAGGCCAATTAGGAAGCAAAAGTATTAAAAATATTTGTCAACTGTAATGGCTAGATCTGTAGCCTTGAAAAATAGTCACATCCTATAAAAGCTACACCTATTTTAGTCTACAAAAATCCAGATGGCCACTAACTAGTAATGAGCAAAGAGAGGAGGAGGAGGAAGAGGAGGGCGATATGATGATGATGATGATGATGATGAGGGTGATATGATGAGGAGGGGGAGGAGGGAGAGGAGGAGGGTGATATGAGGAAGAGGAGGGTGATATAATGAGGAGGAGGAGGAAAAAGGAAAAGGAGGAGGAGGAGGATTAGGATTTAAATTTGTATATCACCCAACTCCCAACAATTATGGGTAGTTCATAAGTAAACAACATACAAAGGAATAAAACAATGTGAGAGTAAGCAAGAAGAAGGTGGCTCAGTGGCTAAGATGCTGAGCTTGTTGATCAGAAAGGTTGGCAGTTTGGCGGTTCGAATCCATTGCGCCGTAACGGAGTGCACTCCCGTTACCTATCCCAGCTTCTGCCAACCTAGCATGTAAAAATGCAAGTAGAAAAATAGAGACCACCTTTGGTGGGAAGGTAACAGTGTCCCGTGCACCTTTAGCATTTAGTCATGCCGGCCACATGACCACGGAGACGTCTTCGGACAGCGATGGCTCTTCGGCTTTGAAACAGAGATGAGCACCGCATTGTAGAGTCGGGAAGGACTAGCACATATGTGTGAGGGGAACCTTTACCTTTTAAGCAAGAACAAAGAATAAAAGCAAGCAAACCAGAACAGGAGCAAAAGCAAAACCACTCAAAAGGGCCTTTGATCACCCCCCCCAAAAACCTGGGCAAAGAAATGCCATCGAGCCATCTGGAATTCTTGCAGTCCAGATTTGATAGCTCAGATAAACAGCCACAAATCCTACCTGTCAATATTGGGGAAGGTAAGAATGCCAAAGATAAGGCACATGTTTGATTTTATAGGGCGTTTTCTGTGTTGGGGGGGACGGGGGGATGGAGAGGTTTGTAGATGCACGGATCAACAATTTCCTTTCAATTTGTGGTTATTTAACAATTTGTCAATCTTGACTCTGGCACACCATTAATTGCCCATTCTTTTAGACTCTGCAACAGACCAGCTCACTGCTTTTTACGAGCTTAGCATTGCAATGCTGAATTAAGGCCGACCTGCGGAGCAGCCAAGGGCAGGAGAATAATCCATTTCACATCTGCTTGCTTTGGGGCATTTTTCTATGTGTTATGCATTAACTTTACAAGTGAAGGGTGGCGGCAGTTTGGCAGTGAACATTTTAAGTTGCATGAGTTGTTTTTGAAAAACTCGATAAAGTCCTGCTCTGGATAGAGTCCAACATTTATCAACACCCCCTTGCAATGCAAAACGGGAGAGCTCTTCTCCTAGAAAAGGCTGCCACTTTCAATGCTGTTCAAAAATTGCCTCCCATTTTTAACTAAAAGCAGCTAAAACATTAGAGTCCCCTCTGTTTTCCCCCACCCCATATTCTGCATTGAAATTATTTTTTTCCCTTTTGCAGATTGAAAGCATTAACCAGAGTCCCCAAGGATCAGGCACAGTGGTGGGATTCAGTTTTTTTTACTACCAATTCTGTGAGCATGGCTTGGTGGGTGTGGCATGCCTTGGTGGGCATGGCAGGGGAAGGATACTGTAAAATCTCCATTCCCTCCCCACTCCGGGGGAAGATTACTGCAAAATCCCCATTCCTTCCTGATCAGCTGGGGCTCAAGAGGCAGAGAATAGATGGGGACGGGGCCAGTCAGAGGTGGTATTTATCAGTTCTCTGAACTACTCAAAATTTCCACTACCGGTTCTCCAGAACTGGTCAGAACCTGCTGAATACCGCCTCTGGTCAGGCAGTGTAAGTTATTTATTTAATTGGGACTTTGATTAACTGTCACTAGAGAAGCATAACTCAGTCTGATAATTTCAAATATTAGACCACACTTTTGTATTCCCTTTCACATTTATAGGCCACTTTAACCACCATCCATATCCCAAATGCCCTTGCCCACCAGTTAGCTTTGCCTGTAGCTGATTATCTTAGAGAGCTTACTTATTCTCATAATCGAATTGCATAAATCAACTTTTCCTTTTCTCGTGCATTTGTCTTTCAAACTAATTTACATCTCTGAAGTAATCCAGTGGTGGGATTCATTTTTTTTTTTTACTACCGGTTCTGTGGGCATGGCTTGATAGATGTGCTTTGGCTTGGTGGGCGTGGCAGGGGAAGGATACTATAAAATCTCCATTCCCTCCCCCACTCCAGGGGAAGGTTACTGCAAAATTCCCATTCCCTCCCGATCAACTAGGACTCGGGAGGCAGAGAATAGATGGGGGCGGGGCCAATCAGAGGTGGGATTTACCGGTTCTCCAAACTACTCAAAATTTCCTCTACCAGTTCTCCAGAACTGGTCAGAACCTGCTGAATACCACCTCTGAAGTAATCCTTAGGTTCCTTTGTGATGTGTTATAATATGGCTTTAATTAAAAAAAAAATCAAACCACGAAAATTTTAAGTCATTTATAGAATGTACAAAATTTACAACAACATTAACAAGCTGGGATTGCTATTTACACAGGAAACATTCACAAGAATACCAACCAACAAACAAACAGAAAGAACCAACGCAAAACCAAAGACAAAGATAGCAGAATAACCAGGAAATTTGGCACACATTTGGCTTCAGGTTATCATGCCTTTATGGTATTCCCCCCTTGATAATTAAATGGAATGGAGAAGGGAGAAATATTTTTTTTCCATCCTAAACATCTAAATTTAAAATGGAGCACAAACGCTCGACTTACAAATTACAACATCATCACGCTTGAACTGTAAAAAAAATCCAAATTATGATTAAGAAGTACAGTACCATATGTTGGAATTCAAATGAGTAACAAGCTGGGCAACATTTGCTACATTCATAGAGCTGCAGGTTTTACAGATAGGATAATTCTATCGTGTTCACTTCTAAACAAGAAGCGTCCATCCAAACCGATGTCTTGAGTCACCCAAATATGTTAATAGATGACTATTATCATGCAAGAAATACCCACCACCTTTCAGAGCATTCACAAGATATACAATACAAAGGACTGCATCCAATGGGGTCCCAAACAGGACAGACAATTCCTCCATGGGTGTGCATCCATCAAATCTGTTCCAGAGGTTGGGACACACCCTCTCCTCGGAGCAGGCTTGGAGGTATGTGCAAGGGGGAAGATGAATGAAGTTTAATTCCACTGCACAAATGGAAGCTTGATTGTACTACACTAAACACAGCTTGTTGTTTTATGACGAAGAGTTACCGCAAAGAATTCTACTTAGGGCAGATCTTCACATATGTACTAGTTAAGTCAGTAATCTTGACCACACAACGTCATCTTTCATGTACAACTTGTAGCAGAGGTAATCACAATTTGTTTTTTCCCCCACTACAATGCCAGCCATTTCTCCAAAAATGGATGTTGCAGTCATGGAAACATCTCATACAACCCCAAAAGTGCTTTTTCAAAAGGCAACTGGACTTTGTTTTTCCTTGAAGACGTCTATGGAGATGCTCGTCATGGTTATCCCAAAGGTGCATCTTCAGAAGGCAACTTGGCTTTTGCTTGAAGATGTTTTGCTTCTCCTTCAGGAAGCTTCTTCAGTTCTGGGGAAGTTTATTGGATGAGAAGCGAAATGTCTTCAAGGAAAAAATGTAAGACCAGTTTGAAAAAGCACCTTTGGGACAATCATGACCTGGATGACCGAGCATCTCCATAGATCTCTCACACAATCCAAAACCACTACATGAGAAGTCACAGCAGCATGGCGGGAACGGTATGCAGATGTTGTTTATAACTTCTTCCAACAAACCTCTTTCTTCAATAAATGAGAAGGGAGAACTACAGTATCTAGATTTCGGAGTTAGCATGATTTTAAACACAGATATTGAACATATTTTTCACTTTTGGCACATAAGAGTAGTGGTCATATACTTCTAATTGCTTTGGTAAATTGAGGGGCAGGCTTGGAAACAGGTCTAATGCAACAGCTTTCAATAGATGAACTTGACTTCTTTTCAGCCAGAATTCTATTGTTTGTTCTCAATATCCTACAATGTTACATGGACTGTTCCAGTTTTTGCTTCCCTTTGCAACCTGAGATTATTCTACAAATTAGTCTGTATGTCAGATCTCAAGAAAGAATTCTAATAGGTTTAATGTGATGAGAGTAGAGTCATTCAATATTTAATACGTCTTAGGATTCCTTGTCAGCGTTGTTAAAAGTAGTGTGCCTTTCCAAGAGGCCATCAATACGCTTGAGCCTACAAATGTATGAGGGCAAAGAAACATGCAGAAGCCAAAAACTTTGGAAAGAAATGCAGGGGTAGAAATTAGTCCATAGGGGGCAGAGTATTTAAGTTCAATGACTTCTTAACCCTACAGTAGACTTTTGAGTCTTCAAAAGGTGTTCCCCATTTTATGGAATTAAATTATTAGTTGCATAAATAAATATTTTTTTTAAAAAAGGCACGAGAAGGATCTATCTCCATCTCTCCTATTTTTGAGTACCCCGGAGGCATCTGTAGTAACCTTGACAACTAAGAGCTGGTCTAAGATGGTCCTGATCCCATCAAACAGAGCTATTCTTGGGTTCTCAAACTGGTTTGAAAAAATCATTCTCCTCCCATTTGGAAAGCCTTTAATTTTATCAGACCTTACGTGAAAAGCACAGACATCTTTGAGACATCCCTTTGCTTTTAGTTGGGGTGGCAGGTCAGATATTTAATAGAACCATATTATATAACGGGCAGAGGTAGGATTCAGATAATTTAACAACTGGTTCTTTGCCCTAATAACCAGCTGGGTGGGTGTGGCCAGAGATGTGACAGGCAGCATTCGGCCTCCTGCACCCCCCTGGGAGCAAAAAAGGACCATAGGGGAGCTGCACCACTGCATGCCCCGTTTTGGGCCTAGTAGGCCTCCCTAGTAGGCCTCCTGGGAGCAAAAACGGGTCGCAGAGGAGTATCACCCCGCACTCCATTTTGGGACTGATAGGCCTCCCTACACTTACCTGGCAGCCAAAACGGGGCATGGGTGGGACTCCTGGAAGGGGCGGGGCAGGAAGGGGTGGAGTGAAACAAACTGGTTCGCTTGAACCAGGCCGAACTGGCTGAATCCCACCATTGATAATGGGGCTGTGCAAGATGTTAAAATGAAGGGCTTTGGACCTTGTGCTAGCATGGCACTTCGCAGCTCTTCATTAATGGAATCAGACTTTCTTCAAGCTTCCGCACAAAGCTGAAAATAGATGCAGCTGCTTAAAAGCTCCATTGAGTTTAGTGAGTTGATTTCTTAAAAGCAGCCAGATCTTTTTTCAGGCTCTTGCAAAAAAACATGAAAAAGGTGGTTTGTTTTATAAAGACAGTAATCTGTGAAGCTTCAATAATCATTTCATTCACATTAGCCCAAAATGGCTGGTCTACATAACTTTTAGTATTTAATGAATGAATGGGTTTTTTTTTTAAAAAAAAAAAAAGCCTATCCAGACCACGTAAAGCTAAATTTTCTTCTCCTTTTTTTTGTTTTCTTTCACTTTCCTCTATTTTGCAACACAGATCTGTGCTGATCAGAAAGCAGACCGGTCATGACAGGAACAGCAACAGCAGTACTGCTCATAGGTGTAGTCCTTGACTTATGACTGGTTACATTCAAAGTTATGACAGATTCCCCCAAAAGATACTTACGACCCGGTTCCAAAGATGGCTGCCCCTGACTGTATTTCGGGGGCTCAGCAACCAGACTACTTTGAGAGATTTTTTTGCCACAATTTGTTTTGCTGAAAACTGAGCTTTACTTCTACTTTGCTTCCGGTTTTTGGCAAAAATGCCCCATAGCGAATAATGGATTTCCTTAACAATTGAAGTGATTGCTTGACAATTGCAGATTTGCTTAATGACCATGGGTGATTCGCTAAATTCCCACCACAAAAAAAGGTCATAAAAATTGGGTCGGGTATGTTGAGGGGTGGGGTGTTTCTGCTTTACAATCATCACAATTTATAATCGTGATGAGCAGGCTCCATTACAGTCATAGGTTGAGGACTATCTGTAGTAACTTAAGACCGCCACTCTATACGACATGGTAGCAATTCTAATTCTATTGTACCACGGGTATTAAACTCGGTGCATGACATTGTCGTGATGTGACATTGCAATGTTTTTTCCCATTCACGGAGCTGGGGTGGCCGTGGCCTGCTGTATTATACAAATTTGACACCCCTGCATTATACAAATCCAAATTTTGCAACCTACTATGTAAAATAAACCATGTTGAATGACACAAATGGAGTATGGAATTTGAAATAGTTCTTCTTCAATGCAAGCCATTCATCCACCATACATCTCTATACTAGGCCTGTCTAACTCCTGGCAGGCAGGCTGGATATGTCACCTGCTGCCCACGCCCATCCCTGGTTTAGCGAAGGGGGAAAAAGTCCCAATACATCACATGATGTCGCCATGACGATGTGAGTTTGACACCCCTGCTCTATACCGAAAGCTCTGATCAAGTTGAAATCCTTATTACAGTTGTTGCAGGAAACTCTTATTGAAATGTGCCTATTTTTATTATAGCCCAGAGATCCCAACAAGGTTCTGATGCACACCTAGAGCTTCACAAAGGAAATGAAGATGGCGTACATGCAGAGCAAATAATTAAAGGCAAGCTTCAATAAGCACATCAGACATGCATAGCACTCTCCTTGGCATGTTTGTTCAACAACAATTGGCAGGGATTCCTATAGTTTTTACTTCCAAGTACACAGGAATAATTCGGCAATCTCACAGAATGCGTGCAACGGGCTTTACTCTCAGCAACTGGGCACAGAATTAGTCTTATTATTAATTAATTGGTTAGGTTAAATAAAAATTTAAAACTTTGTAATAAACAACATGGCTATTTGAATAGACTATTCGAAACCTCCGTAGGCATTTTAAAAATAAAAATTCTTACCAGATTAAAGAACATTTTAGAAAAATCATTTGCCATCTTCATACATCCAGGGGAATAACCACATGCCTGCTTAACACTCATGACCATGATTTTTCTAAAATGAGTATTGATCTCCTATAGTTGATTTAAAAATATGGATTAAATCTAGTCATAGCATAGGTCCTATTAATATCATGGAGAAATCATGTGATTTCACTATGTGTAGCGATATATTAACCATCATCTCCTTTTAATGACACCATAATCCCTTGTGGGGTGGCTCTGAGCAACTGAATGGAGCTGAGTGTTTACTGGCCAGATGCCCTTCCTGTTGCCAATGCAGAGTTTTGTTCAGCAGATGTATTCTCATTGTGCCCAGAGAGAGAAATATCTAACTCTAGCTAGAATCAAACTCACAGCCTCCCGATTGTGAGGCGAGAGCTCAATCTTTAGGCCACCGCATCCCTCATCTAGTGATATACCAATATAGACTACTAAATTGAGATCAAATCCAATACAATGATCAAGCTAATTTGATTTGATGCTGTAAGACAATTATCTAGAATCCTTTCTTGGATAGCAGAATAGTGTTATTTTGAAACCCTGGTTCTCAATTGATATTATTCAAAGTATGCAATTTCTAGAAATACTCCTTTCACTAGACTAAAGAATGGTTTAAAAAAAAATACACCCATTTTTAATGGCTATACAAAAGTTTTCGTTCAGAACATTCAACTTATAACAAAAGTTCCTCCTTTTTTAAAGACATATATCAGAAAGTATGGCTTTTGAGTCAGCCAAGGCCAAAAGGAATTCAAAGGATTGTTTTAAAATGTCACTAAAAAAAAAGAAAGCATTGAAAAACATATATTAAATTAAGATCATATTTGTGTGCATAAATATTTTCATCCCATTGGATTTCCTTGATGTTTAGTTGGTAATTTATCCAAAAAGGTCTACGTAGCAAAGAGAGACAGGAGACCTAACATTATTATGGATGCATCTTGCCAATGTCTCTGGGTATGATTTATAGGTGTTGTTGTTGAAAATACGGCATCGCTTGAATTCCTAGGTAATGTCAAGTTGCAAATGTTTCCTTCACAACAAGAAGTGCATACCTGGAAAAAAGAAAAAAAATACTTAAATCATTTTTCTCACAACTGATAGAAATGTCATTATCAGAGGCAAGATACACATTATACCCTAAAGCTGTGATGGCGAACCTATGGCACACGTGCTGGAAGTGGCACGCAGAGCCATCTCTCCAGGCATGCGAGCCATCACCCTTTGCTCTTCCTGGTTCCAGCGTGCTAGCCAACTTGTCTTCACGCATGTGGGAGCACCAGAAACCAAAAGAACAGCTGTCCAGTGTGCAGCTCCTCACGCATGGAGACACTGCTGAGGGGTAAGAGGTGCGCCGACAGGGAAGCGGCCGAGAAGGGGGGGTTGGCTGGCTTGTTCTCGGTGGCAAGCTGCGGGGGGAGCTTCATCCCAGCCAGAGTTGGAGCAAAGCGCTCCCACCTCCTGCTCCCCCAACCCAACCCCAGGAATGCCGATGCCCCTTCCCTTCGAGGCTGGGAAGGGGCTCCAGCTTTCCAGCAAAGGGAGGCTGCATTCTCCGCTTAACTTTCTCTCCATGTCCGGGGCTGCAGAACGGGTTGTCAGGTACCACAGGGGCATGCAGGGAGGCGTGAGGATCCCGGCTCATGTGCACTGGACAGCTGATCTTTGCAGGTACAGGCATGTGTTGGAAACCAGAAGAGAAAATCATCTGCTCTTCCGGTTTCTGGCATGCGGGCACACACGTGCGGCGCTCCCGTTTCAGCACTTAGTGCTGAAAAGGTTCGCCGACATTGCCCTAAAATTTGCTGCTATTGCTTTTTAAAACTGCTCTGATGTAGAGAAGTGCCCCCTTTTTATATATATCTATACCACATAGCTCCAAAAGCATAGTTGCTGTAATGATGAAGGACATTCAAAAGGGTAATTGATGAATTAAAAAAATATATATCAAGGCCCATCTTCATATTATAGCTATAATTAAAATTTGCTTCACCAACCAGAAACAGTTTTAATTGGGAGGAAAACAGCTTGGCTATACATGTTTGATTAGAAGGTGCAGTTAACTTTTAACTGATATATCTTTGGTGAACTATCCTTTGCAATTGGCTACCAAGCGAGGATGGGCAATTACCCTCCTATTTCACATCATCAAATCATGAATTACAGATTTTATATATTTTAAAACTTGACGAGCGAAAAAAGGTAATACATTTATGATATGATACCAGAGAAGCTACTTTAAATTCTGGCAGAATGTCTTCCCCCAAAGCATTAAGCATACCATAAAACCACCTCCATCTATTAATTGTCATTTATATTCTTGGAGGAAGAAGGGACTTTTCCCCTATTATTATCAACTTCTAAATCACAGGAAGGAAAGAAGAAGAAAAAAGACCTACTGTATTTTTCGGAGTATAAGACGCACCTTTTTTCCTCAAAAAAAGAGGCTGAAAATCTGGGTGCATCTTATACATCGAATACAGTATGTTTTGCCTCCCAAAGCCCCACCCCTTCATCAAAATGGCCGTGCATACCCTTATGGAGGCTTTCAGAGAGCTCCTGGGGGCTGGGGAGGGCAGAAATGAGCAAAGAACAGACTGTTTTGCCCCCCCCCCCCCAGCTCCCAGCAGCACTCTATAAGCCTCCACAAGGCATTCATGCAATTTTTTTGCAGAAACGGGCCCGTTTTTGCAAAAAATGGGTCACTTTTTCCTCGTTTTTGCCCCCCTAGGAGCATTCTGCAATCCCCCCCAAGGCTATTCATGCCTTTAAAAAGGGGGGCTCATTTTCATGAAAAACGGGCTGTTTTGGGGAGGTTTGCAGAGCGCAAAAACTTTTTCCCCCCGTTTTGGAAAGCTCTTTAACTGATTGATGAGAATTACATTGATCAAGTGCTGTGCTAGCAGAAACAAAGTCTTAGGTGCTGCAGATTGTCAACAATTTCCTTCTCCAGCACATGGATAAATACACCTCGAAACATCTACCTACCTATCTACACTCCCTCCCTCCCTCCCTACTGTATTTCTCTATCTATCTCTTTCTATTTCTCTCTCTCTATTCCTCTACCTACCTATCCTCTCTCTCTCCCTACCTATCTACTGTATTTCTCTCTTTTTTTATTTCTCTCTCCCTATCCCTCTACCTACCTACCTACCTACCTACCTACCTACCTACCTACCTACCCTCTCTCTCCTTCTCCCTACCTACCTACTGTATTTCTCTCTCTTTCTCTCCCTCTATCTACCTACCTACTTTTTTTAAAAAAATGCCTCTTCAAAACCTTGATGCGTCTTATACTCTGGTGCATCTTATACTCTGAAAAATAACCATGGAAGCATCCATACAAAATGAAAGAAAGTTACATTCAGATTTAATATAAATGTTTTTCTATCAATTTTCTAGCATTGGCTGGAAATCCTTGTTACTGCTGCAGTAGGACCCAATTATGAAATTCAGAAATATGCATTTCCATTTTACAAAGGGGGACAAGCGCTCCTTAAAACGAACTTTAGAGAAACCGACAATGCTTCAAGAACTCCAGGAAAGTTGCTCTGATAGCCATGTTGAGTGTGGGGAACAGTGGGGCTATTCAGCTGGTTCTATCCAGTTCGGGCGAAATGGTAGCGGTCGCAGTGGGAGGCTCTGCCCACCCGCCTGGTTGTCATCATGTCCCATTTTTTATGCTCTGCGCATGCATGGAAGATGATACACACACACTCACATTTGCAAACTGGTAGCAAAGGTAAGTTTATTTCACCCCTGGTGTGGAATATTTTATGTGGAACATTCTACCCGCATGAATTAGTTCAGGTGACCACCTGAAAATAGGAACTTATTGCCATAGTGGCGCAGTGGTTAGAATGCAGTACCCAGATTGTTGGGGGAAATAGGCTGACTCTGTAAACCGCTTAGTGAAGGTTGTAAAACACTGTGAAGCGGTATATAAGTCTAAGTGCTATTGCTATTGCTCTACTGTATGTCCAGGCCATTGTTAGTAACATCCCGAGTAACATATATTGGCTGCATCCCTTTTTGAGTTGAGAACCTCCATTTTCTCACCTCTCCAATTGATGCCTCTTAGTAATCATCAGCATTCACCCAGGGTTTCTAGTAAACCTATCTTCTCTACTTCAAGCCATCAGCATTGGTCATGTTCTTAACTCCAGCAATTTCTTTCATTTAAAACTTTCTCATTTTGAGAATTCCAGTCATATTTGCAATGTCAAACAAAGCAACCAAATTATGTCCATGAAATGGCTTCTCACAATGTATGACAAAGAGCCAATGCACCAATTTATTTCAGCTCTTCTCCTAACCTTGAGTCCTTTATGCTGGAGAGCAATGCATCCCGTAGTCAAACAATCCTCCAGTGGCACACATCTCTTGGTGACTGATACACTCTTTCCGTTGGCTTCCAGGGTATGTTGAGAATAGCAGTATCTTGTTGCTAGAAAGAGAAATAGGAAGTTTTGTTTCTAGTGTAATTAGATGTACCGGGGGTACAAACTAGGTGAGAAAACAATGCCCACAGCAGCGATAACAAGTCATGCTGTTATCAAGAAAACCACCAGAAATCAAATTTGGCTATCTTTACAAAATATATCACAATAAGTACCAGCATCCAGCTCATGGATGAACTTTAAAATTACTGGACAGGATTTGATCAATTTAGCTGGGAAGCCACTAAGAAACCTCAAGGCTATAGGCTAGAAGAGAGAAAGTCAAATCCACCCCAGTGGTAAATTGTTTTATTTGTACAACAAGTTGGGGGGAGAGAAAGTGGGGGAGGGAGGGAGGGAGGGAGGGAGAGAGAGAGAGAGAGAGAGAGAATTATAAACATTTCATATGTATAAATTTGTTTGTAAGGGTAGAAGACTTTTTCCATTCCTCTTTTAAAAACAGCTTCAACTAAGTTCATTCTGTACTGTATGTAGGAAAGTTTTGCAATTACAGCAGGATGTTCTAGCATTAGATGCAAGAAAGATTTTTTTCCATGTTATACTCTAAAGGTTTACATCAGCTTGCATCGAAAAAGCTGCTGAAATTCTTTAAAAACTCCCACTACAATTCCATGACTATGCAGAGTATAGCAACATATCAACAGTCTGATATATGTCCAGAGAGTCTTTTTCATATGTAGTGATTATAGCATCTCATCTGCCTAGACAACAATGTCTACAAGCATAAGGAAGTCTAAATTGGCAGGGTCAGGTCAGTGGTGGGATTAATTTTTTTTTTACTACCGGTTCTGTGGGTGTGGCTTGGCTTGGTGGGCGTGGGATGGGAAGGATACTGTAAAATCTTCATTCCCTCCCCACTCCAGGGGAGGTTACTGTAAAATCCCCATTCTTTTCCGATCAGCTGGGACTCGGGAGGCAGAGAATAGATGGGGGCAGGGCCAGTCAGAGGTGGTATTTATTGGTTCTCTGAACTACTCAAAATTTCCGCTATCGGTTCTCCAGAACTGGTCAGAACCTGCTGAATACCACCTCTAGGTCAGGTGTATCACACAACCTTCCAAGGTGGTTGATGAAAAACTAGACTGATGCTAAGAGTCTACATGGGACATCTAATCCATCATCAGAAGAGATCCATATTCACTACTTTCCTGGCAACATAAAGCTGATTTACCTCTTGGACAGTATACATCTGGTGCCCATTGGTTGCATTCGTAGTTATCTACTGCTTGTTCACAGGTAAAACATTTGAATCCACCAGGGTACGGAGTTGCTGAAAAATGCAGATGTGACCATGACATCAGTTACAAGGTTAACTGGAACGTTTTTCAAAAACAATATATATCAAAGGACACATACATTACAGAAATAAAGCTCACTTATGCATAGACTTTTCACATATTTAAAAACAAGTTCAGCCTTATTGGCAGAAGAATCTGAAATGTTGGTTCAGGACATTTTACCAAAACTCTTCGTATGTATGTGCGTGCGTGTGTATATACATATCTGTGGTTATATTATCTTAACAAGACTCTCATTGAGATAAGTAAAATGTTTAACATTTAAATCAAGATTCTGAAGAAGTCAACGAAGTAGATTTGGATACCACATCTTTCACCATTCTTTTGGGAAAAAATAATAGAAACAGGATAGGTTGGGAAAAATAAATTTGTTAACATAGTTTGCTTTCTCTATAGAATCTCAGGACAGCTTACCCAGTGATCTTGTTTTATCCCAAGATGTTTTATGAAGCAAGTTGGACTAAAACTGTAATCCAACATATTAACCACTATATCACACTGGCTCCACATTGGTCTAATGGTTAGTCAATCATAGCTTAAACTAGTTCACACCAAATCCCTGACTTCTTTTCCACTCTCACCTAGAAATTTTTAAAATACAGGTAGTCCTCGACCTACAGCAGTTCATTTAGTGACCATTGAGAGTTACACTGACACTGAAAAAAGTGACTTATGACCATTTTTCACACTTACGATCTTTGTAGCAGGCCAATGATCATGTGATCAAAATTCAGATGCTTGACAACTGGTTCACACTTGTGACTGTTGCTGTGCCCCGAAGTCATGTGATCACTTTTTGTAATCTTTTGACGAGCAAAATCAATGGGGAAGCTAGATTCACTTAACAACAGGATTACTATCTTATCAATTGCAGTGATTTGCTTAACAACTGTGGTAAGAAAGGTCCTAAAATGGGGCAAAACTCACTTAACAAATGTCTCACTTAACAATAGGAATTTTGGGCTCAATTGTGTTTGTAAGTCGAGGACTACCTGTATCAATGAGCACAGCTAGACAACTGGCCCAGAAGCTCCACTAGAAACAAATAACATCCTGCTATTGAGTGGTTTATCTTAACATTCATCCACACTTCATTCACACTTCTGTATCATATGTACCCTGCGAAAATCTATTCAGATTCTTCCAAATATGAGTCCTAGATATCTCTGAGGGCTTCTAATATGTCTCCTCTCTAATCTTTTCCTGGCTATGCATCCCCCGTTTTCGTCAATACTTCTATTCAAGTCTTAACCTACTGATTGCCTCTGCTTGATCCCACCTGCCTACATAGACTTCTTGCTATCAGGTAACTAGGACTGGCACCCACCTACCCCCAAGAAAGCCCTTGGCTACAAACCAATCCTAGTAATCTATGCAACAGAACTGCACTGCCACTGCAGGGCAAGACAATGTGGTACCCTTTTTATTCTGGTTTTTTTTCCCCAAGCTGTTTTGACCAGAAGCAAAGAAAAGTCAAATAAAAAAAACTTTGATTGCCAAGAAGCAAAGCACCAGCCTCTAACTTCTAACTTTGTATTAATAACAATGCCTCTATGACCCATATAGCTTGTGTAAGCATTCTTAGAAATGTTTTTTAACAAATGATGGGTGGCTGCAGGCCAGTTATTTAATAGCATCTCCACTTGTTTTGATGGTAGGATGGGGGGAAGCTTAACATAAAATGTGAGTGGTAATGAGCATGCTGGGAGTTGAGAGAGTGAAGAGGAGATAATAGATAATCTCAATCTATTTACCTTCTGCTAAATGGCTGCTTTGTGAAAAGCTCCAACGGCTATCAGGGTCATTTAGCGGGAACAGCTACGGAATACTTTGAAGATTCCAAATGGACCAATTGCTCAATCAGAGTCAGTGGGTTGAGAGAGAGAAAACGAACTCTCTCAGTTCATTTGAGGTCCTGATAGTGTTAATGTACAAGAGCAAGAAAGAGATATTGCTATCTTCGTAACAGGTGACATTTCTAACTCAGAGTGTACTTTTATTACAGATGTCAGATGCAATGAATCAGGACCATTTCTAAGGTTGCTGCATAGAACATTTATTCAAGCTTACACATAAGAATTTACTCATCTCATAGGTAGCACTAAATTGGTGCTAGATAAGGGCCAATAAAATTCAAGGGAGGGTAGACTTGGCTCTCTTGTGGCAATATAAGGATTCTAAACCAGTGGTGGGATTCAGCCAGTTCACACCCATTTGGGAGAACTGATTGTTAACTTTCTAAGCAGTTCAGAGAACCGGTTGTTGGATGAAATCTAATTTTGTTGTTTTCTATTTTATATGGCTAATCCTGTAAGGAAGGCAGGAAGGAAACATTCAGGCGTTGTTTCTAGCCTAATCTTTATTGCCCTGTTTACAGAAACCGCCTCTCTGGTTAACCTTTATCACATTGCAACAGCTAAGGCGAAGTGCCATCGACGTGAGTGACATTGAGTTGGCCATGCCCACCCAGTCACATGACCACTGACCCCACCTACTTAGCTGGTCATTAGGGCAGCGAATCGGTTGTTAAATTATTTGAATCCCGCCACTGTTCTAAACTGGGGGTACATTTAACTCTTCCCCCAGCTGTGCTTGCTCTTCCACAGATATAGCTTGCATCCTATGCACATCTAGTCAAATGCAAGCAAAACTGAACGAAGCAGAAACATGGATATACATAACATTAGAACCACATTTTAAAAAATAAATAAAAGAGAAAAGAGATAGCACAAGTATTAAATATGCGGTATGAATTTATTGTGCACTGTCCCCTCAGCAACTTCAGCTCCCTAAATTCTTTCCATTCCCATTTAAAAGAGTACCAAGTGGTAATTAATTACACAAACAAAATTCATTAAAGTATCAGCAATTAAATCAACAACATGTGAAGATTAAGAGGCCCCAGGGTTAGAGATACATCTACAAAGTCTTGTGCTAATTTTACCCATTATGTTAATCCTAGCTATAGCTCAATGGAAGCAAAGCAAAATGGCAAAATGTTTTGTTTTACATGAAGAGGAAGAATGTTTGAATACTGGGATTGAAAATGCGATATGGAAAGATACTGATTCATGAACTATTACTAAGATCCCGAAACATTTGCTCAACATAAGCAGTATATTTCTATATATAAAACAGGATGTGTTAACTGAATACAGCAATTGCTAGATTTAGCTGGGCTTGTTTTGTTTTTTTACTTCAAAAAGAATTGGCTTTTTGTATGGACATTGGCTATTGTATTCCACAAAAGCATCCTCAGTCTGACTTCATTTTTCCTCATGAGAAAAATGATTGTACAGTGGCAAGCAGCCTATATCAACTTCACATATTCTTAGCAGACAAAGGGTGTCTTGGATCTTGGAACACTTCCATAATTTAGTACTATAATCTAAGAATGAACCACTATCTCCCAAACAAAAGGTGAAAATAAGCTGTACATCTGTAAGCAGTATCCTTAAAGTGATGGGGGAGGGAAAGGGGAACCTCCAATATTTATGAATATACAGGTAAGGAGACTGATTCCAATGCCAAAGTCTTTGAACATTTTTTCCCATTCCCTCTGCTAGTAATTCTCCACGTCTTCATCTATAGCAGTGATGGTGAACCTTTTGTGGCTCACATACCAAAAGCCGGGAGAGCCCAGGGGGGTCATACGCGGGCATGCCACATCCATGCTATGCGCACGACCGAAGCACGCATGCATGCACGACCAGCGTTCCCCCCATTTTTGGTGTGCTTTATTCGCCCTCCCCAGGCACCAAGAGGCTTTATAGGAGACTGGGGAGGGCGAAAACAACCTCCCCTGCCCCCCGGAGGCCTTCCGGAGGCTTCAGGAGCTTTCCTGAAGGCTCTGGAGTGCGAAAAACCAGCCCTAAGGGCAAACCGGAAGTTCGGGAACAGACATCCGGTTTGCTTGTAGGGCCGGTTTTAGCCTTCAGGGGCCTTCAGCAGGTTTCCCTGAAGGCTCCAGAGGGCAAAAACGACCCTACAAGCAAACTGGAAGTCACTTCCAGTTTGTCCGTAGGGCCTTTTTTTGTACTCCAGAGCCTTCAGGGGAGGGCAAAAAATGACTCTACAAGCAACTTCTGGTTTGCTCGTAGGGTCGTTTTTTGCCCTCCGGAGTGCTCAAGAGCCTTCAGGAGGCTTCCCTGAAGGCACCGGAGGGCTAAAACCGGCC
Source organism: Natrix helvetica (assembly GCF_964273705.1). NCBI lineage: Eukaryota > Metazoa > Chordata > Lepidosauria > Squamata > Natricidae > Natrix > Natrix helvetica. The sequence continues at coordinate 150,417,027 of NC_138548.1, read as the reverse complement.
CTACGAGCCAACTGGAAGTATGTTCCAGAACTTCCGGTTTGCCCATAAGGCCAGTTTTTCACGCTCCGGAGTCTTCGGAGAAGCTCCTGAAGCCTCCAGAGGGCGAAAAATGGCCTCAAAAGAAGGCCGAAGTCTGCTGGCCAGCACGTGCATGCGCGCTGGCCAGCTGACAGGGCAATGCCTCATGTGCCTGGACAAATGTCTCCGCGTGCCACTTGTGGCACGCGTGCCATAGGTTTGCCATCACGGATCTATAGGTAGTCCTATAGATTTAGTCATTCATTTAGTGACCATTCAAAGTTACGACAGCCCTGAAAAAAAGTGACTTAAAACTGGGCCCCATACTTGGGTCCATCACAGTGTCGCTGCGGTTATTTGATCGCAATCTGGGCACTTGGCGATCAGCATGTATTTACAAGGCTTACAGCATGCTGAGGTCATGATTATCATTTGAGACCTTCTCAATTGACTTCTGCCAATTGAAGCTAATGAGGGAAGCTTGGTTTGCTTAATGACTTTCACAAAAAAGGTTACAACACACTTAATGATGCATCACTCAGTGACTTAAGTTGCTATCCGAATTGTGGTGATAAACTGAGGACCACCTGTGAATTGCACTTCTTCCCAGGTAAATAATGTTGTAAGAAGTAGGTATATTCTGCCTCACTACCAAGAACTATTATTTACATACCTGGGTAGCACCCTCTCCCATGCAGTGACAACTGACATTGAGGTCAACTGCAGAATCACAGCTGAGGCAAGCGCTGCATTTGGCTACAAAGCTCAAAGTCTACCGAGCAGTAGTGCTAACAACCCTGATGTATGCCAGTGAGACTTGGACTGTATACAGGAGGCACACGAGGCAACTGAACCACTTCCACATGACCTGCCTCTGTAGAATACTGAGGATCTGGTGGCAAGACAAGGTGCTAGACACAGGAGTCCTCTCCAGAGCAGGCCTGCCATCAGTTCACATCCTGCTGATGAAAGCCCAGACACTCTGGGCAGGCCAGGTTGCAAGGATGCCATACCATCACATTTCCAAATGGCTCCTCTATGGTGAGCTGTCTCAAGGAAAACAATCGCATGAGGGACAAAGGAAGCGATAAAAAGACACGTTGAAAGTCTCTTTCAAGTCCTGCAAATTGACACCACCTCCTGGGAAACCCTGGCACAAGATCATTCAACATGGTGCACGCTGATCCACCAAGGCTGCCAGACATCTGAGGACAGAAGAACAACCATAGCACAAGAGAAGCGGGCACTCCGCAAAGCCAGAGCTGCAAATGCTGCAACAATGGTGCCCACACATGTCTGCTCGACATGTGGCAGAACATTTCATGCCCATATAGGACTTACCAGCCACCTGTGGACACATTGTGGACAGCAATGGTGGGATTCAAATTTTTTTACTACCGTTTCTGTGGGCAAGGCTTGGTGGATGTGGCAAGGGAAGGATACTGTAAAATCTCAATTCCCACCCCATTCCAGGGCAAAATCCCCATTCCCTCCTGATCAGCTGGGACTCGGGAGGCAGAGAATAGATGGGGTCGGGGCCAATCAGAGGTGGTATTTACCGGTTCTCTGAACTACTCAAAATTTCTGCTACCTGTTCCCAGAACTGGTCAGAACCTGCTGAATACCACCTCTGGTGGACAGCCCACAACCTGATAGATGTCAAGGTCCTCTTCGAACACGATGAAGGAACATCATCACCAAGAACTGTAATTTTAAACAGGAACAAGAGGTAGAAACAGGTGACAGAGGCTTCAGTTATTTATTTATTTTTTGGAATTTTATGGAGATATGGGAAAACATGATAGCACAAATACCCATGTCTTTTCTTCCATTTCATCTGTAACAAGAATACCACGCTTCCATATCTCTTATAATTTCTGCCAGCACTAAGCTTAATTTTTTTTATTTTAAGGCTGATTTTTGAATGATATTGGGAGAAAGCTAGTGTGATTAGGTGGGTTTGATGCTAACTAGTGTCAGCACTTCCCAGAGTGATCTCAGGCTAAACACAGCCCCCCCCCCCCCCAGCTAAGTGTTAGTCATATGGGAATAAAAGCTAGAGGAGGTTCCGGAGGGAAAGGAAAATCTATGTAAATAAACTGACTGGATATATTAATTGCTCCATTTTGATACTGTTAGATATTTACTAAAATAAAGAAAATACTCACATAACTCTAGAGAATAGTGTTTAAGAAAGCATTGCCTTTGACAGAGCCGTGGTGGCACAGTGGTGAGAATGCAGTATGCAATGTTTCTCGCCTTGGCAACTTGAAGGTGAGTGGACTTCAATTCCCAGAATTCCTCAGCCAACCATGGCTGACTAAGGAATTCTGGGAGTTGAAGTCTACTCACCTTCAAGATGCCCAGTTTGGCGAAACACGGCAATATTGCAGGCTAACTCTGTTGACTGCCAGCAGTTCGATACTGATTGGCTCAAGGTTGATCTTTCAAGATCAGTAAAATGAGGACCCAGATTGTTGGGGGCAATATGCTGACTCTATAAACCACACGGCAAGGCCCGTAAAGCACTATGAAGCAGTACATAAGTCTAAGTGCTATTGGTATTGCTATTAAGGAGGCCCTTTAGTCTTGAGAAATGATTTAATGGAGCTGCAAAAGAAGGAAGAATCTTTCTAACACATCTTTCCATCTATCTACTGATAGATAGCCACTGTTGGACAAAACTGTGCATCATTTATGGAATGACAGACCTATAGCCAATAAATTCCAAGCTGTGAAATGCTGTAGAAATTGCTATATACAGAACCATACAATGTGTCTCATTTAAAAAAAGTTTGCCTAGGGATCCATTATGTGAAAATAAAATTTTGGAAAATGGTGATTCAGAATAATTAAAGATAAAGGTAAAGGTTCCCCTTGCACATATGTGCTAGTCGTTCCCAACTCTAGTGGGCGGTGCTCGCCTCCATTTTAAAGCCAAAGACGCAGCGCTGTCTGAAGACATCTCCGTGGTCATGTGGCCAGCATGACTAAATGTCGAAGGTGCACAGAATGCTGTTACCTTCCCACCAAAAGTGGTACCTATTTTTCTACTTGCATTTTTACATGCTTTCAAACTGCTCAGTTGGCAGAAGCTGGGATAAGTAACGGGAGCTCACTCCATTATGCGACACCGTGGATTCGAACCACCGAACTGCACCAGAAACATTTAAGAAAAAACAAATTGATCATAAGAAGCTAAATTATTTTATACATTTACTGTTCTTGATTATTCCACTTATCCTGATTCTAGTTTGACAAATGATTAATTTGGTAACTCTGTGTTGCATTTAAGGAAATCCATAAATGAAATGTAAATACTTTTAAGAAGAACCTCTCTGGTATAGGCACCAGACTAGAAACCAGGAGAAAAGGAGTTCTAGTCTCAACTTTAGGCAGGAAGTCTAAAGGAAGACCATGGGCCAGGGACTCTCTCTCTGATGAGAAGGTGACAATGGCAAGCTATTTCTGAAAAACACTGCTAAGAAAATTGCAGTTGCCAGGAGTCAATTACTTGAAGGAACTATACAAATGCACACACTGTAGCACAAATAAACAGCTTTGGTTATGTATTTCAGAGGCACGGAGAAATCATATTCCAGGAAATAGAACATCTCGATGGATAATATGGCTGCCCTAGCTTTTTGTTCATTCAGCGCTTTTGAATTAAGTCCGTATATAAGAACAGAGGTATCATAGCTACTCTTTTGAATGGAGGGAGATAGTGCCACAATTACACCTGCCTGATGTTCCGCCTTGTACCTACATGTACAAAAGTGTATACCTAGAGACAAAGAGACTATGAAAGCTCCTGAAAGCTTTGTACTTTTGTCCCTGCTAAGATAAAAACAGAAAAAAAGAAAGAAAGACTTATACTGAAATAAAGTTTTTTTAAAGAAGGGTACAGCTGTGAGAGACTCTTGTTTGGCTCCTGATTAGAGAATTTAATAAGCCTGATAGACTGTGGTGTGGGGCAAAAGGGCACACTCCTGTAAAAGGGCTATTCTAAAGGAAGAAAAAGAAACTGCCCTGTGGTCAGGAATTGCCTGTAACTATATCTGGCCATTAACTCCACTGATAAACAGCAATGCACCTTACAAGCCAATTTGTAAAGAAGACAGGAGAGAGATGGAGGGGGGAGGGAGGGAGAGAGAGAGAGAGAGAAGAAGAAGAAGAAGAAGAAGAAGAAGAAGAAGAAGAAGAAGAAGAAGAAGAAGAAGAAGAAGAAGAAGAAGAAGAAGAAGAAGAAGAAGAAGAAGAAGAAAGGAAAAGAAAGGGAAAGAAAGTTGTAGATATTTGACTTGTCTATGAAAACTGGCCTTACCCTTGTTTGGCATCATGTGGGAGAATTAAGGATATCAACAAAAACATGAGGGAAAATGAGACAAATAGAGTCATGATGACTAGAGAAGATAGAAATTATAGTTAATAGCCAAATAGATGGCATGAATATTATGTGCCCAACTTAGAGTAGATTTGCATGGCAATAATATTTGTTTCCTGTCCCTTCTTTAAAGGTAAAGGTTCCCTTCGCACATATGTGCTAGTCGTTCCCGACTCTAGGAAGCGATGCTCATCTGCGTTTCAAAGCCGAAGAGCCAGCGCTGTCCAAAGACATCTCCATAGCCATGTGGCCAGAATGACTAAACACTGTTACCTTCCCAACAAAGTGGTCCCTATTTTTCTACTTGCATTTTTACATGCTTTCAAACTGCTAGGTTGACAGAAACTGGAACAAGTAACAGGAGCTCACTCTGTTACGCGGCACTAAGGGTTCAAACCACCAAACTGCCGACATTTCTGATCGACAAACTCAGCGTCTTAGCCACTTCTTTATTCTGCCCAATTGGAGGACCTGGAACAAGAACTTTGCCAATCCCAGACTAAGGGCCAAACTGCATGCTGTATTTGCAGGCAGTCCTTGACTTACAATCACAATTAGGACCAGAATCGGGCTTCCTCCATTGACTTTGGCTTGGAAGGTTGCAAATGGCGAAGATGTGACCCTGAGATACTGCAACCATCATAAATATATGAAGGAGAAAAGCTTAGAGTTCATAGTCAAATATATGTATCTTAGATTTCTTATATTTATATTTTCTACAAAGTTTTCTCTGCAATGAAAATCCAGGTTTAAACACAGGGCTAAATCATAATTTAGTGTAACATCAATGAGACTGTGAATATTTCCCCTTTTTGTCTATGAAAAAAGTACCTTTGGGATTTTCTCTTTTTGTACCTTTTTTTTGGGTAGGACCAAGAGGAAGGTGCTGAGACTTGCTGTCTGAGTTTTATTAAACAGTTTACTATTTCTTCACTGTAAGAGCAGTAAAATGTGGTTAGTTTAAACAGTAGTATACTTAAACAAGCTGAAACCAACCTGAATAAAAGTTGTTTAAATTAACAAGTATTTCTAGTCTTAACATATCTCTAAGGCAGGACAAGAAACAATGAAAGGAAACTAATCAAAGAAAGAACCTAGAACGAAGGAAAAATTCCTGACAGTTAAAACAATTAATCAGTGGAATGGCTTGCTTTCAGAAGTTGTGGGTACTCCAACATTGGAGTTTTTCCAGAAGAGATTGGACAGCTATTTGTCTAAAATGGGTTTTCTAATTGGGCAGTGGCTTGGGCTAAAAGTCCTCCAAGGTCCCTTCCAACTCTGTTATTCTGTTGTAAATTCAATTTAACTAACATCAAGAACCCTATCTAGCTACGAAGATAGGGTTTTCCTGCAAAAATTCCTGCAAAATTTCTTCTGCCCAAGGCCACCAAGAATACAACAGCTCTAAACAGCACTTGGGAAGAAGTGACGTAGCACAAAGTGCACCCCCTAATTATACTCTTCCTTAATATTTTAGGAAGCTACAGTGTTTACTTTCTGCATAGACTAGCCTGATTTTCAGAGCATTCCGCAAAATCAGGGACCTGCTTTGCTTCAACAAAAGAGGCGCTCCTGAAAAGTCTGGCCTGTGCGGAACCAGATGGGCTCACCCTCGGATTAAAAAATAAAGGGGAATCGGAATATTATGAAGTTTGGGATAGATTTTATTATTGGTATAAGACAAAGTGACAACACTGGAAAAAATTGTAAAAAATGTGATTGGCTAGAAGGATAGATAATGTATTAAGTAGACTAATAGCTATTGGACGAGATTACTTGTATATAATGTGATTGTATGGTCATTACGACTTCGCTATGCTGCACTGTTTTAAATTGTGTGTGTGTGTGTGTGTACACATGCATACATACCAGTGGTGGGTTCCAGCGTCCACCGCAGGGCACGCATGCATCCTTATCTCTTGCGACGCCTCCACAAGCCTCCGCGATGTTCCAGCTGCTCGGCAGAGCGTTGCACAGGCGCCATGTGCTCTGTGTGCATGCGCGGAAGCGCTGAAGAGCTCAAATACAGGTAAGGAGCTCAGGCGGGCGGGTGGACCCTCCAGAGCACCGTACTGGAACAGTATCTGGTGCTCCGGGCAGGCACTGGAATGCCCATACCGGGGCGTACCGTCTGCAACCCACCACTGATAGATACATACATACATACATACATACATACATACATACATACATACAAGAGAGGCGCTGTCTCAAAGTTTCTTCCAAAGATATGTGGCCACCTCACTTACCTCAATGTCCCGGTTGTCTACGTCACACAGTTTTGCAGCATTTTGGACTTTCTCAACAGCATAGGCCAGACTTTGTCCAAAGATGCTGAAGGAAATTGCTGAATTTCTACAAGCTCTTTGTCAATGAAATCCAGTCACTCTTTCCCAGACCTCTCACAAAAGCTGTTGCACGAGGAGATTCCTCTGGATTGCTTGCAAAAATCTAGCAATTGCTGCAGAGAATGTACCATTTGCCTCATCAAGATGATTTTTCAAAGTCCTTATTAGCAAGTGTGGCCGAGAATACATTTTGGCAAGTCAAACCAGAGAACATTACCCATAACATAGCCCAAAGGAGCTTCTGTCCAAGAGCAATAATGGGACAGAAGCTCCTTTGGCTTTTCCAATGGACAGGCCACAGACAGAAAGAAGCTTTGATGCAAAACCCAGTACTTCATAGACACAACTTGCAACATCTCTTTGCTATGTGCTAGCAATCTGAGGGCATTTGTGCTCTCCTCTTTGTGCTATCTACTGGTTCTATTCTTTGAGCTTTCCATAGTAATTGTATAGGTTATGGCCTGTTTCACAAATCTTACTTGAAGGATGAAGGTACACAATATCTTTCACTGTAAAGTCCCGCGCCCGCGTTCCCTTCAGGCAGTCAGCAATTAAGCTAAGGAAGAGGAGCCAGCCCAGCGTAGGCCAGGATTCCATAGCAGAGAGGGAGCATCAAACATGCAGATGGCTTGAAATCAAGTTCTCCTTGTCACCAGAAGGCCCGGGAATCTAAGAAACACACAAGGAAAGAAAAACAGGTAAGGTAAATCAACAGGTAACCCCATACCTGCATAATTCAGGTGGTATAGTAAGACTGAAAACCAACACTGATCCTCAGACATTGGTTCAACCAAGCTTGGACACCAAGCATGTCAGATCTCTTCTATTTTTCCCCTTACAGAAAACAATTGCTTTGTTCCCATTGGGTTTTTTTTCCTTTCCATTTCTTTTCTTGAAAAACATCTTGCCTCTCCAGTTTAAGAAAATATTGAATTGCAAGGCTACAATAGGCTTTCCCTCTAGATTTTCAGCAGCTCTGCAGAAAGGCCAAAGCCAGTATCTAACCTAAATTGGCCACACAGTGTATTTCTCCCTGCACACACACACAGGCACACACACACAAACACAATATTTCCCCACAATGATTCAGCAGGACAACCTTACTCCATGGCAATTCACGAGAAATAGCCATTGGTAACAAGTTCCCAGTGCACACATATGTGCCTGCAATGTACAGTTTTCCCTGTTCATTATTCATGCGCATCTAATCCTCCCGTTCGAAGCTTTCCCAAATGCAACATGAATGGGAAGCTTAACTCAACTTCAACTGAAGTGGCACATTCTTTTTTTCGCACAGCAAGGTTGCAGCTCTGGCTAGTATTGCTTTCTCCATTCTTTCTGCTGCATTTCAAAATCCACACATCATAAAAGTCATAATGAGCCCTTCAAACTGAAGCCAAAATCCGTGTCTCAGACATGTATTCTCACACCGCTGGCCAATTATACCCAATCTTTTATTTAGTAGTTAGAATCCTGCAGTCCATTGTGGGCTATTGTTTTAAAAATGCTGGCAATTTTGCTTGTCTGAGTTGTTTTTAATCTAAAGAGATTAGTGGTTGGTTGGCAATGAAAGACAAAGAGGAGGAAGTTTTAGTGCTCTCATAAACTTTGCAAGTAGTCTTAGCCACAAAAAAAGGTGACTTCTTTTACTTTAAACACTCTGGTTTTAGCACATCAAAGTTATATTTAGTAGAGTACCACATATACATGCCTCTAAGCCTGTCCACAGATAAGACCACCGTCAAATTATAAACAAAAATAGCATGAAAAATGTGCCACCCACTGATAAGCTGACTCTCAAAATGTTGTACATTTTAGGTTTCACAACTGGATTTTCTGCAGCTGGCACATTTTTTTTCCAATGGTATTTTGGTTAAATGTTTAATGATAGGATGGAAGGGCTTGTTTAGTACTTTTAATTTGCCCTTCACTACAAAAAGAAAGAAAGAAAATTAAATTCTAATCAGATGGGATGTTATCACTTGTAAACCTGACCCACCACAATATCTCGGCTGTAAAAATGATTGCTCTAAATTACGATCATGCTGATAATGGAATTCCTCTACCATTCCCAATCCTTCTCTGCATTTTTATATCTAAAGAGAATGAAGCAATGTGTGAGGCAGACACACAATTCTCAGAGCAAGCTATTTATTATCCCACAATTGGTGTTGCTCTAATATCAAGTATATTTTTCAGGCATTTTTCTCTGAGGCAATTTCGAGTCGTCTTACTTTGTCTAAGAACCACTGCATATTAAATTTAAGCACGACATTATTAAATTACCTGTTATTAATTCTGGCATAATTATATTCCCACCTCAATTAGCATGCTCAAAAAATACAGTGCAAAGCCAAAGCACAAGATCTCAGAAACTGATCCCAGAGACATCTAAGATCTTTCTGAAGGGCCAAGTCTTCAGAGAACACTGGAAAGACTGATGGATCAAAGTCTTTCTGAGGAACATCAATAGCAATAGCACTTAGACTTATATACCGCTTCATAGTGCTTTTACAGCCCACTCTAAGCGGTTTACAGAGTCAGCCTATTGCCCCCAACAATCTGGGTCCTCATTTTACCCACCTTGGAAGGATGGAAGGCTGAGTGAATCTTGAGCCAGGGAGATTTGAACTGCCAAACTGCAGCTAGCAGTCAGCTGAAGTAGCCTGGAGTGCTGCACTCTAACCACTGCGCCACCTCGGCTCTAGGAAGGGATCTGTTCAGGCTTATAGCACCACTAGTGTCACAAGAACATGTCAACAAGTTCTAGATATGGTTGTACTTTATTCCAGGGATACAACACAGGTAGTCCTTGATTTACAATCACAATTGGGACCAGAATTTCCACTGCTAAGCAATGTGGTTACTAACTGAATCGCAACCAATTTTATACCTTTTTTTGCCATGGTTGAACCACTGTAGCTGTTAAGTAAAACTTATAGTCGTTAAACGAATCTATTAACTGTAGCCAGCTGGGAAGTTTGCATAAGGTGATCACATGATCCTGTAATGTTAAATACATGCCAGTTGCTAAGGATCCAAATTTTGATCATGTGAGCATGGGTATACTGCAGTAGTCATACAATATGTGCAAAGACCAATTGTAAGTGATGCTGTAACTTCAAATCGTTGATAATCATATAAAAGGTGCAAATATGGTCCCGACACATGTTTTCTATAAAAAGAGCTGAATAGAATCATACTCTAGGGAAATGTGCTACAGTAAGGGTGCACAACTTTGTGAATTAAACCCATTTCTGAGTTATTGTCTAATCCACTGAGCTTATGTCTCTACACTTACTAAAGCCCAAAGTAGATCACAGAAGTAGCTCTAATTAGCAACCTAGCTGCCAAGCCTCAACTGACAGTAAAAGCTCCAAGTACAAAAAGCCAGAAACCTGCATTAAAAGGCAGATCAAAAGACCAAGCAGAAGGCTCTCAAGAGAGAAAAGAGAACAAGTGGGTGTACTAACATTGCCACAGGGCAAATCTTTTAGAACAAATTGCATGAATGCTACCACCAACTCCCATAGCCTAGAAAGTCAAGCCATCTGGGCTTAATCCACAGCTGATATCACAATGAAGACTCATTGACATACTTAACTATTTGAAACTGATATGTGCAAAATAGTTCCTTTTATGAAGTCAACAAAGCAAGAACAGGTGGGGAGGAATAAAATAGAAGGATAGGAGATGCCAGCCCTTATTCCTTATGATACCGTGTTTCCCCGAAAATAAGACAGGGTCTTATTTTCTTTTACCCCATGAAAAAAAAAAAACATTCTCGCTAGTTCAATCAAACTTCTTGAAGTCGCGAGAAGGGCTTTCTTTTACCAGGGGCTTCCCCGGACACAATGGCGAGGAACGCAACGGACCTGGAAAGGTAAGAGGCGCACCTCGCGGCCCAACTGCCCACCTCACCCCAATGGTAAAAGCAGCCTGCCCGGTTCCCTTCCCCACCGTCCCTTTAGCGAGGGGTGGCAGGTGAGGGGGGGAGAAGCGAGGTGCGCCTCTTACCCTTCCAGGTCCATTGCGTTCCTCGCCATTTCGTCCAGTGAATCCCCTTGTAAAAAAAAACCTCATGAGTTCAACTCGCGAGGTTTTTTTACAAGGAGCTTCAATGGACAAAAGAGCAAGGAACGCAGCAGAGATGTCAGTCTCTGGTAACGCTATGACGCATGTCTCACTTCTCCCCCCCCACCTGCCACCCCTCGCTAAAGGGACAGCGAGGAAGGGAACCAGACAGGCTGCCTTTATCATTGGGGTGAGGTGGGTGGTGTTGGGCTGTGAGGTGCGCCTCTTACCTTTCTAGGTCCATTGCGTTCCTCGCCCTTTCATCCAGTGAAACCCTTTGTAAAAAAAATGTCGCGAGTTGAACTCATGAGGGTTTTTTACAAGAGGATTCACTGGAGAAAAGGGCGAGGAATGCAATGGACCTGGAAAGGTAAGAGGCGTGCCTTGCTTCTCCCCCCCCCACTTGCCACCCCTCGCTAAAGGGACAGCAGGGAAAGGAACCATGCAGGCTGCCTTTACCATTGGGGTGGGGTGGGCAGTGTCTTTTTGCTCGAGAAGGAACAGGCGGGAGGGTGTGATCGCATTGCTGGTCTGCTGCTGTTTTTGCAGCAGGATCTTTTTGCGTGGGAGGGAAGGGTGGGGGTGGAAGCACTTTGCTTCACCTGCCGCTGTTTTTGCAGCAAGCCCTCTTTTTGCCCCGCAAGCTGTACCGGTAGGTGGTACAGTGGTAATGGTGAGGACGGTTGCAGATGCACTTAAATAGTTGGGGCGGGTTTATTTTCGGGGGAGGGCTTATTATGGCTCATGCTCTGAAAAGCTGGATTGGGCTTATTAGCAGGGCATGTCTTATTTTGGGGAAAACATGGTAACTATGTTTTATTCTGGCCATACATGGTGACCAGGTGCATGTCTATTGAGATTCTTACTCATCTTGGTCATGATTGTCCCAAAGGTGCTTTTTCAAGAGGCAACTGGACTTTCTGGTTTTTCTTTGAAGATTTCGCTTCTCATCCAAGAAGCTTCTTCACCTCTGACAGGATGGTGGGGAATGGTTGAAATATTGAAAAAGCATCTTTGGGACCACCAGGTGTGTGGTTTCTTTTCAATGCCAAGAGGATGAAAAACCTAAAGATACAAGAGAAGAAAATGGCCATTGGCTTACCTGAAGGGTCCTTTTCTGTGTGCTGCGAAGGAGAGTTGAAGCAAGGGTTAAATACAGCCAATCTGCCCAGGACTGAATTGAAACTTTAAGCCACGCCTCTGATGCCGACTAATCTTCAGATTTTCTTTAATGAAGATGTGGACAATGCGTGCTGAGAAGTTCAGGAACAAAGTCAACAAGTCACAACTAGTATCCATAAGTTCCGCAGAACCATAGGACAACTGGCAGAGCAGACCCCAGGGCGGGGTTGGACTCTCCTTCACAGCACCCAGAAAAGGACCCTTCAGGTAAGCCAATGGTCATTTTCCTGGGTGCTGCTCTGGAGAGTCCAAGCATGAAACATACCCAAGCTAAGTGTCACTAAGGCAGGAAGCGGAAGCATCCAGGGTCTCTCCACTGGTATGAATGCCCTGGAGAACCCACCTCCCAAATGCCCCCTCCACAGAAGCAAATTTGTCCAGTCTGTAGTTTTGAACAAAGCGAGACAAGGAAGTCACATTGCAGCCTTGAAAATCTCCTCTATCGGTGCCTGGGTAGCCCAGGTTGCCGAAGTGGCGGCACTTCTTGTAGAATGTGTGGTGATATGGCACCGGAATAGATTGAAGAACATGGGCCGAGGTGATACAGGCCTGTACCCAGCGGCCGATGGTCTGAGAAGAAACTTTGCGGCCCAGGGAGGCCGGTTGAAATGCGACAAAAAGTGATTCAGAGCGACAGAAGGCAGCTGTGCGTTTGATGTACTTATGTATCGCTCTATGAACATCGGGCATGTGCCACCTTTTCTCCTTGGGATGTTTGGGGTGTGGACAAAAATCTGGAAGTATGACCTCCTGGGCCCAGTGAAACCAAGAGTTGATCTTGGGTATAAATGCCGGGTCCAAACGGAGGATCACTCTGTCAGGTTGAATCAAGCACAAGTCCTTGCGAATTGACAGTGCTGCCAATTCGGAAATTCACCATGCAGACGTGATGGCAATCAAAAAGGCTGTCTTAAATGTCAGGTGTTTGAGGCCGGCCGAACGGAGGGGCTCAAAGGGTGGGGCAATGAGAGCCTGTAACACTACATTGAGATCCCATGAGGGGTATCTGTGAACAAACAGAGGCCTCAGGTTGGTTGCACCCCGTAGGAAGCTGTGGTTGATGGGATGACAACCAAGGGAAGAGTGCTTGTCTACCATCAAAATCGTGGACAAAGCCGCCACCTGCCGTCTAAGAGTGTTAGGGGCCAGGCCCTGGTCAAGTCCGTCTTGTAAGAAGTCCAATATCTGGGAAATTGTAGCCGTTAGTCGCCTCAGCTTCGTGCTCTCTGCACCAGCTGGCGTCGTATATTCTGGTTGTAGAAGGCCGCCTGGACACCTGAATGTGTGAATGACCTTGGTGGAAAGGCTACCCCTACTTAGGAGGTCCCTCTCAAGTGCCAGATGGCTAGTCGTAGCCATTGGGGCTCTGGATGTTGAAGCGCCCCCTGGCTGAGAGAGACCTCGTGTCGGGGAATCCGCCAAGCAGAATTTCCACCTCCTCCAACAGAATTTTCCAAATCACCCTGGGAAGAAGAGGCAACAGGGGGAAGGCGTACATCAGACTTGGTGGCCATGGAGAGTGGACAGCATTGACCCCCTCGGCTTACGGGGGTGCGGAACCTGGAGAAGAACCTGGGGAACCGGTTCTATGGTGTTTATGTCTCTGAGGTGAAGGATCTCTTGTTCCATGAGAACCTTCTTGACCGGACAAGACCGGGTTGGACACCGAACGAAGTGTTGGGGAGGGGGAGAAATGAACTCTAATGTTAGACCTATGCGTCTGAAGGACCCACTGGTCCAATGTGATCCACTCCCATTGGGCGTGGAACAGCTGTAGATGCCCTCCTATGGGAGCCGTCCGCTGGTGGTCACTTATACCATCTGAAGGTTCTGGAATTGGACCCTCCGTGATAGGGACGTTTGGAGAAGGACTGTTGATGTTTCCTGACAAAAAGGGCTGATGGTCCTGGGACCTATCCATGCCCTGAGAGTATGGACGTTGGAAGGAACTGGACGTAGAGGGCTGCTCCGAGTTCCGAAAAGGCTTCCTTCCTATAAGTCTGTGAACACTTACGGTCAGATTTTTTTGTTGACTGAAGGCATAACCTTCTTTTTGTCCTTGTTTTCAACCAGGACGAGGTCTAGGCACTCCCCAAAAAGCTTGCCGCTCTTAAAGGGAGCAGAGGCGATCTTCCACTTGGATCGCATATCCACATTCCCATGTCTGAGCCATAAGATGTGCCTGGTGGTGACGTTAGAAGCCAGGGATCTAAAAGCAAATTTGGCCACGTTCAGGGTAGCATCAGCAGTGTACTCTGTCGCTGTGATAATTTTGTTAACATCCTGTCTTAATTTGGTATCCCCCGCCGGAAGCTTGTGAGGAGCTGTCTCAGCTAGAATAGTGCCACCCTGGACAGGAAGGACGCAGAAACAAAAGTTTTAATGGCCCAAGCCACCACCTGATGAGCCTTGTGATAGGTGTTCTCTTTTGTCCTCCGCCTTGAGCCCTTCTAATAGTTCAGGGGGGAGCACTGAGTTGGAAGTGAGTGCCACCACAGGCACGTCCACGGGAGGCAATTTCAGTAAGTCATTTAGACTTGGGTCAATCGTGTACAATTTCTTGTCATTACTACTAGGGGTGGCAAGAGTGCCTGGCTGTGCCCATTGCTTTTGCACCTTTAAGAAATAACAATGGAACTGGCACAATTTCTTGAATAGGTTCTGGTTCCTCAAAGAGTCCCTCACTGAGGTCCTCCAGTGCAGGAGCTGTCGGAGCTGGGGTGCTAGTACCCAAGAGGGTCGAGGCTTTGGCCTTGTTCAAAATAATTTTGAAATTAGTATACATGAACAAGCCAGAAAAGGCCGGCTTGTCAGGAACAGCGGCCTCATCCCCTGAGGATTCTAGTTCTACCCCCGGACCAAGGTCCTCCTCCCAGTCAGAATCCTCACAGCCAAGGAAGAATGCAATGACTGAGGGGGCTGGGCCTGAGCCACTTCTTCTGAAGGTCCTGGTGTCAGGAGTGGCCGTGATTTGTGCAGGTGCTTGGCCCATTGCAACATGCCGGCCTCTATCCCTTGGGAAATGGCTCTGGCAATGACATCCTGCATTTCTACGGAAAGATCGGGTCCCCTATCTTCCAGTGGGCGAGCTTCGGGTGGGGCTGAATAGCCGGTTGTTGGGGTGCAAGTGTCCCCATTGTGACCGGCTCCTCTTTCAGATCAGAAGGACATGCAAATAGGTCTGCTCGATCGGCCATAGAAGGCCCAGGGGAGGCTGCCATTGCAATGGAATCAGCAGAGGAGAATTCCTGGCCTTCATCCTCGCTCTCTAACATCAGAAGATCCTGACCAGGTTGAACCCCAGGTGAGTGATCCCCAGGGGAAGCAGGCCCGGCTGTCTGGGCCTGTAGTTGAGCCCTAGAAAAATGCTTCTCTAAAGCCTTCTGGCGTCTGATGGCATCTCTGTCTAGGCCCGAACTCTGCTTAGTCCCCTGCCTAGAGTAAGGCTTGCTTGCTCTGATGGCCCCACTGTCTGCCTTGCCAGCCTGTCTGGTACAGGGCCTGCTGGTGGAAGGACCAACCTGCTGCTCCTCAGGGGCCCCGTCTGCCATGATTAAATGTTGGGATGTAAGGCCTGAAAGGAAACTTTCCCCCACTCATCACCTCAGACAAACAGCCTTAGCGCTCTGGTGCAGAGGCACTGAAGGCGAGGGCAAGCAAAGCTCAGCAGTCCTTTGATTCTGAAGGAGAATGGTGCGAGCTCCAAGCTCCCAGCACTCACGCAGGTCAATTAATGTGGGGCGCGACCACGTGGGCCACCAAACTCCGCTGCCATCCTCTGCTGTAATAGTGGAGCTGTGAGTAGGCAAACCTGCCGGAAGTCCAGACAGGAAGGCTTCTAGTGGCGATCAGCAAGAGACAGGCAATCAGGTGGCTGTAGCTGCTTTTTGCGGCAAAAGTAGGTCAACAAAATGGCGGCAGGAACTTTTACCCTCTCAAAATGGCCGTTACCATGTGCAATGCTCTCAAAATGGCCACCACCATATGCGACCCATCTAAAATGGCCGCCCACATACACTGGAGAACTCTGAGGCTCCGTGCCAACAGCTGGCTCACTCAGAAGCACGGTCAGCAGCAACGGAGGCTCAACGGGGCTATAATCTCAGTGGGATCACTGCGATTGCGCTGGCATCGGCACTCCAACTCATGTACCTTCCCCCACAGCTGCCTGCACCCTCACGGCGCCCGAGCGAGCCCAGAACAATGAAGAGGCTGAAATTGGTGAGAACCAGGGAATTAAATTAAAGAGAGACTCACCAAGCCTGCTCCAATAATCAGGAAGTAGAATAGAATCTTTTTGTAGTAAATAGAAAATAGAGACCAAGCAATCAATTAGGAATGAAGAGAAACTGGAACCGCGTCCACTGGGCTTAGCTGAATTGAAGAAATCTGGAGATTAGTCAGCACCAGAGGCGTGTCTTAAAGTTTCAATTCAGTCCTGGGCAGATTGGCTGTATTTACCCCATGCGTGGACTCTCCAGAGCAGCATCCAGGAAAAATGAACTATCAGAAGAATACTGATTATTAAACTATAGTTGAATCATTAGAGGATGATAGAATCAAAAATTGCTGAGAACCGTCTATCCTATTTTAATCCCTGAATGACGTCCACCATGAATACCAATTCACACTGGATTTGAAAAGAAACCCAACAATTATAACCCCCCAGACTGAAGGGAGAGCGTCAACTCTTTAGAACTCAAATGTTTATTATGCTAGTTTCCCATATATATTCACTGTGTGTTGTGTTCTGAATCTTACTTTCTTTCCCTACTTTTGATCTTTTCCATTGTATTTTTCTTTTTAAGCCACTTGCTCTAATACATACTTTCAATTACCACTTAATTCTATTTTTCCCCCTAAGGCCAAATTTATATAAGGTTCTATCACTTCCAGTACAGCTACTACATCTGTTCTTCAGCCCTTCCGACTAACCTGTCAAACCAGCCTGTTCTCACAAGTGGACATTGAAACAGGTAGATCTCAAGGAAGCAGTTTTAAAATAATTATTTTTTTCTATTTAAAACTGGCTTTTTAAATTGAATCAGGGGACCCAAGGGCAACCCATTTAGCTGGTGCAATATGTGTGTCACAAACCCATGTTCCAGAAACCTTTTTAAAAAACATTATACTGCCACCCTAGATATATAGTGTGGATAGCAGACTTACAGTGACAGTTAGATACCAGAAACATTGGTAATGGTTTACACCAAGGTCCTCTGTTCTAGCGGGAACAGAGATTCAATCTGATTGGTCGAAGAATCTGGTAGCTGCTATCAGACTGAACCTTTGCTGGATTGGGCTGCTGTCAGACTGAACCTTTGCTGGATTGTACATAGTTGATTTGTGATAATAAAGAGCTGTTTGTTACTCTGAAGCCTGAGTGTGCCTTCATTCACCCAATTCAACACTGGCGTCAAGGATGGGATCGGAACACAACTAGGCAGACAAAAAGAGCATGACAAGTCAATCCAGCCCGGAGCACGGCATGGCATCGAGCAGCCATCTTTGAGCAGCAAATTCAAACGCGCTCAGGAATACAAGATGACAACCCACGCCCCACCGACTCCATACAACCCAGCCACCGAACAGTGGGAATCCTACATAATAATAATAATAATAATAATAATAATAATAATAATAATAATAATAATAATAATAATAATAATAATAATAATAATAATAATAATTTTATTTGATTAGCCGCAACCCTCTCCCGAAGGACTCGGGGCGGCGTACAATCAAAACGGATAAAAATACACATAAGACAAACATATATACAAAAAGAACAGAGACATATACATATGTGCATGGAGGAGAGTTGACTTATAAGTGAAAGACAATTAAAAACACAATTTAAAATCCCCTTAAATAAAATTACTAAATTAAAAAACCCATCAGGAGCGTTACGAAGTTATGGTTGAGCCAGGCCAGCTATTTGGAAAAGGTGGGTCTTGAGCTTGACACGGAAGGAGCGGAGGTCAGTAGTGGTCCTAATATCCGGGGGGAGGTCATTCCACAGGGCTGGGCCCGCCACAGAGAAGGCTCTGCTCCTAGGCGCCGCCCCATGGCACTGTCTGGTGGACGGCACCTGGAGAAGTCCCTCTCTGTGCGAGCGGATGGGTCGTAGGGATGTATGGGGCAGAATACGATCCCCATGATGAGGTTCGATTGCTTCCTCGAAGCCAACAACCTCATAGGCCTTTCTGAAGGCTAGAAAAAGAATATGTTCCTGAGCTACTGCGGACCAGAGGTGTTTGAGACAGCAAAGGATTTGTCCGAGCCAACGCCACTCCAATTGGTCACTTGGCGGGTTCTACAACAGACACTGAGATCACACTATGCTCCCAGACTGTCTAAATATGTCCGGAGGCACGAATTCAACATCCGTAACCAAAAAGAAGGGGAATCCATCAACGAATATGTGGCAGCGCTCAGAAAGGCCACAGCGTACTGCGAGTTTAGAGATCTTGATGAACTACTACTTGACCGCATCATTTGCGATGTTAGGGACATTGGCCTACAGAGGAGGTTATTAGCAAAAAGTAATCTTATTCTCCAGATTGCCCTAGACGAAGCCAGTCTTCAATTAAATCAACGGAAACCCTGCAGCGCCAAAATAGTCCAAACAGTGCGCGGAAGAGCACAGGCGTGCATTGCGAAGCCACAGAGCCTGAAGGCTCGGAGAGCGAAGATGACAGCTACCGCATGCGCAGTGATCGCACCAAGCCGGTGCAAAAATTTGAACCGCGTTTCCCAACTTGCGCCGGCTGCAGAAGAAACCACCTCAGAACACATTGCCGTTTCTGCAATGCCATCTGTCAATGCTGTGAACGCAAGGGGCACATCGCCAAGGTCTGCAGAAGCGATCGCCCCACTACAACCTGGAAGCCCAGAAGCATACCTAACCACCAGCAGAGGCCCAACCAAGGTGCATGGCAGCCACCACCACGGTGAACAGAAGGCGACACCAGAGTCACCTACCACATCTCCATAGGCCAAGTCCGCGCGAAGCAGCCCCAAAAGCTGAAAGTCACAGTCCCCATCTGCGTGGATTACAAGTGTACGATAAACAAAGCTTTGCAGCAAAGCGCTTATCCTGTACCCATTGTACAGCATATACTGCACTCATTAGGCCCTGGAAAAGTTTTTGCAAACTTGGATATGGCGCAGGCATACCAGCAGTTGCCTGCAGATGGCACCACAGCAGAGGCCCAAACCATCATGACACACAGGGGTGCATTCTAATGCATCTGCCTTCAATTCGGAGTTAGTATTGTCCCTGGACTGTTCCAAAGCATCATTGAACGGCTTTTGCAGGGGATTCCAGGAGTCGTCCCCTATTTTGATGACATATTGGTATCGGCTGCAAATAAGGCACAATTATTTAAAAGATTGGGAACTGTTCTGGCCAGAATCAGAGACAAAGGCCTCCGCCCCAACTCCGTGGCCGCATCTCCAACTCCAGTCTTAGGCAACCAGATGTAACTCCTGCATGAGTTAGCCAAAGCCCTACACAAAAGGAGCATGAATTCACTCCTTCCACAGATAATTCAAGGTACCGGGGCACTTATCTGTAAGTGTTGCAGGCCCGCAGCGAGTTCCAAGCAAACCGGCTCCAGAAAGTCCAGCCACAGCCTGTGAGAAGTTCCAGGAGCTTCCCCCAGGCGAAGCCGTGGAAACAACAGATCCATCCGACCTGACTGAAGAACACCCACCAACTGAACTGCGCAGGTCTGGGCGAGCCACCAGACAGCCCGCCTACCTGCGTGACTATGTCACAAGTCGATTGAGCCCATCTAAGAGGGGAGATGTGTTAGATACCAGAAATATTGGTAATGGTTTACACCAAGGTCCTCTATTCTGGCAGAAACAGAGATTCAATCTGATTGGTCGAAGGGTCTGACATCATTGGAGATGAAGGCTATTTTGCACATTAGAAACAAACAAAATATTTTATGTTCATTCACTCTCCTCATGATACTCCTCATTTTTTAATAAAAAATGGGGAAACAGATACATTTTTACTGTTGTTTTTTTTCCCAGAAAATTTTATTGGTTTTTTAAAACATTTATAAGGAAAAGGGTAGGTGGAATGGTATACAAATTTTGGCAGTTGCAGGTATGGCAGACGCCCCCTCCCTCCAAACTCATAAGATACATCTGTGTATAAAACATTAATACAAAATCATATAAAATCAGCATATTAATTCTATAAAAAAATGTCAATCAGCTTATATATTATAATATATAGTCTAGATATAATTTCATTATTACTTTCGGTCTGTTTATAACAATGTGATTTTCTTATTCATTTTTGTGATCTGAGCTTTCTTAGTGTTGCCCCTTCTCCCCCCGCTGGCAGAGCTCCGGCCCCTCCCGTGTCCTGTGTAACCGTTGTAGAGTCTTCTGTTTTTTCTAGGTTCTCTTTATTTTTTTCCATAAAGGCCTGAGCCTCTATGGGTGTATTGATTCTGATTCTTGTCTCCTCCCAGAATATCAGCATCCCTTCAGGCATCAACCATCTAAACCACACCCCTTTCTGGTATAATTTATTCGCCAATTGCGAATAATTTTTTCTTTTCTCCCTAATTTTTTTTGGGATCTGCTTCAAGATGGTTATCTCCCTGTCGTGGTATGTCAATGCTTGCCCCCTTTGTACACCCAGAATTATGTCTCTTGTGCTTTTCCTAAGAAATTTGATATGGACCTCCCTGGGTACATTGTGTGTTCTGGCATATGCTGAGTTCACTCTATAGACCAGGTCTATCTCCCATTCCATCTGTTGTTTATCTTTGTGTATATATTCAGCTAAAATATTAGTCATGATGTCCCTTATGTTTTCCCCCTCTGCTTCTATAACATTTTGAAATCTAAGATAAAAGGACATTCTCTCAAATTCTGTTTTCATTTGTTGTATATCAAGTTCTTTGTTACCCTTCTGCAAAGCTTCTACCCCCCCCCTCGCCTCCGCCACCCCACCCTCCACAAGGTCCAGTCTCTGTGAGTTCTTATAAATTTGGACTTGATTCTCTTTAATTTCTTCCTTCATTTCCTTTAATTGTTTCTTAATTTCTTCCTGGCCCTGTATGAGTTGCTGAAGCATTTGATGCAAATCCATCTCTGTACTCTTAGGTTGCATCAGTTCTGTAATCTTTGACTGTGTAGCAGGACTGGATGTTGCAGATGTCGGTGCAGAGGTAGCAAAGCCAGGTTTTCCAGGTGGTGGTCTTTTTGGAGACATAGTTTATAAAGCAGAGAGATCAGTCAATGTAAAGACTGGACAGGTGAAGAGATAGAGCAGGCAGATGAGTTCAGGAGGCAGAAGATCCAAACAGCTGGGAGTTTCTTTGGTCAGTCTAGCAATAGAGGAAAATTTTCTCTCCAGAGGGTTCAAGAAATAGCAATCCACAAGAAATTCTTCTGGGTGACACGGAGACAAAGACCGGAAGCCTGAATTTTAAAGGTGGAGTCAGGTTTCACAGTTCATGAAGACAACGGAAGTGTGCCATCTTGCCCTGCCAGCTTTGGGCTCAGAGGCATAATAAAATTTTAAAAGTTCAGAAAGTTCTCAGTTCACCCATAAGTTCTGGAGCTAAATCCAATGAAAGTCACTTTTACAGGGGTGAGGCATCATTAGTTGGCTCTCCCCCCTCCTCCTTCCCCTAGGGGCGAGAGCAAAATCTTCTCAAGCCGCTTGTCCAAGGGGGGGGGGAAATCCCCCTCCCTCTAGCCGCACCTCTAGCAAGAATCCGAAAGTTTAGCTTTTTAAAAACGCTGAAAAGTCCATTATTTCAAAAGGAAGGGAATGAAGAAAGGAAGCCTCTCACCATACCGCCGCTGCTTCCTTCAGAAGTACGTTGTCCGCTCGGCATGGAGCGAGATGCGTGCGCGCCCTCCAAAACTGCTCCCCGGTGCCTAGAGCGAAGCGGAGAAGCCCCCACCAGCCGCCGCCGATGCAGGGGCCCTCCGCGAGCCGCTCCCTCGGCAGGACGCCTCTTCGGGGCGTCCTGTGCCCCCCCAGAAGCGGGGGAAGCCCACCGGGAGAGCGGGAGCAGGCAAAGACTTGCCTGTCGCCGTAACCGCCGGAACCGGAAGTCCACATTTTTACTGTTTTTATTTATGTCCCATTTTTATTATTTTGATAACTAACTCAAGGCAGCAAGTTCCTTTGTCCTCCTATTTTCCCCACTTGTGATGGGGCTGGGCTGAAAGATTGTGTCTTGGTTAAAGTCACCAAGCTGGCCTTCATGCCTAACATGGGACTAGAACTCACAGGCTCCTGGTTTCCAGCCTGGTGCTTAATCACTACATACACACATGCTGGCAGAGAGAAAAAGAGAATGAATGAGAATAACTCGTTCTAGCAAGTGATGTTGCAGAAAAAATCCAAAACATCCTATAGTTTGGGTTTTCAGGTATTATTTAAAGATCAATTAACAATACCTGATTCAATGTAAAGATCCCCCCGTACATATGTGCTAGTCGTTCCCGACTCTAGGGGGAGGTGCTCATCTCCGTTTCTGTCCGAAGACGTCTCCATGGTCATGTGACTGGCATGACTCAATGCCGAAAGCGCATGGAGTGTTGTTACCTTCCCACCAAGGTAGTTCCTATTTTTCTACTTGCATTTTTATGTGTGTTTAGATTACAAGCCTACTATTCCTGACATTCTAATATAAAAGCCTAGCTAAGTTCTCAGAGCATTAACACACTACATGTTTTCCTTCACCTCTCCTTGCAAAAAGATGGCTCTCACTTGTCTTGTTCTTTAACAAATCTGAAATTAGCTAGTTAATTCACTAAGTAGCAACACAACTGAAAGGCAGGGAAAAAATTTAATAAATAAAAATTCTTGTGCCAAGGTTCTTCTTATGGTTTATTCTTTTTGTCTTTAGCTGTTTAATGAAAATTTCTTGGATTTTCTAGAATTGCTGAGTGATTATAGTGGCAGATCCAGAAAAACACGTAATTCCACTCCGATGGAAGTGCTCTTTTTGTTGATTAACCTGCTTTTCAAATTCTACTCAGGAAGGAGGGAAAAAGTAGCTTCAAGTACAATCATAAAAGGTGCAAAAAAAAATATGACGGAAGACTTATTCTCATCCTCCAAAACTTTCCTTTCCCAAAAAAGTCAGGATTCAAATTCATCCATTTAGTATAGAATATTTTTGCCTTCTTCCAAAGGCAGAATTCCAGTAATTTGGGGTATTACTGCATTTAAAAAATAATATATTCTCTCTCTCTCTAGCTGTCCTTGAAAAAAGATTTGATATTTCTTTTTTTAAAAAAACAGTGCAATCAGGGGTGGGCTGCTACGGGTTCGGCCGGGTTCGGGAGAACCTGTAGCTAACATTATGGCCAGTTTGGAGAATCTCCAAATCCCAACCCTAGCTGGCCCCACCCACCCACCCTTCCCCCCCTCCCAGGAATTTCTATGTGGCCCATTTTGGATGCGAGTAAATGCAGGACCCCCACAGAGGAGGGTGGTAAATGGGCCTCCCAGAAGTTCTGGAAGCCCGGGGGAGGCAGTTTTCGCTCTCCCAGAGGCTTCAGGAAAGCCGGGTCCTGGGGAAGATGAAAATCCCCCCCCCCGCCATGGTGCAGGAGGCTGACTAGGCCATACCCACTATGGCCCACCATGGCCATGCCCACACAGCAACCGGCCAGAGAACCCATTGCTGAAATTTTTGAAGCCCACCCCTGAATGCAATGTTACATTTGAATCTAATTTAAAACAAGTAAACATCATAAGTTCAAAATCAGTTTGAATTTAACATGAATAACTGAAACCAACAACCTTCTTTTCTGACGAAGGTAGGGATCCAAACTCTAAATCAGTGGTAGTCAACCTGGTCCCTACCACCCACTAGTGGGTGTTCCAGCTTTCATGATGGGCAGTAGGGGTTTGCTGAAACTCTGCTTTATGAATTTTATAAAGTAAAGTTACTTCCCTACTTTATCAATCACTATTACTGTGGAACCGGTGGGCGGTTAGAAAATTTTACTACTAACAGAGATACAGAAGTGGGCAGTAGGTATAAAAAGGTTGACTACCCCTGGTCTAAATGGTTCAAGACAGAAGACTTCCAAAAGGCATGGCAGTTCACCACAGGACAGGCCCAAAACTCACACAGGATCATCTATAATACTAAACCACAACTGAGCGTCACGTGCAAGGGCACTCGGGCAAAAAAAAATGTTTCAAGTAACTCTCTAGCTCACTTTTTAAACCCCTGAAAAATTGTTGCAGTTTAGTGGGAAAAAAGGGTCTTCAAAAAAAAAAAAAATGAAAATGAGGATTGAATTTCACCGTTATTTTCAGTTTCATTTTGTTTCATGTGGAGAACTCTATATTCATGTGATAAAAGAATTT
Organism: Natrix helvetica; assembly: GCF_964273705.1. Taxonomy (NCBI): domain Eukaryota; kingdom Metazoa; phylum Chordata; class Lepidosauria; order Squamata; family Natricidae; genus Natrix; species Natrix helvetica. Next base: position 150,392,645 of record NC_138548.1, on the reverse strand, counting down.
TAGAAAAGTATTTTCAAAAGGTCTAAACCTACATGGATTGGAAAACAAATCCTTTGAACAGTTCATTCAAGCAAACATTTTTTTAAATAAAAATGTCTTATGTAACTTAAAGTTCAGGGTTGTTTTTTCTTTCACTGTATAACTTTTCACACAGCCTTACACAAAGCATCAGTCTTAAAAAAACAGATAAAAAGGGACAACTGGGACACAGTTTGGCTCCACAAATCTGGTAGTATAAAGCTAGCTTTTTTTTTCTTTATGACCTCTATATCAATTATATTATTCACAAATAGCAAATTTAAAACCATAAATAGTGGATACTTCTCCTCTTGTAAGGTTAATTTGCATTTTCTTCCAGATTCCCAATCATGTTTCCACTCAGCATTCAAATGTACCTCAAATATTTGCAGCTAAACTGTTTAAAATATAATACTGTTTCCAGAAATGCTACCATAAACACATCATAATTCTTTATTTTTAACACCTGGGGATGATAAAAGTTCTGGAAATTGCTTGGCAAGTTGTACTTTGTATAATTTGCTCTGCTATATAGTCTCCACACAGGCTAAATTTCAACATTCAGCTATATTGTTGGGTTACATATACATTTTGTGTGAATCATGCCTGAACTATATTATGAAGTCATAATAATATAATCTAAACAAGGTAAAAATATTCCCTTTATCTTATGATTCCTAATAAGCATCACAGATTCAAATGTAGCATATATTATGCAAACCCTAGCAGCCTTAAGGTTACAGGTAGTCCTCAACTTAAGATACATTTTTGTTGCTGAGCTGGGTGGTTGTTAAATAAATTTCAGCCTATTATACAATCTTTTTTCCAAGGGTTTTCAAGCAAATCACTGCAGTTGTTAAGTGAATGATGTGGTCTTTAAGAGGATCCTGATTACCACAATAACTTCAGGATTGTGTTCCCCCATCTCTGCTACCAAGAATCAAGCAACTGGCAACTTCATTTTTAACACACAGCTCGCAGTACAAAATTGATTAGGTCATTACATTTCTAAAACGCTAAAATGCAATGTAAATTCTGATCAAAACGAGTCCTGGCACTAAGTCTTGTTTTTGTCCCATCACTTCTCACAACCTCACCTTTCTGTTTTATAATAGTATTAATGAGGGAAAATACACGACCAGTTTCACAACACAGAACCTTTTCCTGCTACTGTTACTGTATATTTGGAAGCATTTCATTCGATTTCCACCAAAGTAAGGACAAGCACAACAAATTCAGAGAAACAGGCAGGAACATACTGGGTGAAACTTCACAAAGGGCAAGACCCCACATCTGCACAAGCAACAACTTCTGTGCTACTCCTGAGAAATGTCCAATTGCTAGGTAGAGGTGCAGAGGAGGATGTGAACAGTCAGGGCAGATAATTCATCAAACGTGAAAGCTTTCCAGAAGTTTATAGTGTAGTATAAAATAGAGATATTCCAAGAGCTATTTCAATTTAGTGTCAGCAACAGATAACCCATTAATTCAGCTGGGGAATCTATTATTTCGATCTAGAAATGGTGGAAAATATTTGTAGCTCACTTGGTAGATGTTAATGGTAGTTTGTTCTCCAAGCTTGTTGTTTAATTTCTGAACATTTCATCATCAGGCTAGGTAACATCATCATGAGCAACTGACCATGTAAGACCTATAACAGCAGTAGACAACTGAAACAAGAAGTTTCTCTGATGATGTTACCTAGCCTGGTGATGAAATGTTCAGAAACTAAACAAGCTCGGAGAACAAACCGCCACCAACATATTTGGATCCGCTTTTAATTATTTTAATGCTTCTCTTTTAAAGATGACCAAATGTAATAACTGCTCTATAAATAATTGTTCCCAGGACAGAATTCTTGATAGATGCAGTTGGTCACACAGGAGTGAGATAAGGGTCAGGTCTACTGAAATTCCCATTTCTATATACTTATTTTAAAAAAGACTTTGCCCTTAGACATTCTTTCTCTGCCTTTCCCTCAGACCAGGAATGGGTAACCAGTAGTCCTCCAGATACGGTTAAGCTTCTACTACCATCAACTCCACCTGCTATGACTAAGCAGGATTGATGTGAAATGCAATCCAATATTTGCAGACCATTAGTTCGCCATCCTTGTATTAAATTTAAAAAGCTGCCACCATTCTGACTGACTGCAGTTGTGGGTTCAACAATACCTGAGTTGAAAGTCAATATATTAACTCAGCATTTCTGAAACTGTAGGAATAGACCAATGGTGGGATTCAAATTTTTTTACTACTGGTTCTGTGGGTGTGGCTTGGTGGGCGTGGCAGGGGAAGGATACTGCAAAATCCCCATTCCCTCCCGATCAGCTGGGACTTGGGAGGCAGAGAATAGATGGGGGAGGGGCCAGTTAGAGGTGGTATTTACCAGTTCTCCTAACTACTCAAAATTTCTGCTACCGGTTCTCCAGAACTGGTCAGAACCTGCTGAATACCACCTCTGGAATAGACCTAGCTTTGGATAGACAATTCATGGAACTTGCTTGCTTTTCCCCAATAGTCTGCCACTGGATATGATCGATCTCAAGGTACACGGATGAAATTAAAAAGTGTTTAAATGGTTGATGTTTTCAATAAAGAATGAGTAAGAATTTACTTTCCTTTTCAATATCCCAGTTCCCAATATCCCAAGTTTGTGTTTCTTCCACAGGTGGTTTTTCTGAGCTTTTCTGTCCCCACACTGCCACTACTTCAACATGGCTTCCTCCATGATTTTCAATTGGGCCTCTGGGGAGAAGGTTTGAATTCCCTCCAGTTGACTGACAAATGATCTCATTAGTTATATTAAATAGTTCCCATTTCTTTTTTCTTTTTCCCCTTCCTTCTTAAACATTTATCTTTGCAATTTGTCGGTTTATCCTTCTTACCACAATTATGCTATCTCTTCAGCCGGTTGTTTTGACATTTTGTGAAAAGACCGTGTTTGTTCTCTGCTTCAAGTGTTGTGTCATCTCTGACTGGGTCCCCTCCTTTCATTTTTTACTTTCCCATTTTGCTTCTGAGCCTTGGGAAAAGGTCAGACATGTTCCATCCATTCTGAAGTCTGGACAAGCTTCATTATATTGCACTATCACCAGTAAGACCCTGAACAGACCCAATGAAGGAGTTCACCATTCCACTTCAATTACAACATGCAAGCATGGCCACACAGTCAAACACAATTAGTGTACTAATTACTCTCTGAAAAATGACTCATCTAGCTTTGCTGCTAATTACAAGTGGCAAACAAGGTTCATGGCTGCAAAAACCGCATTATTTTAAACTATGTTCTTCTTCACTTGCCTAGCCTTTTCCAGAAGTATCTGTATATCTCATGTTTTCGTTTTCTTTGACAATGAATCACCAGTGCATATAAAATGTAATGCATCTTAAAATAAGATTAAGCACCCCCAAAAAAAAATCTATAGCAAAGCAACAAATAGTCAAATTAATGCAAGTTCTGAAGATTGCTTTAAAATCTCTCCTTCCACAATCCCAGCTGGCCATTACAGTAGAACCACTCGTCTACTCTATGGAACCTCTGGACCATAATTCATTCCATAACCTTGGTCGCACATCGATTTGGTTATGACCCGAACCTAATTTTGGAAATTTGGCAGTTACAAAAAAAGAAATGGCACGGAAGGGGAAATCAGCCACGAAAACAAACAAAAAAATGATTTTTTTGGGTCAGAACCCAATTTGGTCATGGTCAGAAGCGCTCGTGACTAGAGGTTCTACTGCAGGGGTGTCCAAACTTGGGAACTTTAAGACTTGTGGACTTCAACTCCCAGAATTCCCCAGCCAGCCAACTCCCAGAATTCCCCAGCATGGCTGGCTGGGGAATTCTGGGAGTTGAAGTCCACAAGTCTTAAAGTTCCCAAGTTTGGACACCCCTGTTCTACTGTATTTGTCCCTAAAGTAAATCTCAGCTGGTGTTTCTAAAAAAAATGCTTTCAAAAAATATGGTGGCATCATCAAAACATCTCTATTCCAAATTTCATTTGCTAAACCAGGGGGCTCCTAAACTCTTTGCCATAATCCTCCCTTTACTAATGTACACACTTCCCCTGAAGATCCAAATATCAAAATGAATATAAGTAAACAATGAAAACAATACAGAAAAAATGTATTTTTAATAAAGACATTAAAAAAGAGACATTTGCGACTCCTCCACCATGATACTCACTTTGAATGACCATTGGCTTACCTGAAGGGTCCTTTTCTGTACACCGCGGGAGAGTCCAAGCAATGGGTTAATTCAGTCTGCTTGCCCTTAGGACTGAGGAACTATTTTTCCTTAAGCCACACCTCCTCCTGGTGTGCTCAATCCCCCAGAATTCTTAGAAAGAGTCAGTTCGTGCGGACGGAGCGAAGCGTCCAAGATGATGTACTGTTGACACGAGGAACCCGAATCCCGGCCTTGAGAGCCAGGGTGGGTTGGACTCTCCCGCGGTGTACAGAAAAGGACCCTTCAGGTAAGCCAATGGTCATTTTCCTGTACACCGCTTGGAGAGTCCAAGCAATGGGACATACCAAAGTTATTGCCCATCTGGGCGGGCAGAAGAAGGCTCCCGGGATTCGGTCTCTGACACAACCGCCTGGAGCACACGCCTGCCGAAGGACGCCTCAGCCGAGGCGAAAATGTCCAATTTATAGTGTCGCACAAATGGAGAAGGAGAGGACCACGTAGCGGCCCTGCAGATGTCCAGGATCGAGGCCTGGGTGGCCCAGGCCGCTGAGGTAGCAGCACTTCGTGTGGAGTGTGCAGTGATGCCGCGCGGAACGGCCTTGGATTGACTTTCATAGGCAGTCGCAATGCAAGCACGAAGCCACCTGCCAATTGTGGAGGAAGTGACCTTCTTCCCTAGGGAACCGGGCTGGAAGGAGAGGAAAAGAGCCTCTGACTTCCTGAATTCCGCAGTACGAGCGATGTAGACCTTCAGGGCCCTCCTGACATCAAGATTGTGCCAGGATCGCTCTCTGGGATGCGACGGATGAGGACAAAAATTTGGCAACACAATGTCTTGTGCTCTATGGAACCATGAGTTTACTTTGGGGGTAAAGGTCGGGTCCAGCCTCAAAATGACCCTGTCAGGGTGGATGACGCACAGATCCTGGAGAACAGAAAGAGCCGCCAGCTCCGAAATCCGGCGAGCTGACGTGATGGCAATCAAGAAGGCCGTCTTCAGCGTCAGGAATCGAAGAGAAGTAGTGCGTAGAGGCTCGAATGGAGGGCCAGAGAGGGCCCGCAGGACCACGGACAGCTGCCAAGTAGGGTAGCGATGAACGGTGGGAGGGCGAAGGTTAGAGGTGCCCTTGAGAAAAAGACGCACCTTCGGGATTTTGCTGAGAGGCAAAAGGTGGTCGCCTGACCAGACAGTAGACAAAGCCGCCACTTGGCGTCGAAGGGTGTTCGGGGCCAGGCCCTTGTTGAGTCCCGCTTGAAGGAAGTCAAGCACTCTGGAAACAGGCGCGGTCGTCGGCTCGATGAGCAGCTCCTCACACCACTTGGCGAAGGCGGCCCAGGACGCATCATAAATCCTGGTGGTTGAAGGGCGTCTCGCCGCCTGAATGGTGTTCACTACCTCCTCCGACAGGCCTTGGCCTTTTAGTTGGTCCCCCTCAAGTGCCAGACGGCCAACTGGAGCCACTGGGGCTCTGGATGAATCACGGCCCCCTGGCTGAGGGAGATCTGGTCCGGAGGAATGCGCCACGGAGGAGACACCGACAGGTGGACAAGGTCGGCGAACCACGACCTGCGGGGCCAATGCGGGGCCACGAGAAGGACCTCTGCTCCCTCTGCGATGACTTTGGAAATGAATTGAGGAAGGAGAGGCAGGGGAGGGAAGGCATACAGTAGCTCGCGGGGCCACTTGCAACGCAGTGCGTCTGTCCCCTCCGCCCCCGGGGTAAAGAACCGGGAGTAGAAGCGGTCGAGCTGCTTGTTGTCCCTGGACGCAAACAGGTCCACAGCCGGAGTCCCGAATCTGTCGGACATCTGGTGGAACAGGCGAGGGTCCAGTTTCCACTCCGCAGGATCTATGGTCGTCCTGCTCAGCCAGTCTGCCTGTGTGTTGTCCACTCCGGAGATATGGTCGGAGCGAAGGGATTCCAGATGGCGCTCCGCCCAGCGGCCCAGGGACTCCGCCTCTCTCATCAGTGCTCTGGATCTGGTGCCGCCCTGGCGGTTGATGTGGGCCTTGGTGGCCACATTGTCCGTCATCAGAAGCACATGTTGACGATGGATGGACCGGCTGAAATGGCGCAGGGCCAGGCGAGCAGCTCTCAGTTCCAGCAGGTTGATGCTGTAGCTGGTTTCCACTTGGGACCACTTGCCCTGAACAACCAGGGACCCCATGTGGGCTCCCCAGCCGGAGAGGCTGGCGTCTGTGGTGATGATTAACCTCTCGGGCTCCTTGAATAGGTGGCCCTTGAGGATGGCCGGAGACACCCACCAGCGGAGAGACCTCTTTACGTCCGGCGTAACTCGAATCGGCCTGGTAGAGTTGCTCCTGGATGCCCTCTGGTGCGGCAGCAGCAGCCACTGAAGAGCCCTGGAATGCAGGCGGGCCCACGGCACGATGGAAATGCAGGAGATCATTTTTCCCAGCAGCTGCGACAGAAGGACCACTGGAGCCTGCCTCAAGCTCAACACCTTGTGGGTCATGGACCTTAGACAGGCCAACCTGTCTCGGGAGAGGAAAACCCTGCACAAGTTGGTATCTATCACCGCCCCCAGGTGTACAAGTCTGTTCGTTGGAGTGAGATGGCTCTTCTCTATGTTTAGAGTGAAGCCGTGATTTCTGAGGGATCTCATAGTGGTTTGGAGATCCCGTAGGGCCTGCTGCCTGGACGACGACTGGATAGGTATGTCGTCCAGGTAGCACTGGAGCCTTATGGGCCTGCGTCTTAGCTGGGCCGCCACTACCGCCAGCACTTTGGTAAACGTCCGAGGAGCGGACGAGAGGCCGAATGGAAGAGCTTTGTACTGGAAGTGGCGACCCGCGTAATAGAAGCGCAGGAACTTCCTGTGCTGAGGACGGATGGGGATGTGGAGGTATGCCTCTTTGAGATCTATAGATGTGAGTAGATCCCCCTGTCGGATCCCCGCCAGAATAGTCTGCAGGGACTGCATCTTGAACCTCCGGTAGGCGATGTGCCTGTTGAGGTTTTTGAGGTCCAAGATGGCTCTCCACCCCCCCCGAGTTCTTTGGCACCAGGAAGAGGATGGAGTAAAACCCCCTCCCCTCTTCGCCCTGGGGTACTGGTTCCACTGCCCTGATGTCTAGGAGATGACTGACCTCCTGGTCCATACGCTCCCTCTTTTGGGGGCAGGATGGGACAGGGCACCGGATGAAGGTCCGGGGGGGGAGGGACAGGAACTCCAGAGAGAGGCCTTCCCTGACTGTCTGCAGAACCCAAGCATCCTCGGTGTTCTGGGCCCAATGGGAGGCAAACAGCTGGAGGCGACCCCCGATGGGCGCCAAGCCCGGGCAGTCACTTTGACTTACGGAACGGCCTGTTGGAGGCCCCACCGCGGTTATACTTGCGGAAGCCGAACTGCTGCCTGCCTCTGTCCCGAAAGGGCGCCCTGTCCTGGGATCTGTCTCCCTGCTGGCCGAAGGACCTATTGGAGGGAGAGAAGGAAGAGGCAGAGGTAGAAGGCTCGGAGGCACGAAAGGACTGCCTCCTAGAATAGGGAGCGGCCTTACGTTCCTGCTTTTTGTTTAGAGAAGGTAGGATCTTCCTCTTGTCCTTGGACTCGATGAGGAGAGGATCCAGGGACTCGCCAAATAATTTGGACCCCTTAAAGGGGGCGGAAGCCAGTTTCCACTTGTTTTTCTGGTCCGCTTGCCAATGTCGGAGCCAGATCAGCCGACGAGAAGTTATATTAGATCCGAGCGCCCTGGAGGCAAATTTTGTGGCATTAAGGGATGCATCAGCGGCATACTGGGAGGCCGCGATTATTTTTGACACGTCCTGGTGGAGACGGACGTCTCCCGCCAGGAGCTTGGTTAGGAGCTCGCGCAGCCAGATCACAGAAGCCCTATTAAAAAAGGAGGCGGATGAAGAGGCCCTGATGGCCCAGGCAGCCGCCAGGTGGGTTTTGTGGCACGCCTTTTCCGCCTTCTTGTCCTCCGCCTTAAGGCCTTCCAGGAGGTCGGCCGGTAGGGAGGAGTTGGAGGTGAGCGCAGCGATGGGTGGGTCGACAGTGGGCAGGGCCAGAAGGTCCTCCAGCACTGGCTCCATAGTATAAAGCTTCCTATCTACCCCACTGGGAGAGGACTGCGTGGCTGGCTGAGCCCACTGGCGCTGGATTAGGTCAAGAAACAGCCCCGGGACCGGAACCAGCTCTTGCTGGGGCGCTGGGACATCAAACATGACCGCATTGGGATTAGCCGGAGTGGCATCCGCCGCCGGCGCGGTCGGTTTGGGCTTGATCCCCACCCTGGTGGCAGCCTTGACCTTGTGAAGGACAGATTTGAAAAGGCTGGGCTTGAACAGACCCGCAAAGGCGGGCGCTTCAGGGGGGAGGTCCTCGTCGTCCGAGAGACCTAGCACCTCCGGGTCAGGGTCCTCAATGGCAGAGGCCTCGCTGACCACCGAGGATTCCAGGGAAGGATGGCGAGCACGCTTGCTTGGAGGGGGAGCTGCCTGATCGGGTTTGGGGCCCTTAGGGGCCACTGCAGTGGGACTCTTAAATTTCATGGCCTCCGTGATGCCCTTGGCAATGGCACGGGCCATTAGTTCCTGCATGCGGGGCGATAACTCCTCAGAGTCAGAATCAGGATCCAAACCCTCCTCTAGGGGGGGGTGAAGCCTCACCCTGCATATCGTCTATGCTAGCATCCCCAGGGGGAGGGGCCTGCTCACAGGCCCAAGAGGGCGCCGGGGAAGCCGGCTCTGCAAATGACCTATTTGGGGATAGGTCCTGGGACTCCACCTCCTCGGCGAGGACCATCTGGAGCTCTTCCCGGGAGGGAGGGATTCCTGAGAGGGACTGCTCCCTGTCTGCCTGGAGTCTGGCCTTCTCAAATTGCTTGTCAAGGGCCCGCTGGCGCCTTTCAGCATCCTTGGCCTCAGCCACAGAAGGGGTCCTGGAACGCTGTTTCCCAGAGCTACCCCCACCACTCTTGCCCGCACCCCCACTCCCCGATGAGGAGGAACCCTTGCTAGGGGCCTGCGAGAGGCTCGGCCTAGTATCTTGGGAATCGGGGGGACTGGGCAGATCCATAGTCAATGACCACACAAGATGGAGCAAGGCTATGATAAGGCAGAAGGATAGAGATAGACTGGTTGCTGCAATGGGAAACAAAACGAAAAGATTCGTTAAAATTGCCATATGCACAGTAATTGAATCAATACGTAAGAAATCATCCCATGCTTAATACCAGTCGGAGGCCCAGGGTTAGGATTGGAGCCTGCACCGAGGTGCAAGGCTCTGCAGGAGAAGCAGGGAGGAGAATGACTATCAAAAAGCTTTGGCCTGCGCTTACTTAAGGCCTCCTCCCTGAGCCGGTATGATGACCGTTGGAATGGCACAGGAACCAGCGCCGCTCGCAAAAATAGACAAAAAAACGAAGGTGGCGATCCTAGCCCGAGAAACCCTTGCTAGGCTCTGCCACCTCCAGCGGCCTCCTGATAACGAGGCTGATGCAAAATGGCGGCCATGGCTGGGCGCGCTATTTTCGCGCCTAAAATGGCCGCCGCAACAGCGTGGGGCTAAGGGAGAGCGAGGAGCGAACGCGCCTCGAATGGCGACGATCGCCCACTCCTCCCTGCGGTCGAGGTCTTCTAGCAGGCCGGGAACGAAAAACACTTCGTCTAAAACAACAAACGGGGGGCCTGGGAACATAGGGACCTCGCCGCTGCAGCCGCGCCGTTTTAAACGACAAGCGGCAGGCCTCCGAAGCCGTCCCATGAGGATCGGCTGAGGGGCACCCCCCACCACCTTCCAGCTTACCTCCTGGCCTTCAAATGCAATTTCTACTGGAGAAAGTCGCAGAATTGAAGAGAGAAACGTCTCACAAGGTTGGGGAATATTAGGAAATAGAATTTAAACGCAAATAGAGAGTCCAAGCCAAAAAAAGGATTAATTTAGCTCAGAGCTCTAACTAATTACGTCCAAACGGGCTGACTGAGGAAGAATTCTGGGGGATTGAGCACACCAGGAGGAGGTGTGGCTTAAGGAAAAATAGTTCCTCAGTCCTAAGGGCAAGCAGACTGAATTAACCCATTGCTTGGACTCTCCAAGCGGTGTACAGGAAAAAGTAATATTTTAGGAAGAGTGTATTGTTTGGTGCAATATGTACAACAATGTACAACTAAAACATTATTCACACCTTCCCTGGACTCTGCAGCAAGGGAAGTAATAATATCTGACAGTTTAGGAAACTTTGTGCTAAAGAGATGAATGATTTTTTCCAATCAATATTTTGTGATGTTGTCTATATTAGCTTCTTATGTTGAAACAGCGAACAAATATATTAGAAGTAAAAAAGAAAGTTTTAAGTACAAGCTTTATTCTAAATACAGAGAGCACAAGTTTCTCTAAGCCATTTGCTATCTGTCTTCCAGGATAGTTTTTCATTAGATTCCAAAAATTCAGAAGAGCAAGAAATAATAGTAAGAGAGGCATATTCATTTGAGCTCTTGACTGTATCAGGCATATGCCATGTATTTGAATTAGTGACTACACTTGATAATAGCATTGCTTTCCTTTTCAAGGTTCAACAACCTGCTTTGTTCCCATTTATCTCTGCAATCTGACTCAAGTTCCCCTCATATACCCAACACATTGGAATCTTGCAAGACCACCTAGATGTCACACAAAACTATCAAAAACTTCTGAAAACTATGAAGATTTTAAATTAATCTTCCAGATCTGGTGGCATCTTGAAGTGTTGCTAAACTTTGATCTACTTGGCAGCAAATAAGAAACCACACACATAGTTTCAAAAACCCTGCTGGTATTCTTATCATGTTATCAAATACACATGAAATAGGTTTGGAATAAGAAAAAGTCTTGCTGTTCCAGTGTAATGCAAAAGCGCTTGGAACAGATGGACATTCAAACCAGGGAATTATTATTTTTTTACACTATGGAAGGGTTAGAATGATAGCAGCAAGATTATAATCAAGGGGCCATTGTATGTGTTAAACCAGGCATGAAATCACAAGCAGCTTTCTCCAAACGTTTTAGGACTGTACTTCCTAGAATTCCTCAAATCCTACTTGGCTTGAAATTCCGGGAAATGTAATCCCATCAAGTATGGAGAAGGCAGGACACAAGTATTTAAAAAGAAGCAGCTGCATTGAAAAACAGCCACCCTACCACTTGAAAGTCATTCCCATATCCAAAGTGTATTAAGACAAAAGTGTGTGCATGTGCGTGTGCGTGTGTGTGTGTGTTCCAGCATAACTCTGGAACGCCTTGAACAATTTCAGCCAAACTTGGTACACAGTTGACTTACTCTCTGGAAAAAAATGTGGGGGTAAGACACCCCTAACACCCCTTTGGGCGGGGTGTTCTGTTAAGATACAGCCTGTTGTGCCTTAAAATGGCTTCTACCATACTGCCGTAAAATGGCTTCTACTGTACAGCACAGTGGATTTGCCATGGTAACAGCTTCACAGTACTCCACAACGGGGCTCCCTCTGGTAAGGGAGAAAATCCAACATTAGAAATTACATTTGGTCCGGACAATTTCCCCCTATAAATAAATATCCGGGCAATGCCAGGTTATCAGATAGTTTTCTATTAAAAGTAGTAATTGAATCGAACTGTAGCTTCTTTGCCAACTATGCAAAATAACTTTGTTCAGATTAATACTGAAATATTCTAAGTTGTATTTGGCACAAAAACGTAACACAATACCTCTGCATAGAGAGGATATATTGGAGATAAAGCAATCCAGCAAAGCTTATCAGTCATTTAAGAATTTTAAAATACAAAGTTGGGGGTGCAGCAAAGTGCAAAGTACTTAAAACCACTCCTGCCCCTTCATAGATCAGAAAAAGCATAAACTAAATATGTGTGAGATTTAAATGTGAACATGTAGTTTTACAGATCAAACTCCAGATCAAAATCAAATATTTGGCTTTATTCTAATTTACTTTTTTAAAAAGGCATTTTACAAGACAAAACGGCAGTTGAATATTGCTCTGTCTTCCAAACCTAGGCCTCCAGGTGCCCTATAATCTTATAATTTTAATAATTAGGCGATTCCCTTTTTTTTTAGAGTTGGAAAGGACCTTAGAGGTCTTCCAGTCCAATCCCTTGTTCAAGCAGGAGACCTGATACCATTTCAGACAAATGGTTGCTCAATCTCTTTTTAAAATCCTTCAGTGAAGCACCACAGCTTCTGGAGGCAAGTCGTTCCACTGATTAATTGTTCTAACTGTCACGAAATTTCTCCCTATTTCTAGGTTGGATCTCTCCTTGATTAGTTTCCATCCATCGCTTCTTGTTCTGCCTTCAGGTACTTTTCAGAAAACAAGAATGAAATGAATACTTTATATTTGTGAACCCAGCCTCAGGGCACTAAAGATGGAAAGCTATACCTACTAAAATCATGTCCTTACGCAGCCAGCAAGTAACACAATTTCACCTCCTCTTTCAAGCACAGCTTTTAGACATGTGGGAGAACAGGTTTATGTTGACATTTCTTCAAACTAGATCAAGTGACTGAAGTATTAAACATGATCACTTTGACTGCAACACCAGTTAAATCTGAATCCACATTACTTGTCAAGAGAAGGTCTAATCCCTTCAGGGCCTGCATAAGCAGTTTGCTACAGGGTTTTACTCAAAAATATATCAAATGAAACCACAATAAGCATGCAAATGTGGCTTGAAATATGTATTTTTGTAATATCCTTCATTAATATATGCTGCCTTTACTCAACAGCACTTTTAAAGGATGTTTTGCTAGATGAAAAACTGAGCATCTCCAAGAGTTATTTCAATCCACCTAGCAAAAATGTGTTCAGCATTCTGAGCTAAGGGAAAACGCAGCAAAACTGAGGAGAGAAATTGTGTGTCCAACACGCCTTCCTTACTTGACATTTATCTTTCTCCTGGCATTACCACAGTTTGGCTGAGATGAGGGACAAGAGAACCATCATTCCATCAAAACATCTTTGTGCTAGCCACTTTCTGTCTCTCCAAATCAGGCTGGTGGTAGCCAAACTGCCATCAGATTACTATGTACTTAGAAATAAAAGCAATGGTGATCCTAACTGATCAAGATGAATACAGGCAAATCTCACTCTGATCATCATTATATCTCTAATAAAGCTTCCTGTGGTTTAGTTACATAGGGTTTCCTAGGTCTAGCTGGATACATATCCGTGCAACAATTCCCACTCAAAAAGAGCTGAGGACAAAATGAAACCCATGATAGATCTAAGCCTACAATTTATTAACTTCCACCAAGGCAATTTTTGCAGTCAACCATACCAAGAAACTGGACTCCAGGCTCAAATTTCAACTATAAGCTGTTTCTTGTACATGCTGTAGGACAAATCCATTGAAATGGAACATTCTCAGTGCAGCCAATGTGTTTAGGAGGCGTTTTGAATCGTTCCTCTTGCAGCACACAACTGCCAATCACTATGTTAGCAACTTCTACATATCCCCAAACTGCACCATCTGTGCTGAAATGCTCATTACTAACTGCTTCTGCAGAAGGCCGATCAGCAAATGGTGAGAGAATCTTTATACATACCAGTGACCCGTTGAGCATGTGTGAGTGATAGTAATTTAACTGGTGCAAGTACAAGCATGCTACACCAGAACGGAAACTTGCGTGACTACATGCCATTTCAGTAGCAAAATCAGTTGGAAGAGGCTGCTAGAGGCTTCAGCACAGACTTCTATTCACCAAATCGGGGTATTTCAGCTGGTGCAGAATGCAACCTCATCAGTGCTGGGGTGGCAATCAGCTCAGGCACATCTAGGCAGCCCACATTAAGAGTGACAAGCGCAGGGAGACAATGGCTCTGATGACTTTAGAGTTTTCTTTACTGTACTGAGGGGTAGTTTTGCCTGATGTTCATCAATGTTATTTTCTAAAAACATTTGTTAATGAAAAGCATGCTATTAAGAAGTGCACATTCTTTGAAGTGTGGAAAAGGTTACAATTGTCTTTGCTTGGAAGGATCTCAGCAATTAAAATGAACATTCTACCTAGATTTATCTTTTTATTCCAGATGATACCGGTGCTTAAATCAGATAAAACCTTGTTAAACTGGCAAACAACATTAAATAAATTTGTTTGGAAGGAGAAAAAACCGAGAGTAAAGATGAAGATTATGCAAGATACTCGTGAAAGAGGTGGCCTCAGACTCCCAAACCTTCGATTGTATTATGAAGCTGCGGTACTAACGCATGTAGCAGATTGGTTTGGGAAAACAAAAATGGAATTGCTGAATATAGAAGGCCATGATCTTGTTCTGGGATGGCATGCATATCTTTTTTATGAAGATAGGGTGGATAAAGTGTTTAACAATCATGTTCTCCGAAGTGCCTTGATGAGAATATGGAAGAAGCACCGGCCCAATTGGGATTATAAAATACCGCTTTGGTTGGATCTTGCAGACACCATGGGGATTATGAATACTAAGTCACTCGGGGGTTGTTTATATAAAGATGTGCTTATTGCTGATGGGGACGAATGGAAGTTAAAAACTTTGGAACAGCTGTTGGAAGAAGGAATTACTTTAAATTGGTTACATTACATACAGCTACAGAAGAGATGGGAAGAAGATCGTAGGGTCGGTTTTATGGATAAAGAAGTGGAACTGATTAAGCAGATAAAAGAGACTGGCCCAAAACAAGTTAAAAGAATATATAATGTACTGTTAGAAAGAGACTCAGAAAGTGAATTGGTTAAGGATTGTATGATTAAATGGGCTCAGAATTTTGGTGAAGTGGTTATGTTGGAAACGTGGGGAAAAAATATGGGTTCAGAATGTTAAATTCACAGTCACAGAATTTAAGGGAGAACTTTTATAAAATGTTTTACAGATGGTATTTAGATCCTAAAAAATTATCATGCATGTACCCAAATGTTCAACCAAAATGTTGGAGATGCGGGTGCCTAGATGCTACCTTTTTCCATGTATGGTGGACTTGCAATAAGGTTAAAGCTTTTTGGATAAAAATATGGTGGGTTATGCAGAATGTATTTAAGAAAAGAATACAATTCACTCTGCAAATGTTTTTATTGGGTATAACTAAGGATTTCACCAAAGGGGAAACAAAATTGGTCTTGCATATGGTCACAGCAGCTAGGTTGTTGATTGCGCAACATTGGAAAAAAGATTTTTTACCGACAATTGATCAATGGATTCAGAAGGTGGCGGGGTTCGCCGAAATGGCAAAAATTTCAGCTTTCTTAAAAGCTCAGAAACAGGAGGATTATACACAGGAATGGGTAAAAAGAACGTTGGTCTTACCTGAACGTTTTTTTCGGGAGAGTGGAGGGAGGGGTCACTGAAGGGTTATTACAGCCTGATTGGTCCATTTGACTGAGAGAAAACTTCTTAGCCTTCGGCTTCTCCCGTTGGCTCCCAGTTTCCGCGATGTCAAGGTCAGCGTCTGCATGATGTAAGAAGACAAGGGAAAGCCGCCCCGGGCCACCCGATCCTACCCCTCCCAGACCCTGTCTTATCTAACTAGGGAGGGAGAGTGACCCCTCCCTCCACTCTCCCGAAAAAAACGTTCAGGTAAGACCAACGTTCTTTTTCCAGTAGAGTGGAGGGAGGGGTCACTGAAGGGACATACCCACGCTACGTCCCAGGGAGGGGAGACTGGGTCCCAGGGGGAGGATCGGCCACCACCCGCTGGAGAACCCTCCGCCCAAAGGATGCCTCGGCCGAGGCATAAGTGTCCAGGCGGTAGTGTCTTATGAAAGGAGTAGGGGAGGCCCAGGTGGCTGCGCGACAGATGTCCTCAAAGGGCGCCCTAGTGGCCCAGGCCGCTGAGGAGGCCGCACTACGAGTGGAGTGAGCCGTAATCCCCGAGGGGGGGGATTTTCCAGAGGCTCCGTAGGCCTCCACGATGGCCAACCTAATCCACCTCCCAATGGTTGAAGACGAGACCTTTTTACCTAGGGAACTCGGATGAAACGAGACAAACAACGCCTCGGTCCTACGAATGCCCTCCGTCCGTTTCAGATAAATACGGAGGGCCCTGCGTACATCCAACCGATGCCACGCCTGTTCTCTCTCCCTTGTAGGATTGGGGCAAAAATTAGGTAGTACAATTTCCTGTGCCCTATGAAAAGGAGTGTTAACCTTCGGGATGAACGAAGGATCCAAACGCAAGACCACCCTGTCCTGGTGAATCATGCAAAGGTCATTTCGAACAGAAAGGGCCCCCAACTCAGAAATACGCCTGGCCGATGTAATGGCCACCAAAAATACTACTTTCAGTGAGAGGAGACGCATGTGGACCGACCTGAGAGGCTCAAAGGGAGATCCTGTCAGCGCCTTCAGGACGATGGTAAGGTCCCATGTAGGGAACCTATGGACAGGAGGCGGGCGGATGTTGGCCGCCCCTTTAAGGAACCTCTTCACCAATGGAGAGCGAGAGAGGGTAGAGGAGCCCTCTCCTCCCAAAATAGTGGATAGGGCCGCTACCTGCCGCCTGAGTGTATTATGGGACAACTCGTCCTCTAGACCTTTTTGGAGAAACTCCAGAATGTCAGGAACCGTGGCCCTAGCTGGATCGACCCCCCTGGGGCTACACCACTTCGCGAAGGCCGACCAGGTGGCGTTATAGATTCTAACTGTGGACGGCCTCCTAGCTGCCTCTAAGGTGGCTATGACCCCTGACGACAACTTCCTCCCTTTCAACAATCCCCTTTCAAGAGCCACGCGGTCAGATGTAGCCACTGCGGCTCTGGGTGAACTAAGACCCCCTGACGTAAGACTACCTCTTCTGGTGGGATCCTCCAGGGTTCTACGACCGAGAGCTGGACCAGGTCCGCAAACCATGGTCTCCTCGGCCAATATGGAGCTAACAGGATGACGGAAGCCCTCTCTGTGACTACCTTCCGAATGGTTCTGGGAATGAGGGGAAGGGGAGGGAAGGCGTAAAGGAGACCCGGAGGCCACCGGGTTCTGAGAGCATCCGCCCCTTCTGCTGCTGGAGTCTTGAATCTGGTGAAAAATCTCGGCAGTTGTGCGTTGCCGGGGGAGGCAAACAGGTCTACAAGGGGGTTGCCGAATCTGAGGCAAATCTTCCGGAACAACTCTGGGTCCAGCTGCCACTCGCCGTTGTCCAGAGTCGCCCGGCTCAACCAGTCTGCCTGGTGGTTGGACTCCCCCGAAATATGTTCCGCCATAATAGAGGCCAAGTGTCTCTCCGCCCATAGGCATAATGTCTGCGCCTCCCGCCACAGGGCTCGTGAGTGAGTCCCCCCTTGACGGTTGACATGAGCCTTCGTCGCTACATTGTCCGTAAGCAGGAGGACGTGTTGCCCCTGCAGTTGGCGGTGGAAAGTCCGGAGGGCCAGTCTCGCGGCCTTGAGTTCGAGCCAATTTATATTGTGTCTGAGGTCCGAGGCAGTCCAACGTCCCTGGGCCATGTCGGACCCCATCACGGCCCCCCAGCCGTAAAGGCTCGCGTCCGTCGTGACTTGTACTCTCTCCGGCTCCCAAATAGAGGCCCCCTGTCGCAATGCTGGGGACAACCACCACTTGAGCGAGCGTCTCACTTCCGGAGTTAACCGAAGCGGTCGTAGAGAGTTGCTCAACATTCTCCTTTGGGCTGGTATTAAGGCCCACTGAAGGGGACGCAGATGCAGACGGGCCCAGGGGACTATCCCTATGCAGGATACCATCTTCCCCAGGAGGCGTGATAAGGTCAGGGTGGAAACGGACCTTTTTGTCCTGATCGACGTGATCAACTGAGTCAGACTGGCCAAGCGGTCTGGGGACAGGCGAACCCACCCTGACTCGGAATCTATCACTGTCCCTAGATGCAGGATCTGTCTGGATGGGGATAGGTGACTCTTGGGGAAATTCACGGAGAAACCTAGTGTCTGGAGCCATTGGATGGTCAGCTGGAGGTCTGCCCTGGCTCTGGGGAGGGACCCTGCCTGCACCAGGACGTCGTCCAGGTAACACTGGAGTCTGACTGGGATGGATCTCAGGTATGCGGCCAGGGCCGCCAGGACCTTGGTGAACGTCCGAGGGGCCGAGGCCAGGCCGAATGGTAGGGCCCGGTACTGATAGTGTCTGCGTTTGTGGGAAAACCTCAGGAATTGACGGTGAGACTGGAGGATGGGGATGTGAAGATAGGCCTCCGTCAGATCTACCGAGGCCATGAAATCCCCCTTTCGAATGCCCTGCAAGATTGACTTTAGGGAGGCCATCTTGAAGCGCCTGTAAACTAGATACTGATTCAGGCGCTTCAGGTCTAAAATCGCCCTCCAACCCCCCGAGGTCTTCGGGACTACAAAGAGATTTGAATAGTAGCCCTGTCCCCTCTCCGGCTCCGGAACGACCTCCACCGCTCTGATTTCCAGAAGGTGTGAGACGGCGAGGTCCATAAGATGACGACGTTCCGGATCCCGGGACGGGGAGAATGTTCTGAAGCGTCTCGGAGGGTAGGAGAGGAACTCCAGTCTTAGGCCGTGGCGAATGGTCGCTCGGACCCACCCGTCTGATGTGATCTGGTCCCACTTGTCCGCGTACTGTGCCAGGCGGCCGCCTATGGGATGACTCGGATTTGAGTCATTTCCCTCTGCGGAAGGGACGGCCGCCCCCCCCGCGAAAGGGCCGCTTGGACTGGGACTGGTATCTGGAGCGATCCTGAAAACTTTGCCTGTTGTATGGCCTATCCTGTCTGTACTGCTGAAAACGGGGCTCCTGCTCCCTGTCATAAGATCTGAAGGAAGGCCTGCGATACGGGTGACTGCGTGTTTCGGCCTTCTTGGTGGAGGTGGGCATCACCTTTTTCTTGTCTTTATTCTCCACCAAGATTGGGTCTAGGGCAGACCCAAACAGATTGGGACCCGCGAATGGGGCAGCTATTAAATCCCATTTGGCTTTATTATCGATCTGCCAATTTCTAAGCCAAAGGAGTCGGCGAGCGGCCACGGAAGTAGCTAAGGCGCTGGAGCCGAACCGCATCGCATCCAGGGTTGCGTCGGCCGAATACTGGCAGGCCGCCATAATTTTAGTTAAATCCTGGTGGATGCGATCATCCTGGATTGGGATACGATCCTGGAGCTGGCGGAGCCACATAACGGTCGTGCGATTAAAATACGAGGCGGCGGCCGCCGCCCGCATTGCCCATGCGGAAGCCTTATAATTTTTCCGCAGGGTGAGCTCCGCCCTTTTATCCTCCGGCTTAAGCTTATCTGCGGCATCCCCCGAGACCACTGGGGAGGACGAAACCAGGGCAGCTATCGGTTGATCTATGGCCGGAAGTTGGATGGCCTGAAGGAAGGCCTTCTCCATGTTATAAGCCCGCCTGTCATTGCTGCCAGGGGGGGAAAAATTTGAAGGCCTAGCCCACTGACTGGTGGCTACCTCCAGGAACAGCGGAGGAGCAGGGATCTCTTCTTTATTGGTGGCCGTGTTAGAGAACATCACCATATCCGGATCCCTGGGCGGGGGCACTGTGGGGTCCCCTGTGCCCACCTTAGTGGTCCTCCTGGCCTTCTTCAGTAGGGGCTTAAACATGGCCTGGATGAATAAGTTGGAGGAGGTGGGCTGATCAATGGCTGCATCCTCTTCCTCAGAGAAACCCCAGTCGTCCTGACGACGGGCCTCTTCTCTGGAGGAGACCTCGCTCATGAGGGAAGGAGAAGAGGTTCTGGACCTGGTCCTACTGAAAGGAGTAATCTTACAATGCCGGGAAGGCCTGTCCCTTTGAGCTATTCCCTTGGAAATGGCTGCAGAGATTAATCTTTTAAGATTCTCAGGGAGGTGTTCTAGATCCTCCTCGTCCCAGTCAGAATCATAGTCCTGGGAACTATGATCCCTGTGAGGCCTCCTACCCCGTGAGGGACCTGCAGAGGGGCCTTCCAATGGGTCATCTCTATCCAAGCCCCCTGTCCCAGGGGAAGTTGGGGGAGGGGGTGAAGCCCCCCGTCCTTCACTCCTAACTGATCTGGCTGAAGAGGAAGATGGAGAAGAAGGGCTGAATCCCCTGTTGACAGAGGGGGAATGACAAGGGGCCTCCGACCTGGGGGATCTAGATCTAGGTCTGGGATCCCTGGCCCTCCTCTTCTCTGCTCTCTCAATGGCCTTTTCAATGGCTCTGGAACGCCTAAGCTCGTCCCTTTGCCTAGCCCTGGATGGTCTATCCTCGGCGGTAGGCCTAGAAGATCGAGGCCTAGCTGGGGCTGTGGGGCCTGACTCCCCTTCTGGGGCCTGGGCGGTTGCGGTTTGAGCGGCTTCAGAACGCGCTGCCATCGCCCCACTCACATGCACGGATGAAGACTGTTAAGAAGACAAAGTCCTTGTAGTCTCTGAGCCCGGCGCTGGGTTGGAGCAGCTCAGCTTGGGCCTGTGATGCCCCTTCGTTAAGGCCTATTTGTGTCAGGGCCTGCCACGTGTCCAAAATGGCCGCCGGCTTGAATTGCGGCCGTTTGTCTTCAGGCGGCCGCTAAAATGGCGCGCGCGCGCCGCCGCTTGCCTCCCCGGCCGTTCAGACGGCCAAACGACCCCACAATCGTAGCGCAGCTCTAAATTTCGTGCCGCCGGTCTTCACGCCCGGCAAAGGCCGCTGGCGCTCCGGTCTGTGCTCGCGCCGCCGCCGAGAGCACCGCCGACTCGGGAGAGGCGACGCGGCCGAGTTAGGGGCTTGCCGGTCTTCACGCGCGGCAAAAAGGGCCGCCGGCGCTGCGGCTTGAAGCAATGGGTCGTCGGGGGAGGAGTTGGGAGCTGTAAACCCCCCGGCACGCCCGAGACTCCAGGAATCAGCCGGGGGAAGAAAAAGCCCAGAATGGAAATTAGGTATGCGAGGAGAAAGTTTTACTCGGCTCTCCCTGCTGATCTGGGACAGAGGAAAATGTCCCACTGGGCACAGCTCCTTCTACTCTATGCTTTTTTTAAATTTGAAATATCCAATTGTCCAAAGAACTGTCCAATATAGTACTCACAATCACTGGGAACCAAAACTATAGTCTGAAGGACCTTCTTGACTGAGAGGAAACTGGGAGCCAACGGGAGAAGCCGAAGGCTAAGAAGTTTTCTCTCAGTCAAATGGACCAATCAGGCTGTAATAACCCTTCAGTGACCCCTCCCTCCACTCTACTGGAAAATGGATTGATTACATACAGAATAAATACCAGACTAGGAAGTACTATATACGAGTCCCTTTTTGGGAGAGGGGGCGGTTTAGAAATGTGAATAAATAAATAAATAAATAAATAAATAGCCTTTAGGTAAGAATGTTTAGATTGATAGATGATCAGAGTAAATAATATATGGGATGCTTGGAATTGTTAGAGTGGTATACAGTGGAAGTCAGGGGGGTGGGTTTGTGTGGGAGGTGAGGGAGGGTTAGGGTGGAGGGCGGGGCAATATATATGTACGAATAAATTAGAAGATGGGATTAACGAAACATTGTTATTTTAGGAGAAATTTATATTAAGAGTTATATATGTTAAATTAGCTTAGAAGATGGGATCAATGTGCTATTATTAATCTAAGAGAAATTTATATTGTGTTTGTTGGGAGGAGAGGGGGCACAATATGTGAACGAGTAATTTACTTTAAGACGGGGGGAGGGGAGGGGGCAAAGTATTTGGTATAATATTTGAATGTGAATTTTTGCAGGGGGGTTGGGGGGGCATAGCATTTGTATGAGATTTACATTGTATGGCGGGGGGGTGAAAAGGGGGAAAATCTGTTTGTATAAAACTCTTTTAATAAAAAAAAGAAGAAGTGCACATTCTTTAAAGTAAAAATGCAACACTTAAAAAAAAGAAGATAAATCATATTGTTACAGTGTCTGCTCTACCGATGTTTAGCAACAGTTTGAAATTGCAATGGACATCCCCTGAGATACTTATAACCCAGTTTCAAAGTTTGAATGGCTGCCCCCATCCCAGTCACATAATCGCATTATGGGCATTTGACAACATTCTTTCATTTATGATTGTATGCTGCATCCTATGGTCATGTGACTATAATTTATGGCATACTTTTTTTTAAACTGGAAATTGGTATTTATCCCCAATTTCCAAGCAAAAAAATGCCCATTGGGTATAATGGGTTCATTTAACGACTGAGAGGTTCATTTAATAACCATGAGGTTTGCTTAAAGACTGCCGCATAAAAGCTTGCAAAAACCAGGCCCAGTCATCACATGGTGACCACCACACAACCATAATTCTGAGTTCTATTAGACCAGCGGTCTGCAACCTTAAACACTCAAAGAGCCATTTGGACCCATTTCCCGCAGAAAAGAAAATACCGGGAGCACAAAACCTGGGTGGGCGTGGCAGACTCGACATCACTCACTCCCACTTAGTCACATGATACCCACCCACCCCCAAGTCAGGCCTACCTAGGACTTGTGGCTCCTGGTGTTTTCTTTTCTGTGGGAAACGTGGTTGGATCACCCGACAGGGAGCTGCAGCAGAGGGACGAAAGAGTCACATGTGGCTCTGGAGCCACAGGTTGCTGACACCCGTATTAGATCATAAGTAGAGGATTACACTATATGTTTTTTATAATAATGTTTATTCACATATGCTTTCCTGTCGCATTTATCAGGTATTTGTATATTTTTAAAGACTTAGTTGCAAGCGGCAAAAGAAATTGGGATCTAGAAATCTGTCTACGGGCCTTGATCTAAATCTTGACACTTCCTCAAATATATATACATGTTCCGTCATAAACAGAAAATAGCCTATGCTTTAACGTAAACTAAATGAGTAATCTTTGTCTTCTATCCATTAGAATGATCATGTATGAGGAGATTCATTTTTCTCTAGAATGTTGTTATACTCCGTAATATTAATTTGAAATATCTAATCAATCTGCCATTTTTTCAAGACTGGGCCAAAAAGCAAGGAAGTTATGGTTATGCCAGAAGCACTCTGTTTTTTCTTTGTACACTACTCTTAAACAACTACTTTACTGCAATCTGGACATCGGTAATTTCTCTTTTTCAGAAATGAATTCTTGTATTTTTAAGTTTTAAAATGAGCAAAGGGGTGTTATGTTTTATCTTATTTTTTTAAAATAAAGTTACATTTTATTTATCTTTGATGAAATTTGTCTAGTTCCCGAAGAAGAAAGGGAAGAGTGAATCATCTACTCATATATATCAACGTTATAGAATCAGGAGGCACGCTATTGAAATTATTTAACTTTTTGCATTTTTTTAACCTTTTAATAACAAGCAAGAATACACAGGGTGTTACAGCACTCTTTTCCACACACATTGGAGTCAGGTAAAGCATCTCTCAGAAAATATGGTAAGAATGGGAACTACAGGCTGCTACCTTAAAGCAAGAGGCGAGGCCAGTATGTGAAAATCCAGAGGGCCTCTGGAAAAGGGGGCTTGAGCCTCCCACCTTACAACCTCACCCTTGGACTACAACTGCCTTAACATTAGGCGTAATTAGGTCCAAGAAGACACTGTAGTCAAAAAAAATGTCACCAGGTAACATTTAAAATATTGGCTCCTTAACAAATATTATTTGTATAGATAGCAAAAGTGGAAAGTTGAGCTATGCAATCCATGATCGTTCATAGTTCAGCTTCCAATTAAAAAGAGTACTTTCAAAAGACTGTTTCTGAAATTAGAAAACAAAAGTTGTGGGGAAAATAGGAGGCAGGAGTATTAAGCATGTTCATCGCCTTCAGTTAACAAAAATATATAAAAGATGAAAAGGACAATAAAAGGCAGCTTTACTTGGAACAGCTTACATCCTTTTGACAATATCTCTTAACACCATCAAACAATAACATCTGCCTATCCCAGGTTTCTGGGAAGGACGACTCAACAGGTGGATAAAAATGCCAAATCCAGTATAAACATCTGGCTGTGTGTTGAACAGTAACAATCATGATGATGCAACCATACTTAATTGCTGTTGCAAGGCTAAGTGATTTTATCTATCTATCTATCTATCTATCTATCTATCTATCTATCTATTATCTATCTATCTATCTATCTATCTATCTATCTATCTATCTATCTATCATCTATCAAGCTTGGTTGTTTTTTTGCAGACATTTCATTATCCAAACTAAGTAACATCATCAGAGCTTGTCATAAATTATACAGCCTAATTTTTACTACTGTACTTTATATAAAACATAAAATATTGTCTCCAACCCAACATTTTCCAGAATAACCAATGATACAATAATCTCAAACAAAGTGGTGAAATTTTAATGATAAGCCAATGGGGATCCTCTTCATAGTCACACATTAGAAAGAGGCTGGGTTCCCCTCTGCCAGCATAATCCACATAAATATAAACTGGTTTGCCAAGAAACCTCCATGGTATAGTTACTGCTGTTCGGCACACTGCTTACAAGCACCCTGAAAGAAATAAAACTTTTTGAGCATCACAAAATAAATGCTTGAAGCTGATCCAATTGAAAATAATTAGAATCCGATCAGGTTGAAACTTCAAACAGAAATTCAACCAAGTGTACAATATATTTCAACATAGAAACTTGGAAACAATCAGAACAGAGCATTCTGACCTCCTCGTAAACAAATATTAATATAGTAAAATTCAACATGCATAGGAAATAATTTAGAACTTTGAGATATTGCTATTGAAAACATCATTTTGCCAATATTTTTTCTTTTTAAGTCTTAAAATTAGCTGTTAGCAAAACACTATTTAAAGACATTCTTTTCATTTAAAAAAAAATCTCATATTCTTTAAACAATTACTCACTTTATAAATATAGAACATTTATAATTAGGGTTTTCATCTTTGAGAAAGCCAAGAAAAGGATTTACAATACAATACAATACAATACAATACAATACAATACAATACAATACAATACAATAGTAGAGTTGGAAGGGACCTTGGAGGTCTTCTAGTCCAACCCCCTGCCTAGGCAGGAAACCCTATACCGTTTCAGGCAAATAGCTATCCAACATCTTCTTAAAGACTTCCAGTGTTGGGGCATTCACAACTTCTGGAGGCAAGCTGTTCCACTGACTAATTGTTCTAACTATCAGAAAATTTCTCCTCACTTCTAAGTTGCTTCTCTCCTTGATTAGTTTCCACCCATTGCTTCTTGTTCTACCCTCAGGCGCCCTGGAAAATAGTTTGACTTATATAGTTTGAATAGTTTGATTTCATATACTATATTACAAAACAAAGTCGAATTTATCATCATCTATGATTATGCCCCAGAAAAATGAGAAGAAAGGGATCCTTGGTGCCCTCTGAGCTTGCTTGTTTTCTTGCAGACAACTAAAAGAATGATGAGCACTGATGATGTTACTTAGTTTGGGTAATGAAACATCTGCAAGAAAACAAGCAAGCTCAGAGTCAACTCTGAGCTACAAGTATTCTCCTTTATTAAAATGGGAATTAATTGGTCCTACTGAGTAGATGAGGCTCTCTCTGTCAAAAGTAGAGAACTATAAGCCCTGTGTCTACCATGAAAAGTCTCTCCTTCTCACTAACACTTTCCTATTCCCTTTGTCATTTCTTGACACCCCTCCCCAAAATGTTCATGGATTTTCTTCTTTTTAAATAGCATCATTTTGTTCACCTCTGGAGAGATTTGTCTATTTAAACACTTTATGATCAAAGCTAGATTTGGGGTAAAATGGCAGTTTATTGTCAAGAGGAAAGCATTTTTTTTCCTCCCACCCTCACAGAAACATAGAAACCCCTGGTTCAATACAGGAAATGAAATTTAAAATATCCCCATCAACTGGCTGTCCAGCCTCCATAAACCAACAAGGGATGGCCAGATAATGTGATCTTGTAGGCAGTCATGAAGACTGAGATGAAGGCTTGTACCCTATTATCTTTTCAACATCAAAAGGATGCCCAAATGATAGTACAGAGGAATTGAGCTTACGTGACCTGCACTCTGGTGCACAAAAGTCTAATTTCTGCCCTTTCTGTTTTTTTTTCATATATAAAGGTAAAGGTTCCCCTTGCACATATATGCTACTCCTGACTCTAGGGGGCAGTGCTCATCTGCGTTTCAAGGCCGAAGAGCCAGCTCTGTCCGAAGATGTCTCTGTGGTCATGTGGCCGGCATGACTAAACACCGAAGGTGCACGGAACGCTGTTACCTTCCCACCAAAGGTGGCTCCTATTTCTTCTACTTTCATTTTTACATGCTTTTGAACTGCTAGGTTGGCAGAAGCTGGGACAAGTAACGGGAGCTCACTCCATTACGCGGCACTAGGGAGTTGAACTGCTGAACTGCTGACCTTTCTGACCGATAAACTCAGAGTCTTAGCTACTGAGCCACCGCATCCCCTTTTTTTCATATATATGTTCCCTCAAAGGGCATTGCCTCCCTCTATGACAGAAGCACAGCCTCTTTTCATAACCCAATAATAAAATCAAGATGATCCACATCCCGTCTGCAACAAATCTAGCTTGCACTGTTCAGATGAGGAAAAGGTATTTGTTGCGTATAGTTGTGGTCAACATGAAGCCAGTTGAAATACAATTGATGATATTCCAAAAGTACAACAGCTGGACTCAACACAGAGGCCTAAATAAACCAGGCTTTAAATGGCAAAAAATTCAGCTTTCCTAAAAGGTCAGAAGCAGGAGAATTATACATAGGAATGGGTAAAATGGATTGATTACATACAGAATAAATACCAGACTAGGAAGTACTATGTAGCCTTTAGGTAAGAATGTCTAGACTGATAGATGATTAGAGTAAATAATACATGGGATGCTTGGAATTGTTAGAGTGACGTATAGCGGAAGTCAGGGGGGTGGGTTTGAGTGGGAGGTGGGGGAGGGTTAGGGTGGAGGGTGGGGTAATATATATGCATAATTAACCTAGAAGATGGGATTAATGAAATATTGTTACTTTAAGAGAAATTTATATCATGATTTATATATGTTCAATTAACTTAGAAGATGGGATTAATGGGCTATTGCTACCCTAAGAGAAACTTATATTATGATTGTTGGGAGGTGAGGGGGTACAATATGTGAATGAGTAATCTACCTTAAGATGGGGGGAGGGGAGGGGGTACAGTATTTGGTACAATATTTGAATGAGAAATTTTTTTTAAGTTGGGGGGAGGGGAGGGGGCATAGTATTTGTATGTGATTTACATTATATGGTGGGGGGGGGGTAAAAAGGGGGAAATGTATTTGTATAAAACTTTTTCAATAAAAAATAAAAAATAAACCAGGCTGCAACTGAGCATCTTTCTATAAGTATCTGAATGGCTGGCAAAAAAAAAAGTCATTGTGGCCTGAACTAGATCAAAGGGAAAGCCAACTACAGGACACTCTTTACATGATCAAGGAACACCAAAGAACAGTATTTAAGCACAAACATTAAAATATCCAGCCTTCCACCTACAAAAATCATTAGTTTATAGTAGAATATTGACATTTTATGCCAGCTAAAACAGAATGCAATAGAATGTTATGGAGTTTACAGAGTCCTGTGTATTAATAATGTTAAGTTTTTACAGCATACATGGAAACCTAAGATTCTTGCTGAACTGCCAGCAGCCTTAGCCAGAATGAAAAATAACACATTTTTTTTGCTATTATGCCAATATGCACACAATTTTTATTCAGGAGCTGCAGGTGGTTCATAGATTTCCCACTTCTGGTTTAAAGTGTAACAATGACAATGTTGTTGTAGTCCTAGTAATCTGAAGAGACTGATGAAGGAAGAAACTGAAGAAATCCAGCTTCACATTGAGAGGGAGGGAGGGAGGGAGGGAGGGAGGGAGGGAAGGAAGGAAGGAAGGAAGGAAGGAAGGAAGGAAGGAAGGAAGGAAGGAAGGAAGGAAGGAAGGCTTCACAGTGCAAGGAATAAGCTAGCCATCTCTTCTCTATCATTATTCAAATTCATAATCTCCGTTTTTACTATTCTGAAATGCACCATGACCTGATATCTGTTCCACAAGGCAATATATCAAGCCAGAACAGAGTTGATGGCAGAAAAATGCCTGAATAGAGCAAGAGGAAGCTTGTGTCTCAAACCATTTAACTGCAAGAACTTTCTCCAGGCAAAACAATTCTAATCCTATTATAAGGCATGATGGAGCAGAGCTAAATCAGAAGACTCCTCACACTTCTATTTAAAGGCCAGGATAAAATTGCAGAATGTACAATGGTATGCTAACTCAATAAAATCAATGGAAGAAAACATCCTTGTTTATTGGCATTTTCCTTGTCCATCCTACTTCATTGAGAAGGGTCCTTATTTGGTAAGAAGGTGCACCTCAAAGGGAAATGAAGAAACTATGAACTTCCTTTAAATTAATTTATCTTCAGATTCAATTATTTTTATTATCTATTACCAATGTAATCAAATGAAAACAAACCAGAAACCTGAGATGGTTCTCCACTATCCAGAAGACCAAGTATTCATGAAAGTCACCATACGATTGAAAGGATTTCTACCCTCATTTCTTCTAGACCTGCCCTCACCTCTAGTTGCTTTTCTTACAGGCAAGAGAAAAAGACATCCAGCGAGCCTCAACCACTGTGAATGACTACATTTAATTGGACTTTATTCTTTTCCAACTCAAGTCATTAATCCATAAATTTGAGCCAAGAGATAATTTACAGTTCCATCCTTCACAAGAATGAATCTTGAATGAGACAAGGAGCCAACAGGAGCCAAATGCAAAGCAAGGCAATGCAGCCAAGTCTTTAACTAAGAGGAGAAAGAGAGGAGGAGGAAGGCAAGAGAGACATTTTTGTCCCGAAACTAATTTTGATTATCGTTGACAATCTAGTTTCTTCTTCCATCTCTTCCTCCTAATCCCTGTTATGTGGCAATAATAAATATTCACCTGCTCCTCAGGGATTTTGTGATTATTAATTAGCATTCATATAGGCTGCTTGAAGATAAACAGTGCCAAGAAGTACTGTAATTAAGCATGTGCATTTTTTTGGCTCAAATCCTAAGGTCTCAGCAAATATATGGTAAATCATCCCCTGGAGGCAACTACACTCCCTAGGTTAAGAAGAGCAACATTATCCGCTGGGTAGTTTCATGGAAAGTGAAACACCAAGAACATCTGTTTAGAAATGAATGTTCTCCTGCTCCTCCAAAGAACCCTAGGATTGAAAAATTTAAAGACTGAAAGAAATCCTGTCAAGTTTACTTTTTATTTTTTGGGAAAATGAACCTAATTCACATCCAAGGTAGTCAGAATAACTTCCAGTTATAATCTATAAAACACATGTTAGTAGAATTCTTTATTGGCCAAGTGTGATTCCACACACTGGGAATTTGTCTCCGGTGCATAAGCTTTCAGTGTGTATACAAACAAACAACAAAAGTGATAAGTCATTGATCATAAATCATAAAATACAATCATAATCATAAGGTACAAACAACAAGTGATAAATCATAAGATACCAATAGGGGAAGGTAGTAGGAAAGATGAGAAGGTGAGAAAGATGAGAAAATAAGATGAGAAAAATGAGAAGGATAATAGCAGTAAAATCTACTACACGGGTAAATATCTTTAGGCATAAGACAGTGCTGTGGGAGTTAGGTGTTTAGCAGGGTGATGCCACGGGGTGAAAAACTATCTTTGTGTCTAGTTGTTTGGGCATGCAATGCCCTATAGAAGCATCCTGAGGAGAGAAGCTAAAACAGTTTATGTCCAGGATGTGAAGGGTCTGTAGACATTTTCTCAGCCCTCTTTCTGGTTTGTGCAAATGTATAGGTCCTTAATCAAAGGGAGGTTGGTTGCAATTGTTTTTTCTAGAACCCCAACTACCTACTGAACAGCCCAGATGAGGCCACGCATAGGCACACGAACATTCAAAGAGGCATAGCATAATCCTTACAGCAGTAATAAGAAATAGAAACTGTTACTGAAATTCAAGCACCTCTCAAAAGTAGCAATACTGGTGGGAAGCTGAAATTCAACAGAATCTAGAATGACCGGCGTATCCCACTTCCACTGTATATTTCTTTTCCTATAAAATTAGAGCAGCAAGCAGAATACTTGGGGCGTTAGAACAGGTCTGGCTCAAGAGGCTGATGCTTCAGTGGGATGTCAGATTAATAGCCAATAAAAGAGAAACAAAATTGTGGGCCAGTTGATCCAGTTTCCCTTACTTGTGAAAAAGTCAGCAATGCTCTAACTTCTTCAGATGCAGCTACAGGTTCCCCACATTTATAAAAATACTGCTGGGGAAGAAAAGAGCTACTGATTTATTTATGGAAGCTCAACTACACTTTTCTATCGGCAAGTACACAAAGATGGAACAACGGTAGCATTTAAAAAGGACAAACACTCAACAACCAGAAAGGGCCTAAACCTAGAACATTTACACAGCAATAGCAATACAGGCATATTTTGCAACTTCACCTAGAATTGAAATTTATACCGGCTTAAAATCAATTAAAAGTCCCTCAGAATAGAAGAGTTTTAGCTTGGAATCAAATAAATTATAACGAGGGTGGGCTGCTGGGGATTCGCACAGGTTCGGGTGATTCTCTGCTAGGATTCTGCCCAGTGCAGTGAACCCACAAATGCCACCCCTAGCTGGCCACGCCCACCTTGCCCCACCCCACCCCTCCTGCCCCACCCAGGAGTCTCCATGCCAGGTAAGTGCAGGGCTCACACGGACGCTTGGGGCAAGTGGGAAAATGGGAAAATGGGCCTACCAGAGATTCCGGAAGTGCAGACATATGTCTGTTTCCAGCTGCCAGAGCCCGGGGAAGCATTTTTCGCCCTCCTGGAGGCTCGAGGAAAGCCTCCAGAGTCTGGGGAGGGTGAAAAACAGGCCTATCAGAAGTTCCGGAGGTCTGGAAATGGACCTGTTTCCTGCCTCCAGAGGGCCTGCGGAGCAAAGGGGAAGCAGTTTTTGACCTCCCGGAGGCTCGCCAAAAGCCTCCAGAGCCTGGGGAGGGTGAAAAACATGACTACTGAAAGTTCTGGAAGTCCAGAAACAGGCCTGTTTCCGGCCTCCGGAAAGCCTCTGGAACCCAGGGGAAGCAGTTTTCACCCTCCCAGAGGCTCGAGGAAGTTCTCCAGAACTTGGGGAGGGTGAAAAATCCCCCCCCCATGGTACAGGAAGCCGACTAGGCCATGTCCACCATGACCACACCTATCCAGAAACAGGGCAGTGAACCCATTGCTGCAATTTTTGAGGCCCATCCTTGGTTATAACATCACAAAAAAATCTCCCTTAAATGTTTCTTCTTTTGAAAAGATATCTACAATGGAGCCTACGATTATTATTTATTTGTTGCATTACCTCACCTATCTCACACAGAAGGATGCACACAGACCTTTTGTCCATTCAGCAACCCAATGTGGTAGATGAAACTAAAAGAAAGAGAGTACTTCCCTCTGCCACCCTGGTTGAGCACATGCACCGTGGACATCCATTCTGCCCAAGCTCCCATCAAGACAAAGTAGAAACAAATTCTGCCAAAAACACCCAAAGTTCCCCTAAATTTCTGTTCACCTTTAAATGTGCTCCCAGAAAGCTGAAGCTCCCAGTCTGAGCGCTTGTAATCTTTGTGGCTGAGAAGGTCTTTTTATCTGAAATGTCTCCAAATCATAAAAACAACAATCTAAGCACCACGCTGGCTCTTGCTAAATCAATACTAGTAGTCCAAATGAAGATTGAAACATGCTTTAAGTGTTAATAACCTGTCTGTGTAGCATCTGGGATTCAAAGGCAAAAGATACTTTGCAGGGCACAGACATGCAAATTTAGCACTTGTCTACAATGCCTTAAAGTATCTATACCTTTTCTATAATTCAGACTCTCTTTTATATGTCAACAAGCTCTAGAAGCCCACCTTATATCATTTATTTGAAGATCAAGAGACAGCAATTTTTATGGACATCTTTATGAAAATTGTTGGCTCTTGATCTTTAAATAAGGGATATAAAATGGATTTCTAGAATTTGTTGGTATAAAATCAAGTCCTCGTTGGAGATTTTAGGGATATGAACTGGGATATATTGTACATTCACTTCCCACAAGCCTATGGGGAAACCTTTGAATTCATTTCCAAACTGGGACGCCAAGTTAATCCCTGGGTTTAATGAGAGGATAGATTCCAGTGCAATTGTTCAAAGGATAATAATGACCATTCTTTCAGTGAACAAGAAGAATGCCGCAAATCACACAGGTGATAGTAAAAATAAGAAACAATGCAGTGTGTTAATGCAATTTCCAGTTTATGCAAGGAATGATGTAGGTGGAAAATGCATTTTTGGTTGGGATATTTGCTACCTCAAACTCAACAGTCTGTGAAATAGAGAATGCAGTTAAACTGTGATGAAGAGCTTTGTAATTTTTGACTTTGCCTCTGCAGAGGTCCTTCTTTTCAGGATGATTTATTATGTCACTCACATCAGATTGTGATCTCTTTGGTATCTCATTCACTGGTAAGTAAAGAAAGCTTGGATCCATGATCTCAAACCTTACTTATGGTGACTGGCCAAATTCAGCCAATGAATATAATTCCTAATACTGATTGATTATATGTACAGGTAGTCCTTGACTTCCGACCACAATTGAGCCCAACATTTCTATTGTTGAGACATTTGTTAAGTGAGTTTTGCTCCATTATACAACCTTGTTTGCCAGAGTTGTTAAGTGAATTGTTGCAGTTGACAAGTTAGTAATCCAGTTGTTAAGTGAACCTGGCTTCTCCATTGACTGCTTGTCAGAAGGTCGCAAAAGGTGATCACAGCAATGGTCATAAATCTGAACCGAGTTGCTAAGCATCTGAATTTTGATCATGAGGATGCTGCAACAGACGTAACTGAAAATCTTATGACTGCACTTTTTTCAGTGCCATTGTAATTTTGAATGGTCACTAAACCAACTGTTGAAAGTCAAGGACTACCTGTATATGGAGCCAGATTTCCTGACAGAGACATCATTTGCAGCATGATATTAATAAGACTACATTGCCCTGGGAGCTAACAATACAGTACAAGACAACAACACAAAGCAATATTGAGGTTTAACATAAGAAACTGAAAGCCAAAGCTTTCAGTTAACACCAGTCATGTCATAAATCTCCTCTTAGCACTATCACTGAAGACCAGGGTCCCACCTGCTTCCTATCCCTTGTTGTCTTTTCTGCAAAAGAGGACACGTGTTCTGTCTGCAAGGAAATAACTAACACACTGACAATCCAATTTATGGTTCTTCACAAGTTGTGGAATCTGTCTGTTGGTTTGCTGAAGACACATTTCAACTCCTGAAATACACAAATGTTAGTTATAGATAATGCTACAATTTCCTCCTTACATATTTGTGCTCATTCTAAGCAGGTGTTATTATCTGAAAGGGTTACACGTTGCAATTCGCATTGTACTCCAGGGGAGAAAATTAAAATAAGGATGGGGGAAACCAGGGGAGTGGGAGGAGGAGGATTTCAGAAGATTTCGTTTCATTTTTTCAGGAGAAATTGGGAGAGCAAGCAGAATGTTAACATAAATTTCCTCCATGGAAAACAGTTTATTTTAGAATGAGGAAGATGTTTATAAAGTCAAGTGTTTAGTCACTAAGCATATATGTTATGATTTGGGGAAGTGGAGAAAGAAACCTGCAGCAGGACAATAGTAACCAAAGTTGTAATTAAAATACGTGAATATGCTTATACACTTTTTTACTGAGACTACAAAACTACTTCTCAAATCAGTTGACTTTCACAGGTTAAAAAATGTAATGTCAATTTGAGATTGGATTTTTTTCTCTCTTTCCAGATGGCAAAAATGAAGGTTCATGTGTCTCAGTAGTACAAAGCAGTGGTATTGAAATCAATTCCTACTTTCCTTGACTTGCACATAATTTTTATGGGTCTACTCTGAAGTATTGTTTGTCAAACCTGCCAACTTTAAAATGTGTACACTAGTGGTGGGATTCAATTTTTTTTACTACCAGTTCTGTGGGCGTGGCTTGGTGGGCGTGGCTTGGTGGGCATGGTAGAGGAAGGACACTGTAAAATCTCCATTCCCTCCCCATTTCTACCCCATCAGCTGGGACTCAGGAGTCAGAGAATAGATGGGGGCAGGGCCAGTCAGAAGTGGTATTCACCAGTTCTCTGAACTACTCAAAATTTCTGCTACCGGTTCTCCAGAACTGGTCAGACCCTGCTGAATACCACCTCTGGTGTAGACTTTAAGTTCCAGAATTCCCTATGCCTGGCTAGAGAATTTTGGGAGTTGAAGCCACACATCTTAAAGTTGACAAGCTTGGAGAACAATGATCTAAAGCACGATTGGCTAGACTAATCTCTGTTAAATATCATATTTCTGAGTAAACACACACAACATTTTTAAACAAAAGAGGAGACTTTTGTGCAAGTGGTCCTAAAACATTTGAACGATTTGCTCTCTGACTATTGGAAATTATTCCAAAAGGAATGCTTGCAATGCTTTCATACATGATGCATTTTATGTTAGGGTTAGGTTAGACGTTAGTAAAGTTTCATAAGGGAATTTCAAACTTCATCATATTTGCTCAATTTATCTTCCCCTTCATACCCAACCCCAGTTAGAATGAAATGGCATCAAAATATCTGGAAATCTTATCATTTGTTTTGAAGGAAAAGGTTTTGCTTCAAAAAACAGGGTGGGTGGGGGGTGGGGAAGCAGTACAGGAAGAAAATGCATCCTGATTCCCATCTCATAAAAAAACCCTACCTAAAGTTTTTTAATAATAATAAATATTCTCTCTTCTTCCGCTCAAAACAACTCATTTAGATTCCTCCTAGTTTTGGTTTCCATAAAGCCTGGAGCAGAGAGCAATCTTCCCAATTATATGAGATCATACAAATGTTGTGCCAGTTTCAACCACGCAAACCCATGTTATACAGTGCTTCCTATTCCCCAGTTAAAGGACCTGCCTTGAAGTCAGTACAAGTATCAAATGTGCAGAAGAAGCTGTGAAGCATATTAGAAATCCCACTCTAGCCTTTGAGTGATAACTGTCTTGCTGCTACAGAATCATCTCTGTTCTTCAAAAGGATGATGAGAAAGTTGGAGGGGGAGGGGAGGAAGGAAAACCACAAACCTCTCAAAACTAATCCTCCGGTGTACTCCCTTAAACAAATAATGTCCAACATTTTTCCTATTGTTAGGAAAAATGAAAATAAAGGCAAAAAATTAAGAACAGGAATCAGACACACATAAATTATATAATCTAATCTGAAAGATTGCCACTGTGGTATTAAACTGGATCTGGTGCTCTCATTAAGTATAATTCTCTCTTTTTTTTCCAGGTACGATTTTTCATGGGAATAGTAAAATAAAAGGTTGTTTAGTTAATGAACTGATGTGAAATTGTTCTGAAACTGCACTAAAGGTAGCCCTCGACTTACAACCACAATTGAGCCCCAAGCCCCTGTTGCTAAGTGAAACATTTGTTAAGTGAGTTTTCCCTATTTTACAACCTTTCTTGCCAGATTTAAGTGCTTCACTGTAATTGTTAAATTAGACAAACTGATGTTAAGTGAATGTGGCTTCCTTATTGACTTTCCTTGTAAGAAAGTCACAAAAGGGGATCGCATGACTCCAGGACACTGTGACCGTCATAAATATGAATCAATTGCCAAGTGTCTGAATTTTGATCTCATAAGACCATGGGGATGTTGTAATGGCCGTAAGTGAAAACTGGTCATAAGTCACTTTTTAAACTCCGAACAGTCACTAAACCAGGGGTGTCAAACTCGATTTCAGTGAGGGCCACATCAGCATTGTGTTTGACCTTGGGAGGTGGGGTGGGGGGTAGCCAGCTATATATTACTTGTGTCAGGGGTGCCTGCGGTGGCCCCAGAGCTCTGCCAATGAAACTGGGCTGTTTCCAGGGTGGCCCTGCGGGTCAGACCTAAGTAGACCCCCCAGGCCGGATCTGACCCCCAGGCCTTGAGTTTAATACACCTGCACTAAATGGTTGTAAGTCCAGGACTACCTGTATTGTACAGAGAAGGGACAGAAATGTTAGGCTCTAATTTGATCATAAGTCAAGGACTACCTAAAGAGGCAATTTTCACAGCCACTGCTAAGCCCGTGTGATCCATATACTGATCTAACTAAGCCATTGGTTAAAACAAACCATGCCTCAGTCAATGTGTAGGTGCCAACAACAGCGTGGTTCTAGAGCAGCAGCATCCAACCTTTTGGGAACCAGGGACCAGTTCCTTGGGAAAAGGTTTTTCTGCAGACCAGAGGTGATGTGATTTCATGTGCTGCTTGCATCCCACGGATGGAGCCTCACTTGTTTGCTCAGCCCAGTTGCTGACATGCAGGTTGGGGGGCCCTGCTCTAGAGCTTCACCGCATAATAGAATGATCTTTAGATCAAAAGTTCCAGGCCCACCAAAGTCATTTCCCATTCAAGCTGTACAGACCACAGAACACAATCAATAGATTTCTATCCAGGACAATCTTTAGGGCTGTAATTGGAGCCTCTGGCATAGAGGCATTATTTACCCATCAAGCATTACTTCAGTGATGAAGGAGTCATGCTTCCTAGCCAGGGAACCTAGGAATGTAGCAAGGAAGTCTATTCCTTATTGAACAGTATTTCAGCTAGACAAAAGTGGTGCCATTTAACATAAACATATTAAGCAACACAATTAACTAAGCGAAATAAAGAGGCCTTAACAATGCTTGTTAAGTAATTGGATGCTTCAGAAAGCTAATCAAGTGCAAACTAAAATCTTTTTTTTAAATGTTTATCAAAATAAGTGTCCTTTACAGCTGAAGATGGAAAAAGATGAGCAAAGGAAAAGTAGAAAAAGAAATTGGCCCAACCTAACCCTGTATTTTTGAATGGAGTTCATAAGAAAGCCAAATTAACAATACAATCCTTTTCCTGGAATGTGAGAAAACTAGTGTTTTTTATACACTGATTCAGTATCTTATATACACTTCTCATAAATAAGCCTCTGTTCTCTTTGCTGGCAACTCTGGAATTAGGAAATATGCAGAACTATCATCTCCATATCTTGGGTTTTAGTCCAGGTTTCATATAAAGGAACCCTGGGGTAAGTTACTCTTTCTGTCAATAGCTTAAGGATAGAAGGGAGGCAAATTGCATTATCAGTTCCCAGTACAAATTCTTCCTTACTTTTTTCACCACCAATATCTTTTCAATATCTTTTCAAATAGTCTCAAACTGCAAGTTTGCTTCTAGGTTCACCAACCCTTTGTGGTCACCAAAGCTGGGGAATTGTGTACATGTTTGCTAAGAGAGTTCAGTCTGACTTCAACACTGGTGTGTACACAATTGCACTTTAAAGCTTCAGAACACCTTTATGTGAGCAAGGTGTTCAAGCAAAAATGTAGAATATTTGTGCAACCGCTATACATGTCCATTTTTTTTCAAGCAGGATGCAATGCATTATCAGTGATAGCCATTGTTTCAGGAGCTCTAAAACAGCATTTGTTTCAAAGTGTTTGCAGTGTGTATTCATTAAATGTTTGTCACATCAAAAGAACTGGTGTAGGTCAACTTCTTAAGTA
Organism: Natrix helvetica; assembly: GCF_964273705.1. NCBI lineage: Eukaryota > Metazoa > Chordata > Lepidosauria > Squamata > Natricidae > Natrix > Natrix helvetica. Next base: position 150,354,972 of record NC_138548.1, on the reverse strand, counting down.
CATCCACTACTTTAATCTTTACCCATGCCATGGACTTTGACAAGAATATACACAGATGTATTTAGAACAGAACAATTAGGGTACACTTGTATTAACTCCATTTTATTTAGCCTCCTTTAAAAGCCCCCTGTTGAACTGAGTCAACAGCACTAAAATGTACATATTTTAGTATTTTAAAATTATTTATTCATAGTTGAAGTCAAAACAATTTCCGTTTTGTGGATTTTATGTGCACTTAATCCCAATTGCTCTTGGCATTTTATAAAAGTATAAACATACAAGAGAATATTTTATATTTTTATATATTTCTATATATCTTGATAAAAGCTGTCCTAAAACTTTAAGATACACCAGTAATTGTGTGCGCGCACGCACATGTGTGCATGTCTATCATATATTTTCTTGAAATGTGGGAGGGCTGCAGAAATACACTCCAAAGTTATGCTAATTGATTGGGGCTGATTACATCATAAAGCTTTTAGCCATTTTTATACACTGGGGAAGATGAGTAACTCTCCTTCATTGCACATAACTAATATGTAATTAATAAAAATTACATGATGTATCCATGGCAGCAAACCACAAGTCTCTTAAATCATTGAATAGTTTGCCAATCAACATTCCTGACACAATCTAATTTCACTAAGATATGAAGTATAATCAATGAGCCTATAGGGAATTAACTTGTATTTCTCACTAAATTGGACTTTGATCAATGTACAATATCAATGTATGTTTATTGTGGAGTGCCTGGTGCTCTCTGAGCTTGGTAGTTTGCTTGCAGACATTTCATTACCCAACCAGGTAACATCATCTGTGCTAATGAAGGTGCGGTTTGCTCCCTCATTATATGCAGTAGGCTGCTCTGCCAATGTCAGTCCTCTCGGGCAAACCAGATAGGAAACACAAACAGATGAGCTAATTCTATTTTATTTTAAGATCACAGGAACAGAATCTTGCATGTCTAAGATGCAAATTTTTTGCTCCCATTTTTAATCTCCCAATCAATTAGAGTGGGTCCTTCCTAAGTTTCCTCCTCTGAATGTTAAACCATTTCTCCACATCCCCACTAAAACTGGCAAGGCAAGCTACTGTATATAAATAGGGACCGAACATCACACTCACCACCCATAATAGGGGACACACGCTCGACCTGATTTTTGTCTCTGGGCAGTGGATGAATGATCTAGATTTAGGGGATATTTCTATTCAACCCTTGTCATGGTCTGATCATTTCCTCATCAGGCTTGACTTCCATACTGCTACCCCTCGCTGCAAGGAGGCGGAACCGACTAGATGGTTCCGCCCCAGGCACCTGATGGACTCCGAAAGGTTCCTGATGGAGCTTGGGACTTTTCCTGAATCCCTTGCTCACAACTCAACCAAAGCCCTAGTGGAAGCCTGAGATAGGGCGGCCACTGGGGCCTTGGATCACGTTGTGCCTTTGCGGCCTCTGACCTGGTGTCGATCCCGGGTGGCTCCCTGGTTTTCTGAGGAGCTCTGGGAGATGAAATGCTGGAAAAGACACCTAGAGAGTGGCTGGAGGGCCAGCCGGTCCGAATCTGATCGAACACTAGTAAGAATTCATATTAAATCCTACTTAGTGGCGATAAAAGCGGCAAAACGGCAACATTTTCCCGCTCTTATTGTGTATGCAGATAACTGCCCAGCCACCCTGTTTAGGGTGACCCAATCCTTACTTAACCAAGGAACTTGGAAAGATCCCTTGCAGGGTAGGGCTGAAGAATTTGTTCAGTATCTGCAGGATAAAATCGCTCAGATCCGGACAGGCTTGGACTCTGGGTAGATTCGGGCAAGTCGACAGGGATGAATTTTGTGGAGACAATCTGGGATGAGTTTGACCCTGTGACCCCAGAGGGCATGGACAGGATTATGGGGAGACTCAGTGCTGCCACTTGCGTGCTGGACCCGTGTCCCTTTTGGTTAGTTTCGGCTTCCCGGGAGGTGACACGAGGCTGGCTCCAGGCGATTACCAACGCTTCATTGAGAGAGGGGTTCTTTCCCACCGCCTTGAAGGAGGCGGTGGTGAGGCCCCTCCTTAAGAAGTCTTCCCTGGACCCAGCTTCTTTAGCCAACTATCATCCGGTCTCCAACCTTCGCTTTGTAGCAAAGGTTGTCGAGAGTGTGGTAGCACATCAGCTTTGCCAATACCTGGATGAAGCTGTCTACCTGGATCCGTTTCAGTCGGGTTTCAGGCCCGGGTACAGCACGGAGACGGCATTGGTCGCGTTGGTCGATGATCTCTGGCGGGCCCGGGACAGGGGCTGCTCCTCTGTCCTGGTCCTATTAGACCTCTCGGCACCTTTCAACACCATCGACCATGGTATCCTACTGCGACGACTTGGGGGGTTGGGAGTGGGGGGCATCATTTTACGGTGGTTCTCCTCCTACCTGTCAGATCGGTCGCAGTTCATGTTGACTGGAGGGCAGGGATCGACCCCCAGGCACGTCACTTGTGGGGTGCCCCAGGGGTCGGTTCTCTCACCCCTCCTGTTCAACATATACATGAAACCGCTGGGCAAGATCATCTGTGGTTTGGGGTACGGTATCATCAATATGCTGATGATACCCAACTTTTCATCTCTATCCCAAACCACCCAAATGATACCCTCGACGTGATGTCCCGATGCCTGGAGGCGGTGCGGATCTGGATGGGGAGGAACAGGCTCAAGCTCAATCCCTCCAAGACTGAGTGGCTGTGGTTTCCGTCATCCCAATTTGTACATCTTGTCCCAACTTTGATGATAGGGGGAGAAAATTTAGCCCACTCAGAGAGGGCCGGCAATCTGGGAGTCATCCTGGACACTCAGCTTAGTTTAGAAGAACACCCGACGGCCATGACCAGGGGGGCCTTTTATCAGGTTCGCCTGGTACGCCAGTTGCGCCTCTTTCTGGATCGGGATGCTTTATGCACAGTCACTCATGCCCTCGTCCTTTCTCGCCTGGACTACTGCAACGCTCTCTACCAACGTTCCCTCTAATTTTTTTTCAGTGTGAGCAGAAAAGTATAGTGTTTGAGTGGCACGTTTTCATGCCTGAGCACCTGAAATTTTTTCACAGATGTCACCTAAGACAACAACTAAATCAGTATTATTTGAAACTCAGTTGTGTTTATTCAAGGTACCTGCTTAATTAAAAGTGTTATATAATATCAGTATCACTTAACAACCTCCTGCTTAGCAATCAAAATTTTGGCTCAGGAACTCTGGCATTGAAGTGTGCAAGTCTTAAAGCTGTCAAGTTACAAGATCCTTGCACCCCTAACCCTTTAAGGGAAAAAACCCCAAGGGTCTTCAAACCTGACTGCTTTAAGACTTGTGGACTTCAACTCCCAGAATTCCTCCTCCAGTCATGTTGCAGCGACATCATCTGCGTGGATCTGCTCCATCTTCGGGTTTTTTTCACCGAGGGCAGGGCTGCCACTGAAGATGCCGACGAGCCCCCGCCACCACCAAAATAACTGCTGCCACCTCCTCCTCCTCCAACAGCACCACCACATTTGCTGCCCAGTGCTGTGGCTGAAGTGAACCCCCAAAGCCCCCGTCGCCACTAAAATAACTGCTGCCACCTCCTCCTCCTTCTCCAACAGCACCACCACATTTGCTGCCCGGCACTGCAGCTGAGATGAAGCTGCCAAAGCTCCCGCTGGCGTCTCTACTCTCTCAAGTGCTCCCCCTCCGCTCGGAGTACTTGAGCTGGGCCCCGCGTTTTGAGAAGCCATGAGGCCTTTTTTTCCTGCTCCAACCCCCTCCGCCGCCTTCCTAATGGCTCCCACGGGCTCCTCAAAAGCACAGAGGAGGAGGAGGGGGCAGGGGTAACGCGGGGCCCAGCTCAGGTGCTCCGAGCGGAGGGGGAGGCGCTGCCGCCATGGGCAGCGGCACCAGCGGGAGCTTTGGCAGCTTCACCTCAGCCGCAGCGTCAGGCAGCAAATGTGGTGGTGCTGTTGGAGGAGGATGAGGAGGAGGAGGCGGCAGCAGTTATTCTAGTGACAGCGGGCGCTTTGCGGGTTCACTTCACCCGCAGCGCCAGACGCAAGCGGCTAGGACTGGCTGCCCACAAAGGACCTCCCTAGGCTTGCTTTGCTGAACACGGGGCGACTGACAACAGTTTGAGCGGGCACGGATGGTGCAAACTACCGGCAGTCACCTCGCGCTCATCAAAACAAGTCCAGGGAGGTCCTTTGCGGGCGGCCAGTTCTAGCCGCCTGCAAAGGTCCTCCCCAGCTTCCAGAGCCTGTGACAGTAGAAATCACTGCGCGGCAGTTGCAAACTGCTGCACGGTGTTTTCTTGCCATGTGCGTGGCCGTGCAGCCGCGCACCTTAGAGGGAACATTGCTCTCTACATGGGGCTGCCCATGAAGAGCACCCGGAGGCTTCAGCTGGTCCAGAATGTGGCCGCACAGGTTATCATGGGGGTACCTAGGTGCTCCCATGTTACACCCCTTTTAGGCAGCCTGCACTGGTTGCCGGTTGTTTTCCGGGTGCAATTCAAGGTACTAATTATGACCTTTAAAGCGCTCCATGGCGTAGGCCCAGGGTACCTGCGAGACCACCTACTGCCAACAGTGCGATCCCACAGAGTTGGCCTCCTCAGGGTGCCGTCGGACAGACAGTGTCGGTTGGTGACCCCCAGAGGGAGAGCCTTCTCTGTGGGAGCGCCTTCCCTCTGGAATGAGCTGCCCCCGGAGCTTCACACAATCCCCGACCTCCAGTCCTTCCAACGCGCCCTAAAAAGTTGGCTTTTCCAGCAAGCTGGCCTGGCCTGTTAATTTTATCTAATTTTTTAAATGTTATTGTTATATTAATTGGGTTTGTTTTTTTGGATACCTATCTAATTTCCTTTTAACTTTTGCGATATGTGTTTTTTAAGGTTGTACGCCGCCCTGAGTCCTTTGGGAGAAGGGCGGCATATAAATCCAATAAATCCAATCCAATCCATTAGCACTGATTATGTTACCTAGTCAAGTAATGAAATGTCTGCAGCAAACAACAAAACTCCGTGGGTACCAAGGACTCTACAGTTTAACCCTGGGCTACATAAATTCTCTTGCATTAATGTATGCTTATTACTAAGGACTATTTTCTGTTTCCCTGGAATACCAGTACCCTTGTATCTGAATAATCAAGAGTTTTCTTGAACGTTTACCATTAAGAGTTTTACTTTGCAGTCTGTCTTACTTGAATTCCCATTTATTAAACAGTTAATAGTAAAGAAAAATATGTTGCAGATAAACGTTCACTATACTAGGTAAATCTAAAAACAAAACAAAAAAGGATTGTTATCTTGTTTGAGGATCCTTTAGAAATGTTATGATCCATGTGGACATCTCTGTGCATCTCAGACATCAAAAGAAACAGCTAATATGGTGCAAAGCTATAGACCCATAATGGCAAACCTATGGCATGCATGCAAGAGATGGCATGCAGCGCTCTCTCTGTGGGCACACAAGTCGTTGCCCAAATTCAGATCTGTCGTGCATGCGCGCGCCTCCTGCCAGCCAGCTGGTCTTTAGGTCTCTGCTGCACATGCAGGAGGGCATATTGCATTTTGGGGGTTCGCATGCACGCTTTGGGCATTCGGTTCGGAAAAGATAAGCCATCACAGCTATAAACCAAGCAGGAAATCTTATGTGAAAGTATCTTAACTATGTCTGCAGATATCTTGCATCCCCAATCATAGATCAATGCTGAATATGAAATTCAACAATCCATTACAACATGATACAATGTTTTTTAAATTAGCTAATTATAGAAAACTGATCTATTATTTGATACACATCTGTTGTTGTTGTTGTTGTTTAATTTGGCAGTCACATGTCTGTCTGTGTGACTATTGTTATTAGCAATGTAGTTCTAAGAACAAAATTCCTCCCACTCTTGTTTCTCAAATACTGCGTATATTGGAAATAGGAGGTCAGTATGAATAGCATCAAGATTTAGGCTATTGATTTGAGAAGCACTATAGAAGAAGACCAGCCATATATTTCTGGTTTCTGCCAACACTGTTGATGTAATAAGTGAATATGTATGACAACTAAAAAAAGTAGGAGGAGGAAGGAGTATTAGGTATGTTTGCCACCTTGAGCTATTTATAAAACTAATAAAGGAGGGATTAAAGTCATCTTTTTAAAAAAATCCAACTATGCCCACACTTGTAGCTTGTTTGCACAACATTCATTTTGCACTGGATTTCAGAGAGGCAACAGGTAAATGGAAAAAGGGAAATACTTTTGTACAAAGGTAAGGACCCTTTAGCTGAAGCAATAACTTTTTTTCACATCTGTATGCATGGTGCTACTGGATCCCAAACACATCCATAGCTTATGTTATTTCCCACTTGTTAAAGAAAATGTGATGATGGTATGGGCAGCTATGAGGTAGAATTATTAAACATAATTAAAAAAGCTTCAGAAGCAGCAGAACATAAATATAGAAATGTTAAAACAAATGGTCTTCAGATCATCATGAAATATGCACCATACAATCTAGAACTGCCAGAAAAAAATAAAATCCAGGGAAAACTTGAAACTCCAGAAAGGATAAGGAATCTGAATTCTACTAGAGAAATGTTAGGATTTTATTCAGCTTTGTTTACAGTCAAGGACTCACTTACAAACTTTGAAACTTTTTGTCATGTAATGAAACAACTGTAGACAACTATTCAAAGACAGATTGTTCAATGGAGCTATAAACAATTCATTGAGATTTTAACTATACATAGTCCTTGAATTGCAACCCTAATAGCACTGGCCCGTTATTATTGTAAATTGTGAGTCATGCAGCAAGTTACCCTTATGACTGACTTCATTTTATGAATTTTTTTACAGTAATTGTTAAGCAAACTCCACATTGGTTAAAGAAGACAATTGTTCACAAGAGTTTGATATTTTCCACAAAAAAAAATGGGAAGTAGATGCCAGGTCATAAAACACAGTCACATGACTGTGGGATTCTGCAAATGATCGTAAATGCAGGCTAGTTGCCAAGTGTCCAAAATGAGGTCACGTGACTGCAGGGAGTGGAGGCGGCCATCAGACCTTCAGAACCAAGTACCCCTGGGGAAGACCATCATAACTTTGAACAATTGCCAAACAACCAGTCACAAGTCAAGGACTACCTGAAAAGATGTGAAGCTTCTAACTACGGTGGAAGAAGATTCATTTTGACAGATTCAGGAATCTTTAAAGAAAACTATTCTTAGAAGCCACTGTAGTCAGATTAAGTACTTGCAAAGAGACTATTTCTTTTAAGCTTGTATATTTTGGTCATTTGTGCCTTTCTTGTTATATAATCTATAATTGTGCATAACTCTATGAGTCCCTTCGGGGAGAGGGGGCGGTCTAGAAATCTAATTAAATAAAATAAATAAATTATGTACTGTTCAAGTATGAAATCGGATAGAGAAAAGACCACCACAATAGAGATGCACAAACTTTTCACAGTAAACATTAATTGGATACAGCCTTGTCTAAATTTCATGCCACCAATCAGCTACAGAATATTCCTTTCAATATTCTGGTAACTATGTAGAAAATACTGCCTGTAATTTAAAACTTGTTTTATTGGTTCCATCTTACTACCAGAGAAGGGTGGGTTGATTGGAAAATAGGACAAGCCTCTACTGTGGCCAAACCCTACTCATTGGGTTTATTCCCCTAGAGAAACTATATTGGTCCTTCCTTGTTTAGCTTGAGGCGAGCCATTAATATTCTGTTTCATACTTGAATAATGTTTCATACTGGTTTTTACTACTTTTTTATCATGTTATTTAAAGCAAGATTCTTCAATATATTTTAATCTGTATGTAACCTTAGAAGAACCTTACACAGCAATTTGAAAGCAGGTAAAAAATGCAAGTAGAAAAATAGGAATCACCTTTGGTGGGAAGGTAACAGCGTTCCTTGAGCCTTCGGTGTTTAGTCATGCTGGCCACATGATCACGGAGACTTCTTCAGACAGTGTTGGCTCTTCGGCTTTGAAAAGGAAAAGAGCACCGCCCCCTAGAGTCAGGAATGACTAGCACATATGTGCGAGGGGAACCTTTACCTTTACCTACCCTTAGAAGGCTTATTTACTAACATTCTTATCCAATTAATTTAAAAACAACGTTATTTGGGTTTTGCTCAGTAAGAATCAAATAATTCTATAGCCTGCCATAGCTAAAGAAGCAGAGAGCAGGTAGTAATGGGACAAAATGTTTTGCACATTAATTTAATTTGCTCCGTGTTCCTCATCTGTGGAGCTTTTCAGGGTCTTGGTAATCATTTCTCTCTTCATTTCCTTTTAGCTGCTAGTCAAAACAAATATTTTGTTTGCTAATTGTTAAATATATTCCTGAAGGTGAGCCTTCAGGAAGCTTACTAGCATAGTGATGGGTCCAGTACCTTAGGCTGAGTATCGGAGCAACTGAGCATTTAAATACTTTTTAATAACTTTAGGCCACTTTGCATGGCACTCAATGCACCCAGCAAACAAACAAGGTTTACAAGAATTTAACATTCTAACCCCAGTCCTCATAAAATACAGAAATACTCTAAAACTTCAGAACTCATTTTTAAGAATGCCTAGAGGATTTCTTTCATGAATTTTTTTTTAAAATGTACATAATATTATGCTAAATGACTTGGTTTATATGCTGGAGATACTAGAACAAATTTCTAATGCTAATGCCAAATGAAACATTTGCCAATTGCATTACAGATTGCATGTTGTGGATAAAAAGTACATCCACGGTATCAACTACCATCATGAGGGATCTACCTGGTAAAGTAGGTGTAAGTATACAGGGTGTAAAAAATGTAAACATGTACACAGATTTGCACTTAAGCAAACTGGATGTAACAATTGCACTTAGCAACAGCACTTAGATTCTATACCGCTTCACAGTGCTTTACAGCCCTCTCTGAGCCGTTTAGAGTCAACATATTGCCCCCAACAATCTGGGTCTTCCTTTCCATCCTCGGAAGGATAGAAAGCTGAATCAATTTTGAGCCAGTCAGGATCGAACTGCCGGCAGTCAGCAGAGTTAGCCTGCAATACTGCATTCTAACCATTGGGTCACCATGGCTCCTTATCCATTGTCCAATGACAATGTAAATGCATGATGAAATTATTTACGGTAAACCCACCATATGGAATAATGTATACAGTTTCAATCTTCTCTAGGGTTGCCTCATCATTGATTGGGGAGAGGTACTGTAGTTCTTCCTAGGTGGGATGAATAAAGGAACCTGAGAGTATATGACATGTATATCATATATTGTATGTACATCGTATAATCCTAATCAAGTCACTAATGCCATGAAACCCAGTTAAAGCAAGTAGGCATGATATTCAGCAGCAGTGATTCAGAAAGACGCTGGAGGCAAATGATCACTTTAGAGACAACAGCAAACGCGTGATTTCATACTGAGGAGAAAGCATTAATAAACCACTCCTGTATTTTACCATGGAAACTATAAGGATAGACAATATGAAATACATGACAATATAGTGCCTGATGATACTCAGTTAGGATGCCATTTAAACTGTAGTTGAGGAAGAGTGAGGATGTTTCAAAGCATTATTGGTGTTTAGCACTGATTAAATTAAAACCTTCCAGATGTCTAAAAATGCAAAGCTGAAGAATTACAATGAGAACATAGAAAGTAAAAAAGCATGAATAGGGGAAAACTCAAGACAAGAAAAGGTAAACATCAGTTGCACAATGGACTGGACTTGAACATTCTTGGTTGCAAGAACATAGTGATTACTTACTCAGCACGTAAAAAAGAAGGAAGCTACCATATTGTTTCCCTAGTTAGAATGGATATAGCAAGGATAGTACTTGAATACAATGCAATCAATGACAATAATATCAGACTTCATAGTCAACCTTTTAATATCATGGTTATCTAAGTTTATCCTCCAAAGATTAATAGAGAAAAGTAGGAGGTTGATGATGAGTTTTTTCTGGTCAAGTTCAATCTGAAATCAACACAACATGTTGATTTGCTGCTTGGGCTTGAAGAATGCCACAGTTGAAAATATTAAGTAGGAAAACAAACTTGGAATGTACAGTCTAAGAAACAGAAATGAAGCAAGATAATGATTATAGTTTCCTGAAATTACTTTTTCCAGTAGCAGAAAAACTTCATTTTTCAATCACAATATTTTTCCAACACATTTTTAATTTTAAGAACATATGCCAGCAATAACACAAAATAGACAATAGCGAGCTTTTCAAATTTCACCATAAAAACATATAATGTTCATAAAGGACTAGGCTGGGAGAGAATGTCCTAAAGAAAAACTATTTGGGTAGCTGGTTGGACACTGCCTTGATGGCATATAATCATAATCAATGATGCAATTTCAATGATACCATATGAGTGGCAGAAACATACCTAGGAAACAAAAGGTAAGTTGTGTTCTTTTCTCTTCCCTTTACTTTTATTGTTTGATCTCACAGAAAGAATTCATGCTTATAAGTCTTGTTCAAACAATACAATGTAAAGGCTGTGTTAACCATTACCGTAAATGCTCCTTGTACATTGAATAATTAAGTTCAATTAACAGATATACAACTGGTGCAAAACCACAACAAATAAAGTTTAGCATGAAGAAGAAAGCAATACAGTAATTACTTTTTGAATAAATACCTTCAGGATTTTTGAAACCTACAATAACATCTGTTTTTGATCTCTTTGTCAAGCCAACTTCTGAAGCTTGGTGCCCTCTGCTAGCTTAAAAGGCTATCAACACTTAGGATGGATCATTTTATTTGGTCCGTATTTTTAAACAAAAATACCTATTTTTGCATCTTATAAGCTAGTATGTGATGAGACCATATTTATTCCACAGAATGAAAATTCAACTTGAAATTCATAAAAAAAATGGATGAATCAGAAAAGGCTGAATGAAAAAATTGCAGGCTAATGTCAAAATTGGATCTTAATAGAGTCTCAACACGTGTCAGATTAAATTGTACCCATACAAACTGTGACAGCATTAATGCTTGACACCCTACTGTCTTTCAAAGCCAACTGAATAATTCTCTCTAATTTCAATTGTGTAAATTTTAGATTGCATCCAATGGTGCCCAGGGATTAGGAGAGTGCATTTATGCCTGCCTAAATTGCATAATATTCTAGAGATTATCCAGAATTTAGGATAGATTTTGGGGAACCAATAAAGCCGCAGTGAGTAGGTAGCTGATAACCTGCTGAAGGGTAAATGATTTGCTATTAGCACAAAAATACACACACACAAAAAATGTAAGAACGTATGCGCTCCCGGGTATACAAGCCCTGGAGCATATCTAAACTCTTGAGGGTCATTTTATATTCCTCAACCCAGACATTCATTCATAAAAGTTCTAATCTTTTTGATAAATGAGACATTATATCAACAACGGCACCATAAACTCTGTAAAGCTATGGTGCTGCAGTCACCACTCTATATTTTTATAGACTTGTTTTATCGAAAACATTATATTCTTGTACAACATTCAATAATGCCGGACATTTCCAGCAAGACTGCAAATCATGGAAGCACATCGTTAGACATGATTCTGCAAACATAAATTCAGTTTCCAAGCTCCTGATGAATCCAATTAATGGTGTTCCACCAGCATGATAATCAATTCCAAAGCTGTTCTAAAAAATGAATTAGAAATGGATCACTGGATGTTTTGTAACATATTGGCACGGTTTCTTATGCTCAAGTGCTAATCATCAAAGGTCCCTCAGTTCTCTGCCCCCTCCTCCGATTGGCATTAATTGTTAATGTCCTTGATCTGCAGTAACTCATACATAACTTGGCAGTGTATATCAAATGGAATGCAATCAATGAATGAGTTCACCCCCTTAGCCAGAGCTCGCCCCCCAATTCTGTACCTCATTCTGACTGTTTATATGATTGAAGCAGATCCTGCAAACCAACGTCCTGTCCAAATCTGATATACACTCAGCACGCATTGCTCTTAACCATTATGCTACTACCCACAAACCTTCCAAGCTAATCAAGTAGATGTAATGACTGCAAGCATCTGAATTACTTCATTTGACTTCAAAATACGAATCACCTGCACTGAATGGAGCGTTTTTTTATATATGCTGTCAGATGGTACCGAATAGGTGGTATGATGCCAGTTTTGTAATAGCTCCCTTAAATCTGTCATAAGGGAGATGGTAGAGCAGAAAGAGTTTTTGAGAAATAGGGCTTGAAAATATATCCTCAAAATATTTTTATTTTAATAGCTCATCCTCAGCTCCCGTGTCACAAAGTGGTTGTGCTAGCCGCACAAAAAAGATATGACTTCCCACTGCTTTCATTTCATCGTTGCGGCAGCTGAAGTCAGCTTCATGTGTTCTGGAAAGAAGGGGTATTTTCCCTCTTATCCTAATGCAGGTCTTCCCCACAGACAATGTAAAGGAGATGGAGGAGGAGCCTTGAGGTTATGGGGTCAAGGTTGAGGCCTTCCTTGGCTCCATTTGGCCTGGCGGAACCGCTATGGGACTATTCCCCCCTGTACAGTCACTGAGCATTGAGTCTTCGTGGCCATTTAACTTCGAGAAAGACATTTTCATATGAATCTGGGTTCAATTGTTGGTCCAAATTGACTTTTTTTTTTTAACCTTTCTGGAAGACTAACATGCAGACGGCTATTCCCGTGAAACTAATTCACCGATGCTATCATTTGCAGGTTATTTGGACTGCTGCAAGTTGAAATTCTGATTTCTGTAAATAGGCTTTCAATGTAAGAAAACACAAGCGATAAAATTGTAAAGCTAAATAAATAAACAAGCACACAAGCATTACCCAAGGCAATCTAAAAGATACTGCCAGGGTCAAGCCTAGAGATGAGATAGTGAGAACCAATCGAATTCAATCCTTTATTTGCTTACACCTACTAGATAGAATCTTTCAAATACTAAAACTCTAACCTACTGGATACATCCTGAGAGATTCTAGGGTGGGGCTACCCCAAAACTCTTCTCCTCCACTCCAGCCTGGAACTGCGCAGTCTCTTGATCCAAATCTCTTTCTGGGAAAGCTTTGAGTTGGCCAAATTCCCTTCTGATGCTGCAGGTGCACATTCCATCAGATACTAAGCAGTGATTGTGAATAAGCATCAATTCTTGTATTTCTAAGGATTAATCTTTAACAACAAAGATTCATCCTACTATGATTTGTTCTTTTTGGGGGGGGGGGGTTACTGTCAGATTCCAAGAAGAACTGCCTTCCCCAAGCTGATATGAAGTCATCCAATTATTCTTGGATAATCCTATATAAGGAATTGTTCATTTAGTGAAAGCATACAGCTTTGATGTTTGATAAAACTTCACATCCAATGCTGATAAATATTTAAACATGGCAAAATGGAATTCGGGGTGGAATATGCAGCTTTACCTTGATTAATTACATGTGTAATTTTTATGGCAATTAGCATCTGTTTAAATCATTAGGGTAGGCCTCTATGAGGAAATGTGCATGTAAATGAAGACTAGTAGTTCAGGTTTATGCAGGTGTATTCATAGCATCAAAGGAGCTTACCCTCACATAAATGTGGGAAAAAAAATCTACCTGTACAATATATGACTCTGCTGTGAATGTTGTGTTTTTATTTTTCCTTATATCACTGTTCTCATCTCATGGTCCAAGGGCTGTTAACAGTCCACATTTATACAGCAGAGATTTTCTAATGAAAACGCTCACTATAATAAATAACCCTAATCTAAATTGGAAGATTTGGGCATCCTCCTTTCACACCATACAAGATTTCAATATCTACACCCAACGTTTCACATACACTTCACAAGCAGAAACACAAACATCTCATGGAATTTAGGGTAGTGAACTTTTTAGTAAACGTTTTTAAAATTGATTTTTTTTTTTAGATATCACCTCCAAGTGGGTGTTATTTGCACTGCCAGCTGCTACCTAGTACTGGATCTCAAAGGGGGTTTGATGGTGTTGTGCTCTACATAAAAACTGGGAACTGGTACCTGAAATGATCTTTACTGTATGAAACACTGCTTAAGGTAAAACATTTTGAATGCATTTGTTTCTCACAGAGTACAAATATATGTTAGCTTTCAAAGATTAAATCCCCTTCCATTAAACTCTAGAAAGAAGGGATGGAATTACTAGGGGGAGGGGGAATCAACACCCATTCAAATATTTGAAACAAAACATATTAATATGGGATCTACATTTGCATTCACTCGACAGATGAGCCGCCGAGTTAAAATAAGTTTAACAAGGTTCCGCAGCCTTAACGTAGTGCAAAGCTTGCATCATTGACCCAAAACTGGCTTAAACCCAAGTCCTTCATCTGTGCTCTCATACACGCGAACAGTAAAACCCGATCGTTCGTCTCTAGCGATTTCCGACGGACTAATATCAATAAAGGCTGGCCACATACAGGAATACAACCGAGTGTTAAAGATCCACGCTTTTAAACTTTAAACCTCTGAATTTTTTATTTATTTTTTTACTTCTCAGACCCGCGCTAATTCCTTATCCGGGCTTTGGATAATGTTCTGCAGCCACTGAGAAAAAGAAAAGTTTTTTTTTCTTTTTTAACTTTTAAATCGCCGATCGGTTTTTTAAAAAAGGAAAAGAAGAGAGAGAATTCCTCGCGTGAACCCATCTTGCTGCTGTGATCGGCAGCGTCTCAAACTTGCCCTGAGCAAGCGAGCCTTTTCTCTTTCCCGACCCTTCAAACCTCGCCCGGGGGGAGACCCTCGGGCCACCCTCCCTTACCACGGACACTATTACAAGCAGGAATCCAAAGCCCAGCAGGAGGAGGGAAGCGCCCCGCTCTTGAGCAGCGCCTTTGGCCGTGCCAACAACTATGCCCCGAAGGCAAAAATAAAAATATATTTTTTAAAAAAATTCATCTGTTGCTGCAGATCGCGCTGGGAACGCAGCGCTCAACAAAGCCTAGTCTGGGGTCCAACGCCGATCGCCCCTACATCCTTCACTCTCCTCTGCTCTCAGGCTGGTTTTTAGAAAAAGACGAAAAGAAGAGCGACGAGAAAGAACGTGCAATCAGCCGGACAGCAGTCCTTTTTACTCACCGGTTCAACGCCCAGACCCCTTCGCCTCCGGCCGGCCGGCCCGCCCGCCAGCCAGCCCGCCTGCCACCCTTTCCACGAGCGTACAATGCAGCGAGGCTGGCGGCGTGCACTGCAGTCCTGCCCGGGAACGCTCAGCCTCCCAGACACTTCCCGGCCAGCCAATCGGGAAGGCCCGACTCCACGCTAAATTCTTGGGCTGCTTTGCCATTGGCCGGCTAATTAAGCCAGGCTCGGCGGAGGCAAAGAGCTCTGAGAGGAGCCGCGGTGGGGCTCGACGCTCCTCGAGTTGAGGGCGGCCGAGGAGTGAGGCAAGGGGATCGGCTCTGCCGGGCGGCCGGTGAGTGTTGGTCAGCCCGGAGCCGCGAGGGGTGGGGAAGCATAACCCCCTCTGACGCCTGGTGCCACGGCTCCGAATCTCTGGAAAGGTTCCTTGGCCGTCTCTAAGGAGGGGGGAAAGGGAGTCTAATTCAGACCTTGGCATCCCATGCCCAGCCTACATACAGTGCGCGAATCGCCCCCGCCGTTACTACCACCCATTTTTTAGTATCTGGAACGAGACCAATCTCCCGCGCAGAGGGTTGGAGGGGGTTGGAGATGGAATCTTGTCCAAGACTACACGACCCAAACGATCTCTGGTCGACGAGATGGGGTTTCTTGGAGCCTTGCATAGGGCTGGGGGTGGGGGGGCGGAAGGGAAGCCCTCGCCCCCCCCCCTCAGCTTGGGAGACAAAAATATGCGCAAGAGAAAACTATGGAGAGCTGATACTGGATTGAAGCAACCCTAAAGTTAGCTCTATTTGCTGTGGCGCATCGTTGCTTACTCCTCTTTGTACCGTGTCGCTTCTCCCGAAAAAGGAACCATGGGATAAATAGATGTTGGGTGCGATAAGCCCGGAAGAACACTAGCATATTTTTATTTTATTTTAGTTTTATTTTGTCAAGCATGTGTTAGATAACATATATAAGTATAAACTTGGTTTTGGGTACGTGAAATGGATGCGAATAAAAAGAAACACTAGGACAGGGCTAATTAGGACAGGAAGGAAGGCTGCAGATCTTTAAACTGCGCTTAGCACATCTGCAAGCATCTGCCTTGGGGCAGTCCTGTTGTAGTGGCCTTACTCGCTGCTGCTTGGAAAGCCAGCAAGCGGCCATCATTGGTAAAAGCCCCCTTGCCTTCTGGAATAGCAAGCAGGTGAGCAAACAGAGCAGCTGATGGCTGTCCCCAATAGCCATCTCCCTTCTGGACACAGGGCTTGCAGCTGGTGGTGCTGCTTGGTTGGTGGTCAGCTGCCTTTTTAAATTCATTTTGCTTCCTGCTTCCATTGGTCATCTGTCAAGCGACAGGACTAGGGTAGAAAGGACCTTCCTGCTCCATTCTGTATCTCTTTTTTCTTCTAGAATAGATAGTGCAGAGAGGAAGGATTTTTTTAAAAAAGGCGGGGAAACACACACACACACACACACCACACAATCCACTTTTATTCTACGAAGTTTGCATCTGTACAGGTCAGGCCTGGATTTGTGGAGAAGGGGACACAAAGGTAAAGGGCTGGGCCATCAAGAATATGGAACTTTCTGCTTCGGAAGGGGCCACTTGTCCCTTTGCCCAGCTTAAGTATCATGGCTTAAAGTCTGGTTGCTTACAGAACCACCCTGTGGTTTGGAACCACAAAATTATCCGCTACAATGTCCTACCTGTCAATGACTACTTCAGCTTCAATCACAATACTGAACGAGCAAACAATAGATACAAACTCAAGGTAAACCACTGCAAACTCAATTGCAGAAAATACGACTTCAGCAACAGAGTGGTCAGTGCCTGGAATGCGCTACCTGGCTCTGTGTTCAATCCTCAAACCCCCATAATTTTAACCTAAGACTCTCTACTCTTGACCTCACCTCATTCCTAAGAGGTCTGTAAGGGGTGTGCATAAGCTCACCAGTGTGCCTACTGTCCCTGTCCTACTGTCTCCATTTATTTGTACCCATTTACTGTGTTCATATTTATGTTTGTACTTATACCTGTTATCTTTTACATGTTTGACAAACTAAACAAAATAAATAAATGAAATAAAGCTGGTCAGGCAGAAGAGGCGTGCATGTTCCAAGTCTGTCCAACAGTTAGGATAATCTTTCCTGTCATGGCAATCCGCTTCCCTCTGGAATAACATCCCAAGGCAGGTCAGATGTCCTGGCTGGTCTTTCCCAAGGGCCAAAAGGCTTGGATCTGTGCTAGAACCTGGGGCCCTGGATGTATGTGTAGGGGAGTCCAGAATCATATGTTTGAGATGGATGGCTGTACCAATCTATTAAATGAATAATAAAGTCTCCTTTGAGTCCATTACAGACACGGTTTCCTACTGACTTCTTTCCAGTGTTCCAGTCTGTCTTAGAACTCTGGGATTTCTCGGTGATCTCTTCTCCAAGCACTAATTAAATCCCATATTTCAAAGCCAGCCTGGTCCACCACCTTCTGATGTATTAAATTGGCTGGTTAGATATGTCTTCTTATTACTGGACATGGTTTTTTTTTCTTTATTAACAAGGACAGAGAGATCTGATTTTTGCTGGAACATTAAGAGACTGGTTTAATCTTTTTTTCTCTCTCTTCCGCGATGATCTAGACAAGTCTCTACCACTCACAGGCCTACTGGTAGCTTTGAAAAGGTAGCCTTCATGGTTACCGCATCTATTAGAATTCTAGGAAGCTGACAAATCCAAACACTTTTTCATCCAACCTAGACATACGGACTTCAAAGGAGACATGGGAGGCCAGGGGACTAACCAATCCCATGCTACTGGAGAGTGCTGTCCTTAGGAGCCACTTTGTGTTATCTGGTTGGAATAGTGCGTGGGTGTCAAACTCAATTTCATTGTGGACCACATCAGGGTTGTGCTTGACTTCTTGTGGGGATTGGGGAGGTGGCCAGCTCGACGTCACTTGTGCCAGGGGCACCTGTGGTGGCCTGAGTGCTCTGCCAGTGAAAACGGAGCTCTTGCGGCCCTCCCAAGTTCTGTTTTTGCGGGCAGAGGGTTGCAGGAGGCTGTCGCAGCTGAAAACAAGCTCCATTTTTGCTGACAGAGGCACCATGGGCCAGTCCTTCCCTATTTCTAGGGCAGCCCCATGGGCCAGATCTAAGAACCCTGCAGCCCAAATTCAGTTGAGTTTGACAACAATGGAATAGTGTGGTTTTTTTAAAGGTGTGTGTGTGTGTGTGTGTCCTGTGTACTTGTAATGTATTTTAATTCCTGTTAGTTGATCACAGTAGCTTGAGTGAGATGGACAGTGATCTAAAGCTAAATAATGTTCCCTAGCTACACCGGGAGAAAATGGGAGATGGTGAGTTCTAACCGGGCATTAGGCATAAAGGAAGCTTGGTGACCACTTTCTCTCAGCCCTAGGACTGATCAAGGGCAATTCACTTCCAAGATCTTGCCGAGAAACCTGCAGGAACTTGTCCAGGTAGTTGCCACCAGTAAACATTGACACAAAAGTGCACCCACAGACCCCCCCCCCACACCCGTGAGGATGCAAAGCATCAAACCCGTGGGCCTCTGATGCAAATGTGTACTACAAAGCTGTGCCTCGTAAAGCTGGTTAAGTTAGCCTGCTTGAAGCAGATCTTAGTGTCACATTAACCAGCATTCAACTGGGATGGCTTAGCATTTTTTTTTTTATCATCTTCAGAGGGTGAGCATTTGGATTCAACTTTCAAAATGCCTTGGGCCTCATTTCAGTCTTTAAACCAAAAGTGAACCATCCCCTGCTTCTAAATTAATGTTTAGGGACTCTCAGATCAGCGACTAATTGAAAAATGGCCCAATAATGTTCTGCTGCATTTTGTCTGGGGAACAATGTGCTGTTTTGTTTTAGGCTTAAGTTACCCGCAGGCCATGTCCCTACTTTCACCTAACAGTGGCATCAACTCCATGAGCAACATCTTAATTTTCTGCCATATTGCCAATATGCGTTCCTTCGTTGTGTCTCCATCCCATGAGTGAGGCAGGCTTAAGTCCTCCTTAGCTGTAAAGGGATTAAAGTGATGTTTTCTCCCTTTAGCTGCTACTATCCAAGTGTAAAATCTGTTATTTAGGATTTGTACCTCTGAGCCTTCTTTACTACATGTGGTGATTTGTGCCATTCTACTGCTACACTATTCCAGACTGATGAAACAGAAATATTTCAGACTTGTATGAACGATGAGCAAATGTTTTCTCAAGATAGTTCTCCCAATCATGCTTCAAGCTTCCTGATACATTCTCTCTCTCCCTCCCCATTTCTCTCTCTCTCTCTCTCTCTCTCTCTCACACACACACACACACACACACACACACACACACACACACACCAAGGAAGAAAAGCTTCATTGCACAAGCAAACATCCACTTGCATCTCGGAGGATTTATTATAACAGCAATTACTGTTCCATCAAGTTTAACATTTCTCTTTCTGCAGAGGTGTGCAACTTCGTTCAAGATGGAAGCTTCCATTGGCCTCAGAATAGAGTGATGGTGCCTCATCCTAAAAAGAAAAATCAGATTTAATGCTACTAAACTAGACACAAGAACGGTTTTTTTCCCGAACCTCACCACTCTTCTAAACAAATAATTCCCTCAACACTGTCAAATTATTCACTAAGGCTGTATTACTATTAGTCTTCTCATCGTTCCTATCACCCATCTCCTCACACATATGACTGCAGGATTGTAACTTTGTTGCTTGTATCCTTATGATTTATAGATATTGTTTCCTGATTGCTGACCCTATGACTATCATTAAGTGTTGTACCTTATGATTCTTGATGAATGCATCTTGTCTTTTTATGTACACTGAGAGCATATGCACCAAAGACAAATTACTTGTTTGTCCAATCACACTTGGCCAATAAATAATTCTATTCTATTCTAAATTAAGCTTAGCAATGTATATTTATTATGATTGTTCCTTATATCAAAAGCTACATGTCACAGGCCTCTTTAGGCTTCCCTGAGGGCTGATCCAGAGCATTTAGAGATCTTGTACAGCCATTGGGCTTCAGGGGGAATTAGAGGTAGTCCTCAACTTAAAAGAGTTCATTTAGTGACCATTGAAAGTTAAAACCGCTGAAAAAATGTGACTTATGACCATTCTTCGCACTTAGGACCGTTGCAGCATCCCCATGGTTATATGATCAAAATTCGAATTGTTGGCAAGTGATTCATATTTATGACAGCTACAGTGTCCCTGGGACCATGTGATCGCCTTTTGTGACTTTCTAACAAGCAAAGTCAATGGGGAAGCCAGGTTCACTTAACATCCATGTTTCTAACTGAACAACTGCGGTGATTCGCTTAACAAGTGTGGCAAGAAAGATCATAAAATGGGACATAAAATCCACTTAACAACTGTCTCGCTTAGCCACATAAATTTTGGCCTCAGTTACGGTCCTAAGTCGAGGGCTGCCTGTATCGTCTTAGTGGCCCATTTTAAATTCTTTCGTAGTCCATGCTAGCAATTTGGACTTGGCTCAAAACACCCAACATTTCAAAACATTTACATTGCAAGTAAGGACTTGCGTTAATTTCTCACTACACTGGGCCCTGGCACCAATGTTGCTCACACTGATTTTTTTCCCCCTTACTGGCTAAGAACTGAAACCCTGCTCATTTATTTATTTTTTTCAGATTTGCATGAAATGCTTTTTGTCAAACCCCATGACAGCTGTGGTTAAACAAAAATAGTTTAAATCAATTCAGGCAGCAGCTGGTAAAGAAATATGCCTTTGTAGTGACAACATAAAGAAATCAAGGACTGAGACTGCCCCACCCCTCCAAGTTTGTTTCTCTTTTGTATTTTATAGATGTGCAGCAACTTCAGCTGAAATCCTTAAATAGAAATCCTTACACGATTTAATGTAGAAAACTATCCACTTGTCCAGCACTCCTCATTATTAGAGCCTTGCCTACTTTTGTCTACTTAATTTGATATTTATCTTCCCCTTACTGCTTTCTTTTTTTATAAATATTCACTTTTGCAAAAGGCCCAAGAAAGCAATTTGTTTCACTGGTCACAATTCATACAGCACTGTGTGGTGTTGTGTATGTGTGTATTGCTGTGATGCAGAAAATTCTGAGTTCTCTCCCCCCCAACACTTTATTTCTTATTCAAGATGATAAAAGAAAATTTGCTTTTAAATGTTCAATCCAAAGGGGAGAATGTCAGTGAAATTCTGATAAGCAGAGTGTGGCATTCTTGCACCAATTCGATTATGGGGAATTGGGGAGAAGAGAATTTTATATAGAAGAAAGAATTTGCTGAGAGAGAAAAACTTAAGGTAGGAATATAAATTTTTTAAGAAAGTGTTCTTGATGCTTGCATGAAAGCAAACGAAGGTAAGTTTTGTTTTTGGAAATAAACAATGATAGGTAACCCTGAGTAATTTAAGGACTTGCTGTAGCTGCATTACCCAACTTGGCTTTCACTGTCTGTTCTCTATTAATACTCACACACGCAATCACACACACACACCAATAAAATGACCTCGGGACAGTTTTTTTCTGCTCTACTTCCAAAGAACACTTTCCCACATTATGTCACCTTCAGTGCACATAACCATTTTGGATAGCAAGTTTCATTTTGTTGCAAGTTTACCCCCACATTTCATTGGCTGTTTCCAATGCCCCTTCAACAGAGTGGATACTTCCCACAATCTCTAATAAAACTACCTTGATCATGACGGTTGCAATAGTATAATAATGGTTACAACACTTGTATATAGACAATTGTTGGTTCAGAACCCCCCAAAAATGTTCTTTAATCCCTTCTCCAGCCCTTGAGTGTCCTACTTGTTCCTAGCTAGCTTTTTACTCTAAATAAATAAAATGGGATGCGTTGTTTCATCCTTTATCCTTTGAGATAGAAGGGTTTCACTCTCAGTTCTGTACAAAAGCTAAAGACAAAGATAATTTTAGAATTGCTTTTCAGAATGAAATGGAAGGCATATAGATTTAATGAATAAATAAATTGGAAACTAATGAAATAGTACCTCATTGCCATAGCGTCTTAGCCCAGATAGGATAATCTTAAGCTAACTTACGTCAAGTCAGCACCAGACAGGAACTAGTTATTTATTTATGTAGGCATCTGACATGGCCAGCCTCTAAACAAAAACAAAACAACTTGGGGAAGTGTATAAATAAAAAACTAAAAAAAGTCCACCAATAATAAAACGCAGCTTAAATGTTAAGTGTAGTTATGACCTAGGCCTATCTCAGTGGTGAAATTATTTTTTTTTTTACTACCGGTTCTATGGGAGTCACTTGGTGGGTGTGGCAGGGGAAGAATACTACCATTCCCATCCCACTCCTGGGGGAAGGATATTGCAAAATCTCCATTCCCTCCCATTCCTGGGGGAAGGATACTGCAAAATCTCCATTCCCACCTCACTCTGGGGCTAACCAGAGGAGGTATTTACTGGTTCTCTGAACTACTCAAAATTTCCTCTACCGGTTCTCCAGAACCTGTCAGAACTTGCTGAATTTCACCCCTGGTCTATTTACAACTGAGACTCCATGGTGCACTTTCTTCCATTACGGAGAGAAAGTGAGTGAGGGAGAATACAAACTGCAGAGTTTAGAAAGAGAATGGAGCTGAGAGAGGAAAGAAGGAATTAAAAGCCTAAGAATGACAGTCTAACCCAGGGCTCTGAAACTTGCAGCCCGCGGGCTGGATGTGTCACATGTTGGCCACACCCACAGCCAATTTAGCAAAAGGGGGGAATCGCAATACATCATGTGATGCCACCATGATGATGTGAGTTTGACATTCCTGGTCTAACCACTAAGAGCCAGCAGTATGACTTTTAGACAAGATGGAGATAAAAGTTCAGAACCATCCTCTGCTCGCTATCCCTACATCTATTGCCTTCAGTTATCAATAGGTTCATAAGTGCCGAAAATGGGAGCATGCAAAGATGAATTCCAACACAAGATGGCCAGCTGTATGAATGTCTTGTCTTCACGGTACCATCATCTTTCCAGGGTTCTATAGATTCCATGAGTTCTTGTGCTTTGTATCTCAAGGAAAGATAACACGATGCAGGCGTGGCAAACTGGCGTCCCACGGGCTGGATGCATCTCACACACAGGCCACGCCAACACCAGCTCCACGAATGGGAAAACGTTGGTGCGACGAGTTTTACCCCTGTGCAATAATGCGTCTCCCACTGTACTCATCCAAATTGGAAAGAGTGGGCAACTAAAGAAGTCTCAGAGTGACAGAAGAATGTATACTAAAACATGACTCTCAGTACCAAGCGTCACCCCTTTAGCAGAAAATTAAGCTCAAAAATATTGCAAAAGGAAATTTGCAATAATTTCTCAAGTATAATAGTAAGGAATAATAATAATAACAACAACAAAAACACCAGCGGAACTGTAAAAAACTGTGCTACTAGGAACATCATACACTGTGTTTTTTGGAGTATAAGATGCTCCAAAGTATAAGACGCACCTAGCTTTTGGGGAGGAAAACAAGGGGGGGAAATCTGGTTCTACCTCCCAGCAATTTGCCTCCTTGCAGCAAAGAGCAAACAGTATACTGTTTGTGGTGTTACATTTCAGACTATACTTGTACAGATGCTGTTAAAGTTGATGTGGCTTTCTGGAAGTATAGTTATTCTCGGCTATTTAAAAGGAGATACAATAGCACTGGGCCTCTTCAGATCAAGCATTTATTTTAAAAAGCTTCTTCATTTTGTTAAGTTGTCTAGAACAATAATAAAGCAGTCTTTAAAAAAATAAGTCCATAGGCATTAATAGTTATTGACTTACCTCCTTGCAGCAAACAGCCAACAGCCTGATTAGCACAAGAAAAAAAATCTGCCTCTGCCTCCCAACAATTTGTGCAGCAAACAGCAAGTTTCATTTTCAATTTCAGCATGGGCCTCCTGATCATCAGCTGTTTCAGGCTGTAGAGATTGCCATAGCCTATTGTCACGCCCACAAGCCCCATTTTCCCCGTTTGCTGCAAGGAGGTAAATTGCTGGGAGGTAGAGGCCAAAGAGTGGGAGCCAGTGTGTAGGTGGGCTACATTCAGTGTATAAGATGCACCCAAATTTTCATCCTCTTTTGGGGGGAGGAAAAGTGCATCTTATACTCTGAACAAAACGGTATTTTAAGAAGATACTTGGTTGATACCTAGGACGCTGGCAGCAACCCATATCAACCATTAGCACCAGTCAATGGTATTTGTGACACATATTTATATGTTCCTTTGACTGAGTTTCATGCTTAATGAATAAAAGAAATAATAATAATAATATTGGAGCAATACCTAAAGGGCTACCTTGCTATTTGGAAATTCTAAATTTATCAGACTTGAACATTCTGACTATACAAAAAAACACCCTACTTAGAACAGCTTATATCCTCCGACATTACCTTAACAGTTCCTAGGTCCTTGGTTAGGACTGGATCTGTTGAGCTACCAACCAGCCCCAAAGGCTGTGAATCTTATCAAAGATTAACCAAACAACAACAACAACAAAAAAAAACGTACCATTAGCACCAGTCACTGGTATTTGTAATGCATTTTTGAATGTTCAGTTGGCTGAGTTTCATATTTAATGAATAAAGTATATAATAATAATATATTCAATTTCAATTCAATTTCAATTTTATTTGATTTCTAGACCGCCCCCGGTTGATTTCTAGACCGCCCCCCGACCGATCACGGTTGTTGAGGGCCGAAGTGTACAGTTTATTGACTTTACCAGGAAATGCCAGAGTCGAAGAAAAAGAACTGGAAAAAAATCACGAAATATCACAACCTGGCCATCGAAACTACACGGCTATGGATGAAACATGTAACAATGATACCCATTGTCATCGAGGCACTTGGTACCATGTCCAAGAATTTTACAAAACACATCAAGACATTGCAGCTTCCTACAATAACACCAGCGGAACTGCAAAAAAAACCTCCGCTACTAGGAACATTGTATATTTTAAGAAGATACTTGCTTGATCCATAGGATGCTGGCAGCAACACGTATCAACCATTAGCAGTAGTCAATGGTATTTGTGACACATATTTAAATGTTCAGTTGACTGAGTTTCATGTTTAATGAATAAAAGAAATAATAATAATAATGAATAAGGGAAGAAAACTTCCGAGAGTGCAACCATCATTTGAACCTTTTGGCTCATAATTGAAAGCATTTGATTTTCACACTCCCACTAAACACTAGCTATCCAAGAGGAATTTTTTGCTCTCTAAAATCATTTTGAGCTTTAATTTCCATGAAACTGAAATGATGAATTAGCTGTGCTGTAAATCATATTCAACTATTCACTCAATAGTTGCTTACTTTTCAGAGTATTTCCCACATGGTGCCGTTTTAAAGTATATTTCTTCTCAAAGCACTTTCTAAAATATGCAACAGATGAAATACTTTAAACTATAAAGGCTTCATCTTGTGAGAACATTTATTAGGTCCCATTAGGCGTAAAGCAATTCCGTCTTTAAAATAAAACGTTTCTGCATCAGAATGCCTTCACTTCTCCATGACCATGCTAGCAACAGGCAGGCAGGGCTGAAGTGAAGCTTTTTTTTTTAATCCTGTTAAGTTAATAATATTCCCCTCCAGGAAATTATCTACTTTTAGCTTCTCTTATTAGCAAAAGAGTGTAAAGTATTTGTTTGGTTTTCTGTGTGAATATACTACATAAACAGCACTGGCAATGGTGGGATTCAACATTTTTTATTACCGGTTCTGCGGGTGTGACTTGGTGGGCATGGCAAGGCTTGATGTGTGTGGCATGGCTTGGTGGGCGTGGCAGGGGACGGATACTGCAAAATCCCTATTTTCTCCAGATTAGCTGGGACTCGGGAGGCAGAGAATAGATGGGGGTGGGGCCAGTCCAGTGACGTGCAGTCAGGGGAGGCAAAGTCTCACCGCTCTCATCATGAAAAGAAAAAAAAATCTCTCCTTTTCTCTTTCATCTCTTTCTTGCACGTGCAACCAAAATACCCCAGGATCATGGTGGCGGGGACAGCAACTCCTTCCGCTATGCTGTGGAGAAGAGCCACGCTGTGCTCCTCAGCGCTAGCCTCAGATCAGCGTGAGCCGCAGTCCCCTTCATGTTGGCTCAGGAAGGAGGGGAATGGGACCACGTGTACAGGAGGCTCCTTGACGCCAGTCTCCGATCAGCGCGAGCCGCGGTCTCCTTCCCCTGCACACCCGGTCCCATTCCCCTCCTTCCTGAGCCAACATGAAGGGGACCGCAGCTCGCGCTGATCGGAGGCTGGCGCTGAGGAGCCTCCTGCACACGTGGTCCCATTCCCCTCCTTCCTGAGCCAACATGAAGGGGACCCCGGCTCACGCTGATCTGAGGCTGGCGCTGAGGAGCACAGCGTGGCTCTTCTCCACAGCGCAGCGGAAGGAGTTGCTGTCCCCGCCACCGTGATCCTGGGGTATTTTGCTTGCACGCTTGCAAAGATCAAAGTTGTCCCCTCCCTTCATGATGATAATTTGATGACGTCACCAGCCTCACCAGCCATAAACCTCACCGCACGTCACTGGGCCAGTCAGAGGTGGTATTTACCAGTTCTCCGAACTACTCAAATTTCCACTACCGGTTCTCCAGAACTGGTCAGAACCTGCTGAATACCACCTCTGAGCACTGGGAAGCTGGGAGGGGAATGCAGGATGCCACAGGCATTGCAAAGATCTGTTTCCTTCTTTTTGCTAACCATGGAGTATCAAGACAAGTAGAAGAATTAATTATTTGTTATAATTATATTCCACATTTTCATTCAGGAGCTCAAAGCAGCATACCCAGCAGTGCTCCTTCCTCCTGTTTTCTTTTATAAAACATTGGGGCAGAGGTTGGGCTGAGAAGGGCTCTCATCCTCTATATCCATTTGCTAAATCCACTACTAGACCCTGGCTAGCAAGCCATGTCAAAGAGCGCTAGGGCACAGATTTTTATTATCACCGGTTTGATGGTTGTGCGAAAACGTGTGGCTCGTCTCCAGATTTACTCCAAGGGTAAGGAGAGGACTTTTTCCTGCATATTGCAGATTAGTTAGAAAAAAGTAATCATACATCTATGGAGTTTCTCAGTTGTCCAGGTCATGGTTGTCCCAAAGCTGCTGTTCCGAAAGGCAAGTGGACTTCCTTATTTTTTTTTCTTGAAAACGTTTTGCTTCTCATCCAAGAAGCTTCTTCAATTTACTCAGGTAATTATCGGGTTGTTGTTTTTCATACAAATGTGCACATTCAGACTTGAACTAGCCCAGTCTAGTGTATGTTTAATTCAGAAATATGTTCCTTTGTGTTCAGATCACTATCAAATAGAATAGACAGGTAATCCTTAACTCACGATCACAATTGGGAACAGGATTTTACAACCTTTTTTGCCATGGATGTTCAAGGAGTCACTGCAGTTGTTAAGTGAATAATGTGGTTGTTAAAAGTGAATCCCAACTGTTTTTGCTTCTCAGGAGCTGATTGGGAAGGTTGCAAATGGTGATAATGACTCTGGGACACGACAACCACGATGCCAGTCGCCGGTGTTGTGTCCAGGCTCTGAAGACGTGACGCCGCAAGCCGTGGTGATTGGCTGGAGGCATGTCAGTCGGAGCGGGAAAATAAAGACAGTTCATTGGCTGCCCATTTGACAGCTGGGGTATAAAAGAGCTGTCAAACAGGCGGCACGTTCGTTGCCAGTTCAGAGCTGTTGTTGCTTGTTACTTGTTACGTTAATAAACAAGTTGCATTAGATCCATGTTACCTCAGTCCTGAAATCCCATCCTTCATCGCCAGTGTTCTAAAGGGTGATGGAGGGAACAGGACTGAGGCAACACGGATCTAATGCAACTTGTTTATTAACGTAACAAGTAACAAGCAACAACAGCTCTGAACCGGCAACGAATGTGCCGCCGGTTGACAGCTCTTTTATACCCCAGTTGTCAAACGGGCAGCCAATGAACTGTCTTTATTTTCCCGCTCCGACTGACGCGCCTCCAGCCAATCACCATGGCTTGCAGCGTCACATCTTCGGAGCCTGGACACAACAGCCAAGAACCTCACATTTGAATATCAGATCGTGGGGACGTTGCAACTGTCGCTTGAGGACCGGTTGTAAGTCACAATTTTCACTGCTGTTGCAACGTCCAACAGTCGGTAAAGGAATGGTTGGAAGTCAAGGACTATCTGTCCCAATAGTGAAAATGAAGCTTCTCTCCATCTTGGGTGGCCAATTCTGGGTCATCTTGCCTTGCTTCATTTCTGTCTGTAATTGATGCTAAGTCTGGACCTAGTTCTCTCCTGAAGTCTGGTTTGTTTCCTTAAGTCAGGGGTATCAAACGCAAGGCCTGGGGGCCGGTCCAGCCCAAGGGGTGCTTAGATCTGGCCCACGAGGCCACCCTGGAAACAGCAAAGGACTGTTCCATGGTGCCTCTGCCAGTAAAACCAGAGCTCGGGAGGGCCAAACTCCATTTTCACTGGCAGAGGGTTACAGAGGCCGGCGCAGCTGTAAACGGACCTCAGGAGCCCATTTTCGCTGGCAGAGTGCTTGGGCCATCACAAGTGCTCCCACACGAGTGATTTTGAATTGGCCATACCCACACACACCACTCCCCCTCCAGGTTAAACACAACCCTGATCCGGCCCTCAATGAAATCGAGTTTGACACCCCTGCCTTAAGTCATGCCCCTTTGTTTTAATTCCCTGGGCTTTTGGCTCTTAGACTTTTCCCCATATTTCATCTCTTTTTGCTACTATGATCTTCTTGCTTTCTTTCCACATTATCTTTCTCTCCTTCTGCTCCTTGCCAAATTCAATAAAGTTTAATCATGTCAAATAATATCAATTAAATGTAGGTTCTACTTCTGATTTTTTTTTGCCATTGGTTCTCAACAGTAAGGGGAAAAAATAGAAATTAAAAATAAACCAGACCTATAGTCTTACTCAGGGGATGCAATGGCTCAATGGCTAAGAAGCTGAGCTTGTCAATCAGAAAGGTCGGCAGTTTGGCAGTTCGAATCTCTAGCGCCAAGTAATAGAGTGAGCTCCCGTTGCTTGTCCCAGCTTCTGCCAATCTAGCAATTCAAAAGCACGTAAAAATTGCAAGTAATAAAATAGGGATCACTTTGGTGGGAAGATAACAGCACTCCATGTGCCTTCGGTGGTCACATGACCATGGAGACATCTTTGGACAGTGGTGGCTCTTCGGTTTTGAAATGGAGATGAGCACACACAAACCTAGAGTCGGGTACGACTAGCACATCTGTGCAAGGGGAACCTTTACCTTATAGTCTTACTCTCCTTTCAATCTGAGAATAAAGTTTATGGTCATTTCGATAACTGCTGAAAACCCTCTGGTGAATTATAGCTTAAACAGCATACTTCAGCTTTAATAAATTACTGCTCCATCTACTGACAGATATTGAATCAACAATTGATGTATGTCCATTCTTCAGTCACTAGCCAATTTCAACTCCAAAACGGAAGGGGATAAAGCAGGAGGCAGAGGTATACTATTCTCAAAATAGAATACAGGTCATGAAAAGAGACAAAACGTATATTTCTGGATCACCAGCAGTGCTATAAAGGCATTTTCATTATGAACGAAATGTTTCTCTCCCACATGCAGCTTCATAGACTACAAATAGGGCAACTGGATAATTTATCATTAAAATCAAGGCAAAGGCTAATGGAAGATATGATCTGAGACCTGGATGCTTACACTTCCCTGTGACTAAAGACCAAAAACAGAAGATACCGTGAAGGGCAATTAAATAAAACATTGAATAACTTCTAGATGGTCAGAATTATAATTCTGGGTGACCTTGCCTAATTTTTATTTCTGCTACACCGTATTTTGCTAGAGTTTGAAATCTGAGAAAAGTGAAATCACATAATTTTTTTCTATTCCTCCAGAGGATTTGGGGAACAGAGATAAGATGTGTCACCATTTTGATATTTCCAGGTCCTGGTGGGCAAATATGTTTCTCAGATAGGATTTTGGAATACCTTCCCTGTAATAATTCAGAGAGCAGAATATTATAACTAGCCTTTTCCTTAGTTCTGGAAATATAAAAAGAGGCAGAGATAGCTGGCTGCTTCCCCAAACCCCCTTATCATGCAGGCCCTACTTTCATGTGGAAAAAGAGTTTTTTCCCTCAGTGTTTTACTTCTGTCTGCAACCTGATATTATTTATTCTTTGCAGAACTATATCTTTGGAAACAGTCATACCCCAAGGATTATATGAATGCTGCTGAAAACTCCTATATCAGGGGTATCCAACCTTGGTGACTTTAATGGTTTCCCCTCACACATATGTGCTAGTCGTTCCCGACTCTAGGGGGTGGTGCTCATCTCCGTTTCAAAGCTGAAGAACCAGCACTGTCCGAAAGCATCTCCATGGTCATGTGGCCGACATGACTAAACACTGAAGGCACACGGAATGCTGTTACTGGGAGTTGAAGTCCACAGGTCATAACATCGCCAAGGTTGGACACCCCTGCCCTATATCATTAGTTTTTGATGACATTCCAACTAGAAAGAAAATAATCAACCATTATTAGTGGAAGTGAATCTGAGGAGTAAAACTCAAGTCTCATCAGTAGTTCAACTTCAGCCTCCATGCCCTATCCCACAAATTGGAATTGAGTATGTCTAGCTTAATGAAAAGAAGGACTAGAGGTGACATGATAGCAGTGTTCCAATATCTCAGGCGCTGCCACAAAGAAGAGGGAGTCAAACTATTCTCCAAAGCACCTGAGGGTAGGACAAGAAATAATGGGTGGAAACTAATTAAGGAGAGAAGCAACTTAGAACTAAGGAGAAATTTCCTGATAGAACAATTAACCAGTGAAACAACTTGCCTCCAGAAGTTGTGAATGCCCCAAGTTTTTAAGAAGATGTTGGACAACCATTTGTCTGAAATAGTATAGGGCAGTGATGGCGAAACTTTTTTGGCTCACATGCCAACAGCGGGGGGAGCGCAGGGGGGTCGTCTGCGGGCGTGCCACACCCATAATGCTAGGCACATGACCCCATCGTGCATGCGTGCATGACCAGCGCTCCACCCCAATTTTTGGCATGCTTTTTTCACCCTCCCCAGGCTCCAGAGGCTTTATAGGAGCCTGGGTAGGGCAAAAGCAGCCTCCCCCTCCCCCCGGAGGCCCTCCAGAGGCTTCAAGAGCTTTCCTGAACCCTCCGGAGTTTGAAAAACTGGCCCTATGGACAAACCAGAAGTTCGGGAATGGACTTACAGTTTGCCGTAGGGCCGGTTTTTCGCACTCCAGAGGCTTCAAGGAAGCCTCCGGAGAGCAAAAAATGGCCTCAAAAGAAGGCCAAAGTCTGCTGGCCAGTATGCGCATGCATGCTGGCCAGCTGACAGGCAACGCTTCACGTGCCCTGACAAATGGCTCTGCATGCCACCTGTGATACACATGCCATCACGGGTATAGGGTTTCCTGCCTGAGCAGGGGGTTGGACTAGAAGACCTCCAAAGTCCCATTCAACTCTGTTATTCTATTCTATTCTATGCATCTCTGGTTCTCATTCAAGAAGGGCATTCACTACCCCCACATTTCTGGCTTGATCTGAACCATTTCATGAGAGTTCTTCCCAACAGAGAGGCCCATTTGAGCCAAGACTTTATCTTGGAAGTGTATGTAAGGCAACCAGTTCAAACTCTGTAAAAAAAATCAATCATTTGACAGCTATTGCAGATCTTGATGGCAACAGGAAGACATAATCATAGTGAGCCATCCAGTTTTCCTGGAATAGAAAACTAATGCCAGATCTATAAGATAGACCAGTCTAAGAAACCAATGCAGGTCAAAGCTATATTTATTGTAACAAAATCTTGCAAAGTCTGAATGACTAGGGAGGAGCTTGTCTGAGATGTTTACCCCAACTAGTTTCTTGGAATGGGCTCAAGCTCCACTTATCTGTTTGTTGCCTTGGTAGTGGCACTGTCCTCTATCTTCCAAGACCCTTTGCCCTCTACAATTACCGGCAAATATTTAAAGATATAGACTTGTTATATTGGGTCCCCCTCTATGTTTCCTTTTGGTCAAAAAGCCATGGCTTCAGAGGTCTATTTTTCAGTAGAGCTTCCAGACAAACTTGAAAATGAAATTAGGTTGTATTATATTTCTTGAATGTCAAGAAAAAAATATTTAATGAGATCATAGAACCAGGTTAGGCTAGAGACTGTGAGTTCTAGGCCTACCTTAAGCACAAAAGCCAGCCGGGTGACTTTGGACCAATCACTCACCCTCAGCCAAAGTTATCTCACAGGATCATTGTTGTGGGGGGAAATGTGAGGAGGAAGGAGTATTAGACATGTTTTCCACCTTGAGTTATTTATAAAAATAATAGAGGCGGGATACAAATGCATAAATAAATAAAGAATAAAATATTCATTAATAAAATGCAAAGATAATCCATGAAACCTTCATTGAGGGAGATAGATGATTCAGAAAGGTGAAAAAAGAACCCTAGTGATCTAAGTTTATCTTTATTTTCATCCCTGTATTATTCATGACAGTAGAATAAAGTCTACTGTCAATATTGAATACTACCAGATTGACATTGGTTGTTTAATTTACCTTCTAAGTTATGTTTATATATAAAGGTTGTTGATTTTATGAGCAAGTCTAGATATCCAGATAAGAATTATTTGATCCATTTGGGGGAAATGTATACAAATTCTTCTAATTTTTACTATGTATTAACTGAGATAAGCAAAAGGAGAAGGACATACCAGGAAACACTGAAGCAAAAAAAAAATGCCTAAGGACATAACTGCAGTCTGCTAAAGCTTTTTCATACTGTTATCGCTAATTATAACAAATGAATAGCTTCAGAAAGAACTCCAAAAATCTCATTACAGATGCATTCCCAAACCAAAATCATGCTGATTGAAATCAGCTATTTTGCCCCCGAATTCCAGCAAGGGGTTTAGTTGGGATTGCAAATGGGCACTGGGAGCTCCAGGTTAACCACTTTGTGCTAATCCGATATTCATGATTTAGAATCCACAGTGGTTCCATTTTGTTCAACCCATGATGTCAAATGCACAGACCATCTTGTATCTTGCGTGGATTTAATCTTTAATTAACAGCTGAATCACCGCACACTGGGAGCCTTCCTGAATGAGCAGAATAAAGAAACTATTCCGCATAGAGAGAGGTGTAAGGGTGATTCCTGACCCCCTCCTCAAAAAAACAACCCCTAGAATGAATATCAGGAGGTCTTAATGTGTTAAGCACAGCATTGTACAAGCCTGCATGAACTGGATGCTATCTGAATGCCTAGAAAGCATACTGAAGTATCTACCAGTGAGCATTAATTAACCATGCTAATTGACAACAGAAGGATCATGCTGAAGTTCTATAGAGATACCATCATCTCCTTGTATAGGTGAGCTGTTTGGAGAGGGATCTATAAAAGGAAAGATCTTTGGATTTCATATCTGTTTCTCCCCTGGTTTAATGTTAGTTACCCGCATCTCGATTTATGAGGGGAAAAACAGAATGCCCTGTTCCTTTTTCTCTTGTTTTGTGATTTCCCCTCCTCAGGATGTAGGTCAGATGGCGAAGAGACTTTTTTATTTCTTAGTAACTCTAATGAACATCTGTTAGCATTCATTAATAGCTGGCTATAGCCATATGCCACTTTCAACACAAGTATATTATGAGCCTTTTATTTTATTTTATTTTTTGTCCCAGTGGGATGTTCTGCTACTTAATTACTCGGCATTCCTTCATCACTCTGCTTATTTTCAGGAGGATATTTTCTAACAGGGACTTCTGCAACGCAACCCACATTTTCAATAAGTTATTACGAAATGGCTTCAGTTACTACCGAACCAAATATAATATGCAACAGTTTTATCAATCTCAGCGCGCGCACACACTAACTTAGTAACTCAGAAGCAATCAAGGTCAGTAATATTCATAACTGTAAAATGGCTTTATCTAACTTTGGGTCCCTAATTTTGTTGGACTATGATTACCATCAATCTTAGCGTCTGGTCATAATGGCTAAAATTAATAGAAGTAATATTCCAACAAAGTCAGGTTAGAAATTTGATTGACCTGGATGTATAAAATATACACAGAGGAAGGATAGCGGGGGTTTTTTTCTACAAAGAAAACCTTAAATATTGATTGTAATTTTGCCAAGGTCAGTCATTAAAAATGTGGCATCATTTATGAATGTTATTGTCATTTTTATAACTCACTGTCATATGTGTGCATGCAAAGAAAGTTCAAAATCACAATCATGAGCAAAGTCTCCTGGAAAACAATGAATATATATTATATCCCCAGGTTTACTGAATTCCAGCTCATTATATGAACTGTGTTCTATGGGTCATGAATTTCTTAATATGCAGGGAAGACATGCTGGAATGAAAACCCCTGAAAAGAAAGCAGAGAAATGCAGAATTTTGTTAATTAACTTCTTAATTTGTTTTTGACTTGGTCTCTTTTCTTCGGTTTACCAATGATGTAATTTGAGTGTGAAGCACACTTATGATAGATATGTTTTGCTTTTCCACACTTCAAGAGAACACACTAAGCAACCTATTTACCTTTAATCTCCTTTTACCTGAAACATGTTCTGAAGGATTTATTACTTTAAAGGAAAGCAATGTTTCACTTTTCTTTTATACCACAACTTTCCTGCTCTTTATAGTCTTCATTTCATCAGGCCTCACAATAAATAAAAGACCTCTTCATTGACATAATACGGTTGACAGCAGGCTGTCATTCATTTTCTCTTCCCCTAGCTGGGAATTCCATAGAGTTTTCACTTCTAGAGTATTACTCACAACCAAAGAGTATCGGCATTTAAAAGTTGTTTTAGGCAATTCTAAGTAAAGCAAATATGTTTCATGCTTTGGGGAGGTGAGGAAGGAAAAACTCCTGTTGTTGAAACCAACATTTTTCATGTCCACAGTTATGTTCCACAAGTAGCTGCTCTTTTCTCATCAGTTGTTGGCTGCTCTAACTCATGTTTCAATGTGACCATATGCTTAGATATTTGCTGGGCCAGGAACCAGGTTGCTTGCCTGGCATGGATGCACCCTCATTAATTGCTTTTGAAAAGACAAACCACTAGAAACATGTACAAATTACATGGGTTAATAATTTAGACAAGGAATACTGAATGAGAGTCATGAGTTAGGGAAGTGTCACCATAAGGTTAAATAATGTGGAATATTCACAGCTTGGAGAAAGCATTGTGTGGACTCCCACTGAATGGGAAATGAGAAGTTGAAAACATGCTGGTGAAATCCATTGCATAGTATTTTGAATGGTTTTTAAGACTAATATTGTTCCCTAGAGCAAGATCCTTACTTTCTCCTTAGTTGTGAAAAAACACTTCGTAATCATGGGAACTGGGCACCTGCAGAGTTACCAAGGCTCATTTGATTAAGTTCATGTTGCTAGTGGGAATTTAGTGACAGTAATTGGATGTCTTCATAATTATAGGGACTTTTTACGTTAAAGACCATTTTTTTGCAGCAAATTGGTAGTTATTTTCCAAATAGTGTATATCGTTGTTTAAAGTTTACAATACATCCCACCCCCCAAGACAATTAAGATAAGGATTTAAAATTCCCAATGGTGCCATTGATGGTAGTGGGTGTTTGTCTGTAAGTATTGCATTCAGATATGATAAGGCACATTGTTATTTGTTTTGGACTTAAAGTAGTATGTTCTATAAACATAGTAAGTGTGTTTGTAAGCCATGCTTTATTATAATGTATGAATGCATCCACTCTTGCTTGTTCATAAAATCGTGGCTTAGTGTGTTATGGAAGTGGAGACACAGAGCGAAACTGATGAAGTTATTGAGTTTTTTAAAGGAAGCTTTGAATGCTTCTCAGTGGCTTAGTTGGCAACCGGGCAATTAGTCCAGGATGATCTGGCAAATGCATCACACTCAGTGGTGGGATTCAAAAATTTTCACTACCAGTTCTGTGGATGTTGCTTGGTGGGGGTGGCTTGGCTTAGTGGGTGTGGCTTGGTGGGTGTGACAGGGGAAGGATACTGTAAAATCTCCATTCCCTTCCCACTCCAGGGGAAGGATACTGCAAAATCCCCATTTCCTCCTGATCAGGTGGGACTTGAGAGGCAGAGGATAGATGGGAGTGGGGCCAGTCAGAGGTGGCACTTACTGGTTCTCCAAACTACTCAAAATTTCCACTACTGGCTTTCCAGAACTGGTCAGAACCTGCTGAATACCATCTCTGAACACACTACACCACAATGGCTTTGTTCACATATCGCTCTAGCTCAAAATCCAATAAACCATCTAAATCATGTGTGAATCCAGCCAATTTAGGCTAAGTTATCCTTTTCTTTTAATACTATACTTTTATCCTTTTCTTTCAACAGTGTTATACATTATCATTCATATTTATACCTATTATGATAAATCTCTGATATAGAAGAAGGAAAGAAATCATTCCATTATTTAGCACTCAAAATTGTGGCTTTTGAATGTGTTAGTAGTCAGATATGCAATATCTTTCTCCAATTTGTAAAGACATGCTCTTCAATTTTGTATCCTCTCCCTGCATTGACAGACAATAACCAACAATGAGAATATTGAAGCCATCCCAAAGGCAGAACACACAGCTATTGAACTGTCCAGTCTATCACAGATCCTATCAACTCCGGTGTCTACTGCCCTCTTTTTCATTTTCATTTCAAAGGATCCTGGTAGAGCCAAGCAAATTTAACATAATTGCGATGCACTTAAAAGTTCCAAAAAAGGAAACTACGTTTCAATGTACTCATTGTACAAAAGATGAAACAAGCAAGCAGTGAGCCCTTCATTAATCACTATCTAGTAAAAACCAAGGCCATCTGTTACTTGGCTATTTAAAAAAATGAACAGAGAGGGGGGGGGGGAACCAACAAAAATCAGGAAATATTATGTACCATGGAGTTAGTACATAATTATGTACCATGGAGTTGCTTCACATAATGCTGTACAGCCATTTTATCCAGTGTATATGGAAGATAGTGAACAATTTTCTGGTCTATCTTTGCGAACCACTGGTTGTATAAAATCTATCATTATACTTGGTTTCCTTTTAATTTTTTTTAATTTTTTTTATTTTTTCGGCATGGATTCTTGTATGAGGACATATAAAAATAATATAACTGAACAATTAATATAAATGATATTTAAGTGTTGCTCTTCTTTGTTCAGCAACAATTGCTTAAATCCGATCTGGAGAGTGGCATCCATGGAGGATGGGGTGGGGAAGGAGATCAGACTGATGAAAGCAACATTACAGCATCCATTTCTTTAAAAAAAAAAACACTTCATTAAATTTCTGCAAAAGATAAAACATGAAAAGCAAAAATAGGAATGACGGAGGAAAAAAAATAGGGAAGGGGAAAACGCAAAGAAATAAAAAAAGAGAAAAAGGTAACCTCCAACTTATTTTAATACAGTACAAATATGAAACACATTGTTTTTGTCTAAAATCCAAAATTACACAGCATTTATGTAATCATTAATAATTCTAACCGTCAACTACCAAAATTAATTTATTTTGGTTTCTAGCAAGAAATCCAAAAGTGGTTTCCACGCAGAAACAAAACTAGACACAATCTTTACTTTAATCAAAATTGGACGATTCACCATCCATTCTTCCATTGTGGGAATCTGTAAGTCTTTCTATCTCTGAGCGTACTAAAATCTTACTGGAGTTATCATATGTGAACAAAATCCCATAGTTTTTCTCCAACTGCTTATCCATTTCACCTAAAAAGAAAAACCTCCAGTTTCAATTGTACATTTGTTTAAACAAAATCTGAGTTAAAGTACATATTTGTTCCTAATAATTCTTAGCCTTCTTACATGTCCACCAAAGGCAATAAAAGATGCCTTCAGAGTAATTATGTTTCCAACACATGTTTGAGACATCATTCTGCATCTTTGACAATTTATCAGGTGTTAAATACCAATGATGCACCATATTCTTTCACATTTTAACTCGAAGTGAATTTTAATCCCTCTCAAATATTGAAAGATCCTTTTTCTTTTTGAGGAACACTGGCTCCACTTATATTCCATGTTGAAAATTTATAATCCATAATTAGTCAAAGAATCCAGCACACTCTTTGGCTGTGGCTTCCATCTCCAAAACCTGCACTTCAGTATCTTCCTACATTTGTTGTCCACGTAATCCCTACTTCTTTTATGTGTGTCACCATGCACACCCAGGAGAGACAGACCTTGTACCACAACCCTGGATTTATCAGAATGATAAAAGCATGAAGAACCTGCAGATGCTTCTGCGGGTAGGCAATCCACAGCCCCTAAATCTATTTTTTCCAATTCAAAGCATTTTTGCATATCCCAAATTTGGTGCCAAAAATGATCCATTGTTGAGTGCAAGAATTCCCCTCAATCTTAGCCACAGTAAGGGGCACAATGGAGGAATACGGTGCCTTCAAATTTCTCAGCTGGGAGGGGAGGGGAAGAAAAGGGAAGGGAAAGGAAGGGAAAGGAAAGAAGGAAAGGATAAGAAAGGAAAGAAAAGGAAAGGAAAGAAGGAAACTCAACTGGCAGTATGGCTTGCTTTTTATGTGTAAATGATAAACCTTATACTCAAACAAGTGATTTCAACTTCACAGTGGCAGAAATTACTTAAAGATAAATTAAAGTAGTTCATAGTGTTGAAAAAAGTTGAAATATGCTGTACGGGTAGTCCTCAAGAGCACAATCGGGACCAGAATTTCTGTTGCTAAACAAGGTGATGGTTAAGTGAATCATACATGATGTTGGGTCCTTTTTCTTATGCCAGAGGCTGACTGGGACATTTGCAAATAGCAATAGAACTTAGACTTGTATACCGCTTCACAGTGCTTTACAGCCCTTTCTAAGCAGTTTACAGAGTCAGCCTATTGCCCCCAACAATCTGGGTCCTCATTTTACCCACCTCGGAAGGATGGAAGGCTGAGTCAACCTTGAGCCTGGTGAGACTCGAACTGCCAAATTGCAGGCAGCCAGCAGGCAGCAGAATAGCCTGCAGTACTGCACTCTAACCACTGCGGCACTGCAGCACATATAGCAATGAAGTGAGCCCAGGACACTGTAACTGTCGTAAATACAGGCCAGTTGCCAAGCTTCTAAATTGTGATGATGTCATCATGGGCAGACTCCGATGGTTGTAAGTGCAAGGACCAGTTGTAACTCACTTTTTTTTACTGCCATTGTAACAGCAAGCCGTCACTAAAGGAATGGTTGCAAGTCGAGGATTACCTGTACTATGCACCTAAGGGGGGTTTGACTATTTTGATAACAAAGCCCAAGTATGGAAATTAAGTTCAACTTTGGTATCAAATCGCTGCTGATGGTTAGAAAAGTGTGCACACTGAAATCAAGGATGTTTCCTTTAAGAAAGTTTTAAAAGTCAGTAAGCCGTATTTACAAGTGAGGATGGAAACTGTAACTCTCTCATGAATCTGCCTGAATCAAGGTGCCTAGAGAAGCTATTTCTTAATGAGTCCACCCTTGAATGAACAAGGACTCCCAGTGGTACCATCCTTTCTGCCTAAAAGCTGATGCAGCGCTGAATCTCAAATCTTTTAGGACTTATATAGCGGAAATCTATTTAAAGTCTTCAATCTTTTTAAAAAATCTCTGCTTTTTTTTTAAAAAAAAGACGTCACCATGTTTGCATCTTAATGGTTTAAGCGAAGTACCGTTTACTGCTCTGAAAGGTTGATCATATGTTTGTTGCCTATTTATACTCAGGGGCATATTATTAAATATTAGAAAGGTATTTTAAGCTCATTACAGACAGTCCTTGATTTATGACAACAATTGGGGCCAGAATTTCTGTTGCTAAGCAACACAGTTGTTGCCAGAGTCGCATCCAGTTTACAATTTTTTTTACCACAGTTGTAAAGCAGAACTCCAGTTGTTAAGTGGATAGCACAGACATTAAGCAAATCCAGCTTTCTCCATTAACTTGTTGAAAACTGGCTGGAATGGTCACCAATAGTAATCATACAATTCCTGGAGGTTGCAACCCTCATAAATACATGCCAATGGCCAAATGCTTGTTGTGGCCCACCAGCAGCCAGCAGAGCTGGCAGCAGAGTCGGACAGTGAGGAGGTTGGGGAGGAGCATGGGCCAGTCCTGGAGGCTGGGGAAGGCTCGGACAAGGGCTCTGCATCAGAGGCAGAGACAGGGCTGAGGCCGTCTGGCAGTGATCAGGTGCCTACAGAGCTAGACAGCAGTGAGGCACAGCTAGAACCTGTTCCCAGTGTGCGCATGCACAGAGCTGCCAGAAGGAAAAAACAACTCAGAAATCAGGGTAGACTTGGGAGTAAAGTCACAGGTGGAAGGTGATTGGCTTCTCTCATAGGAAATAAAAGAGGAGCAAAAGGGGAGTGGGCTTTTGCAGGAAATGATTTGTTTGTTCGGTCGTTGAATTCATTTCAGGAGTGTGAAGATCTGTCTGTGAATCTCAGAGACTCTGTGCCCAGTATTTCCTTGCACAGTACCTCATTTGGGAAAATATTTACATAGCAGCTTTCCAAGGTAGATAAGTTCTGTAGTCATAAATATTCCTTTGAAAGACTGTTGCTGAATGTGAATGAGAGGAATTCACATTTGTTTAATAAAAGGGGTTTTGTCGGGACCAGGACTCTGCCTTGTGCTTTTTGGGAAAGCCTAGGTCATAGCAACACCCAAATTTTGATCATGTACTGTAACTCTGAGCATGCTCTGTGAGTTGTAAGTGTGAGGACTGGTCTCAAGTCACAGTTTTAGTGCCACTGTAGCTTCAAATAGCAATAAATAAATGGTTGTAAGTTCAGGGTTATCTGTACCTTAAAGTCTATTTCAGGAGTAATAAAGCAAATTTACCAAGCTCTTATATATTAATATGAACTTTATGAGTGAATTTCAAAGATCTCCTTTAAGCATTTGAGGTTTGGGTTTCTCAGGTGTGAGTATGGGTATGCGTGTAGGCATATACACATACATACATATACATATATGTATATATGCACACCCATATATACACATACTAACATATAACATGAAATAGCAGACAGCCATTCATTTGTGCTAACAAAATTCTGTAGCAGAAGCTTTGTACTAATTAAAGGCATCAGGTAGCAGGTAATCTACATGATCTCTTCTTGGAGCACCAAAGTCAGAGTAGATCATATCAGTCTGTCTAGACAGGTCTTTTGACTTAGTACAAGACAGGTTCATTTTTTTAAAATTATTTGTATGGAAGGGGCTGCTGATCAAGAAACACAAGTTTCAAAGCTCTTTTTATATTTCTGGAACTACTTGCCTGTTGTTAATTGGTTTTTTCTTTTTTCTTTCCATGTTTGTTTGTTTGATCCCAGCCTAACTAACTTAATTTTCTTCCTACTCATAACCACAGCATCAGACATTCTCAGGGCATCAGAGTTCAAAAAGCATCATACCGATTTTCATTCCTTGTATGTTTTTGTTTAGAATTAATTTTATCCTTAAAGGGGGAAAAAACTTTGCGAAATGTACTGTAGTTTAGACTGTGTCCTAGTATTTGTTCATGCTGGTTGGGACTAATGGAAATTGGATTTCCACAATACCTGGAAGGATACCAATCCTTGACACACACATCTGTCAGAGGTGACCATGATGTTTGCCACCTGGAACAAAAAAAGCAACTGGCACTCTCCACCCACATCCATGGCAACAATAATGATAAATTCACCCAGTCCCTAAGTTGTTTCAGCACATTAAGCAGACACACTCACAAGGATCTCTCTCAGACTGTAAAATGTTTACAACCATTTGTTTAATGACTGTTCAAAGCACTAAACAGCAATAGCACGTAGACTTATATACCGCTTCACAGTGCTTTTACAGCCCTCTCTAAGTGGTTTTTCAGGGTCAACATATTGCCCCCAACAATCTGGGTCCTCATTGTACCCACCTCGGAAGGATGGAAGGCTGAGTCAACCTTGAGCCTGGGAAGATTTGAACTGCCATCTTGGCAGTCAGCAGAAGTAGCTTGCAGTACTACACTCTAACCACTGCACCACCATGGCTCTAAAAAAAAGGTAACTTATGACCAGTTTTCACATTTAAGACCATTGCGGCATCCCCCTGATCATGTGATCAAAATTCGGGCACTTGGCAACTGGCATGTATTTATGACAGTTGCAGTGTCCTGGAGTCATGCGATCACAAGTTGTAACCTTCTCAGCCAGCACCCAACAAGCAAAGGCGACAGGAAAAGCCAGATATCATTAATGATCTCATGATTCACTTAAAAACTGCAGTGACTCACTTAACGATGTGGCAAAAAAGGTCATGAAATGGGGCAAAGCTCACTTAACAACTCTTTGCTTAGCAGTGGTCATTTTGGGCTCAAAAATTTTGACTCAGCCTTCCATCCTTCCGAGGTCAGTAAAATGAGGGCCGAAATTGTTGGGAGCAATATGCTGACTCCCTAAACCACTTAGAGAGGGCTGGAAAGCACTATGAAGTGGTATATAAATCTAAGTGCTATTACTATTGTGGTCTTAAATCGAGAACCTTCTATATCTTGTTTTGTTTACTAAACAAATAAATAAATGGAGTTGTTTTTTTTTTAAAAAAAATCTTCATGATACTGTCTGAATCCTTGAACTGCCCAGTCGGAAGGCTGGATTTGCACCACACCTTATTCTGTAGACTCTTGGTCAGGAAAAGAAATGAAATGGAAATGTACAGCAGTTTAAAAATAAGACTCTCTTGCAAGAGTCCTATTTGCAAACTGATGTACACTTTCATTTCATTTGCAAGAGTCTTATTTGTAAACTGGTATACACTTTCATTTCATTTCTTTTCCTGACCAAGAGTCTACAGAATAAGGTGTGACGCAGAACCAGCTTTACAACTGGGCAGTTCAAGGATTCAGACAGTATCATGAGGATTTTTTTAAAAAAAACCTCTATTTATTTATTTATTTAGTACAATAGAATTGTACTAAATTCTATGCGGCCGCGCGGGCTATCATGGGGAGTACCAGGTACTCCCACATAACACCTCTCCTGCGCGAGCTGCACTGGCTACCTGTGGTTTTTCGGGTGCGTTTCAAGGTGTTGATTACCATCTTTAAAGCGCTCCATGGCACAGGACCTAGTTACCTGCGGGATCGCATCTTACCTCATACATCCCTGCGACCAATTTGCTCCCACAGGGAGGGACTCCTCCAGGTGCCGTCCACAAAGCAATGCCAACGGGCGGCGCCCAGGAGTAGAGCCTTCTCTGTGATGGGCCCAACCCTCTGGAACGACCTCCCCCCCGATATCAGAACCACTACCGACCTCCGCTCCTTCCGACAGAAACTCAAGACCCACCTGTTCCAATTAGCTGGCCTAGCCCATTTTTACCTCCTGGCAAACATTTTATTCTGGGGTAGCTTTTTAGGGGTAGTTTTTAATGTATCTCTAATTTTAATTTTAATTATTATTGTACAGTTTATATGTTACCTCCTCCATTTATATTTATCTATATTTATCTATATCTGTATGTATTTATATTGTGTTTTAATATGACTGTACACCGCCCCGAGTCCCTTCTGGGAGAGGGCGCGGTTTATAAATTAAATAAAAGTTAAAGTTAAGTTAAAGAATTACTTTTGAGGAGTCTTGTCTAACAATAGTAGCTTTGAGCCGGAGGTGAAGGTAGACCAATCTACAAAATGAATATCAAAAATAAAATCAAGACCACAGAGGTGCAAGTTCTTTCCCATTAAAATGGTTTCATTCCATATTAACCACATGTGGGCAATGCAAAGCCTAACGTCAAGGATA
Source organism: Natrix helvetica (assembly GCF_964273705.1). Classification (NCBI taxonomy): domain Eukaryota; kingdom Metazoa; phylum Chordata; class Lepidosauria; order Squamata; family Natricidae; genus Natrix; species Natrix helvetica. The sequence goes on along the minus strand of NC_138548.1, from coordinate 150,311,033 downwards.
TGCAAGGGTTAGGAATCTGAATTTTCCAAGCAAACTCTAGAGAAGGGAAAACAGAAGAAAATGCAGTAACAATTTGTGTACATTGAAGATTTCCAATTTCAATTTCAATTTGTGCCATGTGTTCAGAATACTACTTGAAACAATAGGATTCACGTTTGCAGAATTTTATGCCCCAACATGGGCATGGAATTTGTTATTATCCTATGCGCAGAACATCAGCCATCTGGCTGAAGATCATTTACATTTTTGACTGATGTACAGGCAGCATGATGTGCATAACACTTGCATAGAAATGGTGGGAAGGGGATTAAAGACTCAGTAGAAACCATGGCACGTTTGCCAGTCTTGGTGATTACCATTTGCTGGCTGTTTGCTTTCTTCCCAAAAAGATGCCAACTAATTTCAATTCCTGCATGTCCCAGGACATCACGCCGATTTCTATTACATGCCTCTGAAATTGCATTCAGCCCCACGCTTTATTGCAGGCGATGACGTGAATCCCAGAGGCAAAATCAGGCTGACAAAGAAAAGGACTAGCAGAATGAAGAACAAAAGACAAAAGCGCTAAAAAAAAAACCCTAAGCGATGCAGCGATGTTTTGGTGCAGGATAAAATATTAATACCTGTTCCCTGAAATGAATCCCTCTCGCACCTTACGGGCTATTACTTATGCTTTTGCGTCTGCATTTTGCTTTCATGATCCAGCTTCCAGCATTGAAATCCCACCTAAGTGTCACAAGGAGCACATCACTTGTAACAGGACTCGTGAAATGAGCTGTAATTTGTCATTCAGGAATGCAATGGCTGTGCAGAATTGTAAAGTGCAGGAAATCAGCCATAGGGACAAGAAGGGGGGGGGAGCATTAATACCCCCCTCTCTAACCCTCGTGATCCTGGCAGAAATGATCTATCTGAGGCCAGCATTCATTCTGGGAGGGGATCTTCCATAAATACCAATCGAGGCTTATCTCTTGCTCTAAACAGAAACTTTAGAGAGTGAACATTCATTTAAACTATGATAGAAGATGTGTGGGGGCCTGGGACCTGACCTATGATTTACACCAGCCTCACAACCATAGATTGAAGGTGTTGGCAGATACAAGTTAGCAATATATTATTTTTCCTTCAACCTCTACTTTCCCACTGCTGCTCAGATGCTCCTAGAGCTACTCCTTGCCCCTTAATATCCTGACAAATGGGCCTACCAAGTGTTCTAGAAAACAGCTTTTGTGCCACAAATGGATTGCCTTCGTGGCAATCACATATGCATTAATTCCAATCAAGCAAGCTGTAAGATGTTAATTACTGTAAAATGCTGCATGTAGCCGGGTGAATTGGAAAAATTACAGGCAAGTAGGAACTACACATAGGGTTCTGTGGTTGAGCAAAACAGATTGCACCCTTTATATCCCAGCTATTGTTCTCAAGTCTCCTCCCCAAAGCAGAAGGAAATTTTAGCTTTACTTTGCCTAATTCCAGCTACTCTGTGAGAACCTGACTAGATCAGGAAACAGTTTAAATTGCACAGAGAAATTATGAGCAATCAGCATTCCCAAGATGTAGGAGCAGGCTTTCCTAGACTTAACTGAGCTGGACATGAATATTTATCATCAGTGGAAAGGTAACATAAGCGAAGTAAAATAACACTGTGTTGCATTTTCTCTTCCCCTGCTTGGATATCCATCAAATGCTATCCTAAGGATTTATGTTTAATCTTTGTTTTAAGCACTGTGACAAAGTAAAATGTGAGGCAATTAAGAGTGCAACATGTTTACCTAATGATCTTGTGGCAAGGCACTAGGATGGCAACATTCGGGAACATCTGAGACTCCAACGCAGGAGAGGAAAGGAATGATAAATGAGCTAAGTGACAGCTCCTTATGCAATGGAGAGACAGCCCACCCAGTGACTAAACCATCATAACAACAACCCTACTGAATTTGACCCAGGGATCAAAAGGGAAAGCAATAAAGCTGTTTGTCTACAGTAAACATGAAAGAAAATAGCTACGGTTAAGCTGGAGCTGTATCTTAGAGTAGCATAATATTTCAGCAACTGGTTGTTCAAAGATGATGAGGGGTTTTTTCCCCTCCATATATAATGAACCAGAGCTTTGAACTTTTATTTTTGATAATCTGTTGAGCAATTTAGACCATACTTCACAAAAGAAAGGAGCAACTGCACTTAATCTGGCTGATTTAGCCTACAATCATAATTTCACTTATTGTAGAACAAGTATGAACTCCTGAAAGGTAGGATTTACATCTATGTAGGCATACACAAGATTGGATTATCATGAGTTGTGGCAACTGAGTCATATTTGTATAACATACATGCAGAATTTAGAGGGGGAGGGGTAGAGCTTTATTTGTTATGATTTCAAAGAAATGGAACTTGTCCTTGATGGGCATTCTGAAATTCTCTTAGGCACTATACTTCATAAAAAAAAATACGGTGATTTATCAAGACTACCATTGACCTCAACTTATAGGACATTGAAAGAGATGATCTCCAAGGTCCCTTCCGACTCTTCCATTCTGTGAAGTTGCCCTCAAGTCAGAGCATTGATCTAAAAAAAAATGTGACCTGCTCAGATTCATAGCATCCTTTTATCTCAGATCTCTGGGATATTTTCCTGGAAAATATATAAGAAAGAATATCCTAAGATCTATGGGCACAGTTATCAAATATACAAAACAGCACCAAGACATTTCAGAGATAAAGGTCCTGGCTTCGCTTAGATCAATGGGAAAATAGGATTGCAATGATTCAAGTCAGCACCATGCTTACAGATCATGGCACATGATGGATAATAGCACCAGTGCTTCAGATATGAGGAGAAGCACTTATATTGTCCATGCTCAAACTGTAGCTGAAATTCCTTGCCGGCAGCTGGTTACACTGGCTAGAATATATCTCTTGATCAGACAGACATGCATCAGATTTAATGCCACACATGTATACATTGTCCCTTGGTGTCATTCCCTTAGAAGAACAGGGTGATTGCTTAAATGTTGATGATATTCACTGAGGTCATTCCAAAAATTTCTTTCTTGAATATATGTAACTACAATATGTAAGTTATGTAAATAGGGATGCAGTGGCTCAGTGGCTAAGATGCTGAGCTTGTCAATCAGAAAGGTCGGCAGTTCGGAGGTTCGAATCCCTAGTGCTGTTGTCCCAGCTTCTGCCAAACTTGCAGTTCGAAAGCACATAAAAATGCAAGTAGAAAAATAGGAACCATCTTTGGTGGGAAGGTTAACAGCGTTTGGTGCAACTTCGGTATTTAGTCATGCCAGCCACTTGACTACGGAGACGTCTTCAGACAGTGCTGGCTCTTCGGCTTTCAAATGGAGATGAGCACCACCCCCTAGAGTGGGGAACGATTAGCACATATGTGCAAGGGGAACTTTTATCTTTACCTAAGTTATGTAAGTTTCAGAACATTTTTCATAGTAAGTTATAACTGGTTCATGATGCCCATTTCTGCTATACGAAAGAGCCTCTTGTCATCCTACCAGTTGCACTGAAGTTTGGCTAGCGAAGTGTAGAACCAGCATGCTTCTTTAGCTGATAAATATTGAAGCCAAAGCTCAATACATCTAGAGTCTGAGAAATATTGAGGTTGCCCTCAAACATTTAGATGCTTCTTGTGATCTGTTTGTGCAAAGTTAGACTTAGGCTTTTGCTTTTATGACTGAACAGTTGGCATTGGCTCTTTCCATTTAGATAAAGCACCCATCCTTCTCTCCTCTGAAGTTTTCGAGGCAATTTAGCTCACCAACAGTAAATTTTGAAATAAGAGAATAGTCTGGCACAGATTATGATTTGTTGAGGCTGATTTGACAGATCTTCCACTGGTTTTGTGCTTCATTTGACCTTTGCATCTCTGAGTCTTTTGCCCTTAGATGAAAAGGTCCCTGGATGTGTCATAGTGTTTTTGATGCAATCATTCTTGTAAGAGGGGCCAAAATGAGGGTCTTGACTGAAATCCAAACCTGAGATTTCAAATAGGGTTGAAAGACAGTTATAATACATTTTCAAAAGAGCAAAAGTACAATGACAAATTGGAGGATAGAAGAAAGATGGAGGTATCCATAATAATAGAAATTCCATTAATAGAAATGATGGAAAAACCAAGCTTAGTAACTGATTGGACAACATATCTGCTATCATTTTTATTATTTACTAGGTGATAACCTGGCTTTGCCCAGGTATTTATTTAAAGGGTGAAACTGTCCGGACCAAATATAATTTCTAATGTTGGATTTTCCCCCCTTACCAGAGGGAGCCCACTTGTGGAGTACTGTGAAGCCAGTACCATGGCAACTCCATTGAACTGTACAGTAGAAGCCATTTTACGGCACAATAGGCTGTATCTTAACAGAACACACATCCCGAGTGGTGTTAGGGGTGTCTTACCCTCACAGTATTTGTTTCTAGAGAGTCAGTCATCCGTGTACCAAGTTTGTTCGAAATTGCTCGAAGTGTTCCAGAGTTAGGCTGGAATACACACACACAATACACACACACACAGACAGACAGACATTTATATATAGAGAGAGATTTATTAAATGTCCATCCTACATTATTTATTCATTCATTTGTTCATTTAGTCAATCCCATATAAGACTGGCACCAGCACAATCAATGACATCACGACAGGCACAAAGAATCAGGACCATTTGTAAGGTTGCAGCATAGATTTATTCAAACCTACACACATGAATCTGGTCAAATAAATACAATACAATAGCAGAGTTGGAAGGGACCTTGGAAGTCTTCTAGTCCAACCCCCTGCCTAGGCAATAAAGTTCAACACTAAATTGGCCCCAGATAAGCATCAACCGAATCCAGAAGGGGTTGGACTTGGAGCACTTGCAGAAACAAAACGATTCTAAGCTAATGATGCACTTAAGTCCTCTGCCCCTCCAGATCTTCCTGCTCTTTTTTGTTAATTGTTGTGATTGGGTAAATTACAGCTAGAACTCTATCTGAAATCTCTATACCTGAACTAAGTACCTGTAACCAGCTCATTAACTGAACCTGAATATTTTATCAGCTTTAAGGTCAGGGAAGAGCATAGGATGGCCTCACACTTGCCTTGCCTTTCAACAATCCACAGGTTAAAAAAAAAACCAGCATTCAATGAACTTTAGATAAAGGTTCATGTTAGAATTAAAAACAAAATGCCTACCACAAAACCCAACCCACTGCTTTTCAGATCAGAATGACAACAGCAGCCTTTTGAAGTAACATTCTTAAAGCTTTGTGGAATAATAAGTTTGTATGTGGAATTAAATTAATGAGAGGGTAAAATCTCAAAACAGCTAGGGATGTGCTCAAACGTATTTCCCCAGAGGACCATATGAAGAGGAAGCTGGGTTTTATGTTCAGCTTTGTCTTCTACTGATCTACATTCTTTGCTGTCTACCTTTCATCCTATCTCCACTTTTAAGCAGTAGTTTCACTTTAAAAGTGCAGATGACTAGCTTGCTTAATTGATTAAAATATCATTATCAATATTTTATTTTTAAAGTATTTTTTAAAGAATAAAACATATGGGCTGATAAATGACATACGAGGGCCAGCCGCTTAAACCAGCCTAACCAAAATGGAAAGTAAAGAAAACCACTTTCTAGAAATGGAAATAATCTGAGAACTTTGGATCAGCGCAAATACAACATGCAAAATATTTATGCTTCTCTTACCTATGGGATTTTTCTCCTGTTTAATTGGCTGTGAAAAATAAAGTTAAAATTCCATTTCAAATTATTTCAAAGGTAAATGGTAATTTGCAGTTACGATAAAGTAATTCCTTCCATATTTTGGATGTAAAATTTGTACCACACTTTAGAACTCAAATGTATTGGACATGGGGAACAAATGACAGACCAAAATCTACTTGTTAGACTTGGAAGTTAGGGTGTCCACAGAAAGAGTCTAGTTTAGAATTAATCTATAAGAGAATTTCACTCTTTTTCTTCTCCTTCTATAGGTATTGCTTTCCTTACAATGAACCTTTTTTGTTATAATCTGTCAAGATTCTGTTACTACAGCCTACATCAATAAAGCATAGCTCCAATCAGATTTATGGAGTCTGCTTTCTAACCTGGATTATCTCAAAAGGCTGACACCAGTCTTAAAAGCCTGTCTTTCTTTTTCCTCCCCTTATTCCTATACTCCAGGCAAGTAGGACAGAGCCAATTTCTGTGTTAGGGTTTGTTTGTTTTTAATGTTTTTCCTCCTTCAACTTAAAGCAGGAGTGTCCAACCTTGACAATCTTAAGACTTGTGGACTTCAACTCCCAGAATTCCCCAGTCTGCCATGGGGAAGTTGAAGTCCACAAGTCTTAAAGCTGCCAAGATTGGATAAGGTAATGGTAAAGGTTCCCCTCGCACATGCGTGCTAGTCGTTCCAGACTCTAGGGGGCCGTGCTCATCTCCATTTCAAAGCCGAAGAGCCAGCACTGTCCAATGATGTTTCTGTGGTCATGTAGCTGGCATGACTAAACACCGAAGGCGCATGGAACACTGTTGCCTTCCCACAAAAAGTGGTCCCTATTTTTCTACTTGTGTTTTTTACATGCTTTCGAACTGTTAGGTTGGCAAAAGCTGGGACAAGTAACGGGAGCTCACTCCGTTATGCAGTGCTAGGGATTCGAACAGAGATGGGTTGCTCCCAGTTCGGGCGAACCGGTAGTAGCGATGCGGGAAGCTCTGCCCACGCACCTCGACACTTCTGTGAATGCGCAAAAGTGGTGCGTGCAAGCACACATGCACAAACAAACTAGTATTTAAAAAACTGGAAACCCACCACTGGATTCAAACCGCCGAACTGCTGACCTTTCTGATCGACAAGCTCAGCGTCTTAGTGACTGACCCACCACATCCCCTTGGTAGATTATCTTTTCTCCTAGGAACAATTCCATTTATTCACAAGTAAGCAAAATTCTTGTTCTGGTGTACCAAGACATCTGAATTAAGCACCCCATACTTGTTAATATAATAGTTAAAAGATGTCAGTAAGTTTGTTGCTCTATACATTATTTCTTTATTACATTTTGATGCCACCAAATTCCAAAGAACTTAAGGTAAAGGTTCACCTTGCACATATGTGCTAGTCGCTCCCAACTCTAAGGGACGGTGCTCATTTCCGTTTCAAAGCCAAACAGCTAGCACTGTCCAAAGACATCTCTGTGAACATGTGAACAGCATGACTAAATGCCAAAGGCGCACAGAACGCTGTTACCTTCCCATCAAAGGGGTCCCTATTTTTCTTCTTGCTTTTTTACGTGCTTTTGAACTGCTAGGTTGGCAGAAGCTGGGAAAGTAATGGGAGCTCACTCTGTTATGTGGCTCTAGGGATTCGAACCACCAAACTGCCAACCTTTCAGATCGACAAGCTCAGCATCTTAGCCACTGCGCCACCACGTCCCAAACAACATGTAAGGGTATTTCCTAGAACTGTGGCATATGGGATTTTTTTTTTAAAAATCGGCTTGGAATGGCTGCAGTTATGCTGACAGGTCAGCAAATGGAGAGAGAAATGGGGGAGGGCTGACTTTTGGCCTCCAAGGACAGATGTGCTCTCAAGAAGGTTAATGAGTTGACTTAGCTGCTAACCGGAGCTGATATGGGAAGATTCACCACAGTTCACTTGATCCAGCCCGGTATATAAGAGGTAGGAACTAGAACCCTGGGATGATGTTCCTGCAATTACTGGGAGGTTTGACGCTGCTGGTTTGACCCAAAATGAGAGAGAGGGAGAAATAATGAGGAAGTGAAGAGAAGAAAAGACTGTAGAAGAGAACGGCTGGAGAAAAAATGTTGAAGAGTAAAGTTATATGAGTATGTGGAACAGTCCTTGGTTCCTGGTCAGAGAGGGAGAAGAACAGCCCTCTAGAATAACTGCCCTAGAGGACAAGAAGTTCCAGAGAAGATGGCATCTTCATGAAAAGCCCAATGTAGGAAGCAGGGAGCTGTCTGTCTTTGGCAAAGCCCTGGTCTCTGGGGAAGGATAGAGATGTTTCTCACCCAACAGAGAAGACACAGACAGTGAGCAGATCCAAGAAAAAAGAGATGAGCAGTGGTAAGCACATTCATTCATAAATCCAGCACATTCCTTTCTTTTTATTCTGCCTTGATAAGCCCAGAACAGGGTGGGAGATGGATTCGAAGGGGAGAAAGTAAAAAAGGTAGGAGAGTTAGAGGGGAAGTCGGGAGGGAGGGGGAGAGAAACTGAGATTAGGTAAAAGACAGGATCCTGCTGTAAATACCTAATGTAAATACCTGTTGTAAATAGTTTTACTGTATGTAGTAAAAGCATGAAAGCCTCCACAGGCTTATTTCTCTTTGTCAACTGCCATTCTTGCAAATCAAAACAGTTGTAAAACAACCTGGTTGCCCTGTGACAAAAATCACTGAAATAAAAGACATTTTTCTATTTAACCAAAAGAAAGGCAGCCTCGAAGTTGATGATCTTTTCCAGAGCAAAAGAAAAAAGAAAAAATAGACAGGAAAAACTAGCCTACTTCCTACCTCCTGCAAATTGATCACATTCTTAAGAATCCTAAGACCGCTTCCTATTCTAAAGATAAAAGTATTTGAAGGGGGGGGGGGACTCCAAGTTATGCCTGGGGGCCATGTGGACTTGGATGGGGGAAGATTCAATTTGGGGTCAAACTCTGACAAGGCAAAGTAACTGTGGGGTTTTGGGATCCCCCATAACTGCTTTGCCATCTTTAATTCTGGTCAGTTGTGACATTCCTCTCCTAGTCAGTACTGGTGTGCAGTCTAAGGGTTTTCCTACATTCATGGCTTCTACTCAAAGAAGAGATGGCAGCTATGACCAGGAGGGTCTTTGCACTTCTTGCACACCAGTTGCACCCTTCCTTAGATCAGGGGCTAATGCTAGTGGTCACTCAGGCCCCAGTCGCCTTCCAGTTGGCCTGTTGCAATGCGCTTTATGTGGATGTGCCCATGAAGAGCTGAAGAAGCTGGAGGTGGACCATGCTGTCACAAGGACAATAGCAGATGCAACTTAGTCCACTCCTGTACCACCACTGCTGTGTGAGCTGTACTGTCTCCCAGTTGGAGATATGACCTCAACATTACAGTAAAGATTTTAGAAAAGTGGTGAACATCTGGCTTTTGCCAAAAGCTTTGGGGCCAGGATGTTAATGGCTCTGGCATTGGATGGTTGGGGGAGGAATGTGGAGAAATGTAAATCTCACATTCAGTGTTGTGCATTGTTTTAAGTTGTTTTAACTGTGTTCTTTATTTTGTTCACCAGCCAGAGTTCTCCAATCCTAGGTAGTGGCAGATGCTGCAAACTCCATGTGGTTTCAGGAAGGGCATCTAGATTAAGGGTTGTAAAAAGGGGAGATGATAGAAGGTAGACAGACAGACAGACAGACAGACAGACAGACAGACAGAGAGATAGATAATTGATGGATAGATAATTGATGGATAGATGATAGATGGATAGAAGATAGATGGAAAGAAGATAGATGGATGGATGGATGGATGGATGGATGGATGGATGGATGGATGGATGGATGATAGGCAAGTAAGCAAACAAGCAATTTTCTCTTCCAGTTTGTACAGTCCTTGCCTATTTTTCCAGGGATTGGTGACATAAAGCTGAACTTGTAAATATCACATTTCATACACCAATGAGTAATTCTATAACATTGTTATGGACGTATATTTAAAAACTACACCCTACAAGGCTTATCTGTGGCAAGTATGCCCCAACAATCCGTCCATTAGGAACTTTCTTGTGGTTAACCAGCCCAATGACGCTCTATGTTTACAACTTTACATGCTTTAAAATTCAAAGCAAAAGTTACATGGGAAGTAACATGCTGAACAGGAAAGCACCAACATTCATCATAGTCATAATTAAGGTGACCAACTTTTTTACAATGAAAAGGAGGACAAATAAATTGGAAAAAATATATCGTAAATAAAAGAAATATTTTATTCATTGCAACAATAATGCACTAAAATATGATATATGCATAATAAAAACATTTGCAACATTTTATATTGTAATTATGCTTACATGCCTGTCAATTATTATTTAAATAAGTACTTTTCCATTGAATTAATATTTTTTGTCAATGTATCATCTTCTAACAATATATTGGAAATATCTGAACAAGAAATATCCTTCATATTGAATTTTACGGCAAGTGCTGCATCTAGAGTATCAACATTCAATCTCGATTTCTCACTTGTCGAAAAATCATTGGCAATTGAAAGAAACTCTTTCAACTGCTGCATTAGTTCCAGGGCAGCACAACGTAAATTGAACAAGTATAAATAAATGTTCACATGGAATATGTTCATTTTTGAAATGGCTGAAAATATCCACCCATCTTTTATCAATTTCAACATGTTGATTTTCCCATTGTATTAATTTTTCAGAATTTAAATATGCATTCAGTCCTCTAATTTCTTCAAAAAGACAATTGTCATCTATTTTAATGTCTAGCATTTCTTTAGATAAAAATTCAACACAAGATTCAATATCTGTTCAATATACTTGTGATGAAGTAAAAAAAACACCATTAAAAACTGTTTAATAAAATGTGAATTGTACTTACCTCTGTATAATTGAATATTCACTGAGAAAGAAATAATTACCGTGAGTCATTCAATTGCCAATGTGCCGTGAGTCTACTGCGTGTGTATGTGCCGTGTTGTGTTTCGGTAAGAAGTAAACAAAGCCACTTGCACGCGGCTCTCTCAAGGTCTCCCGTGCAGAGCGCATGCGTCTCATAGTCGCGTCTTATACCACACTATACCGAGTCTTGACGAATTGTCATGTCAAATACAAATACGTCACATAACGCGCAACAGATTAGTCTTCAAATATCGAAAAGGAGGACATGTAGGAGGACACTTTTCGAGGGAGGACAGAACTTAGAAAAGAAGGACTGTCCTCCCTAAAGGAGGACAGTTGGTCACCTTATCATAATGAATCATCATAATATCCAAGAATATCCTGATTTCTAGATAGGTCACATACATGTTCCTTAGAGCTATGAGATACAGGATAGCAAAAATCCAGATGTCTTGGATGGAAGCAAGGAACTATAGAAAATTCTGCCTGGATTTTTGTAATTAAGATGTGCTAGACCAGATGTTGGGGTGGGGGGGGGATGACTGGGACACCAGCTAGAGACCACAGATATAGATAAACTGGGGACTGATCATGAGTAACTTAGGACCTAGAAAGTATAATGGGTTGTACCTGGCAAATTAGTGTCTTGTGACATACCCACTGGAACAACAGCTTTGTGAATAAGTAGCCCATTTTGGATTGCAGCCATCTTCTTTGAACAGCCACAATATGCTTTAAAAATGTAAGGCACACCTACATATTCCGAAAAGAAAGGGGTCTTTTGCTGTATGAATACAAATACCTTACTTAATGCTACTTTTCTGTAATGAGGAGTCTGAGGAGGTATTTTACTTGCAAGGGAGCAACTCCATCGTAATACCAAACCTATGACTTTTCTAGAGAAATGCTGCTCAGGCAGGAACTGTAGGTTTTGAAAAACGGAGGAGAAGGATAGCATTTTGTAAAACACAGTGGAAATATTCTGAATATGAAACAGGCCTCTTCAAAGCCTGGGGTAAAAGCTTTATTTGTGTTTTCATTTTGGAATGCTGGAGCAATTAGCATAGAGGGAGTAATTCACGTATAATTACCACTCCCACATTAAATAGCCTTAAATTTAGAACAAGAAATAGTCATTAACAAGAAGATAGTGTGTTGCTAATGTTACTAAAAGCAGCTTTATTTCAGTGGGAATAAACCCGTTCACACGACGCTCTCCGTGCTTAACTAGTTTAAGGAATCATCTGCAAAGGAATAAATTTTGAGGGGAACTAATTGTTTAGAACTGGGGTTTTGAAGCAGGGCTGTTCCCCCCCCCCCAAAAAAATGGGAAAGTGTGTGTTTGATAAAGATAGCAGGAAATGTAGTACCAAAAAAGAAAAATATTTGTAGCTCGGGATTGAAATCAGAGGTGGTATTCAGCAGGTTCTGACCAGTTCTGTAGAACCAGTAGCAGAAATTTTGAATAGTTCGGAGAACCAGTAAATACCACCTCTGACTGGCCCCGCCCCCATATATTCTCTGCCTCCCGAGTCCCCAGCTGATTGGGAGGAAATGGGAATTTTGCAATATTCTTCTCCCTGGAGTGGGGAGGGAATGGAGATTTTACAGTATCCTTCCCCTGCCACGCCCACCAAGCCACACCCACAGAATCGGTAATACATTTTTTTTAATCCCATTACTGATTGAAATGAAAGGTTCTTGGTGCTCTTGATTATATTCTAGTATATTGAGAGCAAGCCCGAGTCCCTACTAGCACTGATGATGTTACCTAGTTTGGGTAATAAAATGTCTGCCAAAACGCAATCAGGCTCAGAGAGCACCAAGGAATCCTCAGGAAAGGTAGCCTTGTATCTGTGAGAAATGGCAGACAAAACATTGTTTTCTTTCACTTTAAGCGCATGAGCTCACCTTGAGCCGAAGATACCTCAGAGCTAATATATAGCCTGATGCCTTCTAGGAAACTGATGATATATCATACCTGCATATTTGTAAGAATACTCAAACTATGCAGTAACCACATCATAAAAGAAGGCAAACCTGTAATGACTCAGCACAGTTCTGGGAACACCATCTAATGCTGTGCGGCATCTCTTTCGCTAGTCTCATAAGTATTTCATGCAGTACCTCACCCATAGGTATGTGTCATTCATAATCCTAAATAAAGTACAATATTTCACATAACATTTGGGCTATGTCGCACCGTAGTCACACAGCAGGGAAAGAGGCCCCTCCCCAAAAGGTGGAAGCTTCAACTTTCCTTGTAACCAAGGGGCCTGCAATAAAACTTTGCTGTTCTGGGGTGGGTGTCAATGCTGCTTGTTCAAACAAGCCAGGCCTGGATTCCTGTTGACTGATAAAAAGAGCAGAATGTGGCTTCATGGCTGAGATGCAATTAGTTCCATCATAAGCATTTGGTTTTTGTTACTGCTTGTTTGGGGGAAGAGGGGGGGAATGGTGCTACAGAATTGTATTTTCCTCATCTCCTCCTTTGAATGCTTCAAAAATATGAGAGAGAGGGGAAGGGAGGGAGGTCTGAAGCAGTAGTGAAATTCATTTTTTTTTTTACTACCGGTTCTGTGGGTGTGGCTTGGTGGGCGTGGAAGGGAAAGGATACTGCAAAATCCCCATTCCCGCCCCACTCTGGGGCCAGCCAGAGATGGTATTTGCCAGTTCTCTGAACTACTCAAAATTTCTGCTACCGGTTCTCCAGAACCTGTGTTGAATGTCACCCCTGCTCTGAAGCATGATTGGGAGATTGTCTTTATTGAAGTTTGTCTTTATTGAAGTGTATGTATGTGTGTATGTATGTGTGTTGTATATGTATGTACATTTGGTGTTGTTATATATTTTTTATGTTTTATGCTCCATTGTACGCCGCCCCGAGTCCTACTTGGAAAGGGAGCGGCTAATAAATCCAAATTTATTATTATTATTATTATATTCTTGTTTTGACACAGGTACCAAATGAAAATTAGAAGATTGAGTTTTTAAAAGACCTCACAGCACCATGGTGTTTTTGCTTGGCTCATGCTAGTGTCAGGATGAAACAAATACAGGAATATTGAGTGTGTGTATACAGCATATGAGCTGCACCTGTGACATCCAGTTCCCTGAAAAATGCCCAAGAAGAGGTTTCACAGCCTCTTCCAATAAAAAGTCAATCTTATCTTTAAGTGGAGCTGCCCTCAAAATATGGATGTGATCTAGTGCTGGGCAATACTTCAGATTTGATTCTAAAAAATATGTTTCAGAGCATGCAAAGGATAAAGTATGATTTCTCTCTGAAACTCCAGCCTAGTCTTTTTCAAGATCACATGGCAGCTAGAAATGGCAGCTTCTCCTCCTGTGGAAAGATAGTCTACCAAGCTTCAGCTTGGGGTTGCAAGTTCTTGGAATAACACCAGGGGTGGGATCATACCTGCTTCACTACCAGTTTGCTGTGCGTGTGCTTCACGCACATGCACAGTTCAGGGGTGGCTTCCGGCAGGCACTACTGCCAGTTCACTCATGTGAGCTTCATGTCAATATGTGTGCATTTGATGCACACTGTGCGTGCATGCGCAGTGCAATAAAAATTGTTCTGCGCATGTGCAGAAGCAAAAAACAAGATGGTGATGCCTATGGCGCCGCTCAGAGAACCAGTTTAGGGGCATGGCATGCCTGGGTCACTACAGGTTCCAGCGACCCAGGCCACCAAATCACTACTGGTTCAACCAAACCCGTCCAAATCGGTAGGAACCCAACACTGGTGCAGTTAACAGAAAACTGAACTTCTGCATTGAAAACAAGGAAAGGAACAAGGAAAACAGTTGAGGAGCAGCAAATCCATCTGCTGCCCCTGATCAGGTGGGCTTCAGAAGCAGAAATAAAGGTTAACATAATGCAGGGGCGGGTGGATGAGCACACTTTCACAGGAACAGAGAACCGGTTCGCTCTCAACTTGAAGTCACAGCTACCGGTTCAGGCCAACTGGTCCGAACCGGTCGAATCCCACCTCTGGATCCCACCATTAATTGGCATGCTTGGAGAAAGTTTGCCTGAAATCTCCATTATTTTGATTGAGATTTTGAGAGCGAGAGGAAAAGTAGGTTGGAAATCCAATCCAGAAAACGGTATGAAAAGGCATACAACTGCAGAATCAACTATTGCAGTGAACTTCATTTCTAAGGGAGGGGGGAATAATTGTTTTATTTAAGTAAGAAATGCACTTTTGAACCATATCATATCTTTAAGGAGAACACCCTGTTATTTGCATGGGAATGAGTGCGATAAAACCCTGCTTGCTTTAGGAAATATCTCAGGACACAAGGAGATTCATCCTGTAATGTTATTCACCTTTATTCCTGGACCTGTATTATACTGCCTGTACATTTGTGAAGTTATTGTTTTTCTAATGCAAGCAGTAACATTCTTGTTGGATCATTGTTAGAGAGTTATATGTTTCCTATTAAGTTGGATTAGTGGAGGAAAGGGGGAAATTAGCCTCTTAGAAACCCTCCCCCCAAACCCTGTGGCCACTGACTTATTTAAAATGAATTGGATAGAAACTGGATCCTGTCTGTGCAATGCCATGGGAAATCAGCATTCTTAAAACGGGAGTTACTCATCTACTAAAGATTTTCCTACTCATTTACTAAATGATAATAAGGCAGCAGTTTTAGTAAGGTCTCTAAGAATCTTGCAAACAGCTTTCCGGGGATGGCTGGATGACTATTTCTGGAGCCTTGGCCAAAAAGATGCCCTTTTCTATTCCAGAGGTTTTAGTCTCTAACCATTGGCTGTACAGTCTTAGGTCTATATGTAGCATGCACACAATAGCACATTGTGGGTGTAATTGCATACTGTAATGGAGTATAATACTGTGAAACTGATATGATGGATATAAATTATCTAATTCAAGTTCTGCTGAAAATTAGACATAATAAATTTGTTTATTTGTTTGCCATTACTTCATCAATTTGTTATTAAATGTATTCTCACATTTATTTCTGAAAAAAAGCAGGCCAGGCAATCTTATTACCCACCCCAAGAGAAGGTCAATTGATGTTTATTGTTGACAAAATTTCACGCACTATTTTCTTCTCACACAAGAGCCCTCATAGGGGGTAAACACTCATTAGTAAAATGCTTGCTTGATGAGAATTATTTCTATGAACTTGAGTCTCTGCCAGCGTGAACTCATTAATCAAGTATAAACTCTTTCTTTCCTGTGCCAACTTATAGTAGCTCTATAAAGTACTTACAAAATTAATTATCATGAAACTAGGAATAACCTTTTGTTCAACGTTGTTGGTAGAAATATTGAGGTATTGTAGCAAGACTGAAATTAAGGATTGACATGCTGGGAGAAAGCATGAAAGGTTTGTGCCAAAGTTAAACCAGGGCCCCATAGCAGTTTAGCATAATTTGTGAACTCAGTCACTTACTTTCACCCCTGACTTGCCATCAAGGAGCAAGTTAGACAAGAAGATTCTTGAAAGCAATGCAGAAACAATGATTTCAAATCAATGTTCTGCTAAGCTGCATTTTGCAGTGTCGGTTCGTTTCTGTATAAATTGCGCCCCCATGCCCAGGACTCTATTGATAGCATTAGTATTTATTCAAAATTCAGCTTCTAAAGATTTTTTAAATTGATCTCTATAAAACATCAACAATAAGGTATAAATTCAGAGTTTTATCCTTCTGAGGCAATGATGTAAAGGCTCTTGGTACAGCTAGCTATGATGTGTGGGCCACCATGCTTGCCTTCTTCAAAAGTGGCTTCTGATAAACCTCCTTTAAAAATATGTCAGATGAAGATCTGAATTTGAAAAGGTCAGCGTTTATTTTTCTCTCTCTTCAAATTCTATGCATGCATACAGCAGTCCGGATCTGAATCGTGTAACCAGTATGTGCCACACAAACGTACATAAAGTGTGATGAACATAATTATTGTACTATACTATATAGCTGATAGTATTGTATTGTACTATAGTAATGTACTAATATAGCTGATATTACAGTATTACTTCAAAATACTTTTAAAGGTGAGATTTAAACCAGGGGTGTCAAACTCAAGGCCCAAGGGCCAGATCCAGCCTGCAGGGTTCTTAGATCTGGCTGACAGGGCAACCTGGAAACAGAGGAGGATCAACCTGTGTGTGGCCCTCCTGAGCCTCTGTTTTTGCTGGCAGAGGGTTTCAGGAGTCTGTTGCAGCCGAAAACAGAGCTCAGGAGCCTGTTTTCACTGGCAAGTGCTCATGCATCCATAGGCACCCCAACACAAGTGAAGTTGAGCTGGTCATGTCCGCTCTGAGGTCAAACACAACCCTGATGCAGCCCTCAATGAAATCGAGTTTGACACCCCTGGTTTAAACCATTAACTGAAGATTTCAGAATTCCATCCTTGGGGGAGAAAAAAAACTTTCATATATTGACAATTCTTCTTAGGAAAGTTTTTGCCATTTGTGAACAGTATCATAGGATCTAAGATTAGCCAACCGGAAAACATGAAGGTTTTTTTTTTTTAAATCCACACTACGCAATATTTATTTGCCCATTCATCAATCATCTGTCCACAGAAAAGTTGTTTTCAAAGGAGACCTGAAGCAGATTCCTTAAGTATTTTCATGTACACCGAGGCTGCAAGTAGCTGGTTTTTTTCAGATGTACACCCAAGCCTGGGGGAGGGGGGGGATGAAATTAAAAGGAATCTACCTCTCCACTGCATCATTTTGCCTGGCTTATGGGAAACCTGAAGAAAGGTGAATTGCTTTACAAAATAGTGGAGGAGGGATGTGCTCCCACTTCTCTCAGATCCAAAGGAATTCTTCCAAATCATCTTCAAATATATTTAAAATTCTATCCCACTGGGAAATAGACAAAAATTTCAATGCCTGATTTATAGAAGAGCAAAACATATTTTCATCTCATCTAAAGGATATGCTAGTAAGGAACAGGCTTCATGAGCCGTGGCGATGCAGTGGTTAGAGTGCAGTACTGCAGGCTACTTCTGCTGACTGCTGGCAGACTGCAATTTGGCAGTTCAAGTCTCACCAGCTCAAGGCTGACTAACTCTTCCATCCTTCTGAGGTGAGTACAATGAGGACCCAGATTGTTGGGGGCAATATGCTGACCCTGTAAACTGCTTAGAGAGGGCTGTAAAGCACTGTGAAGCAGTATATAAGTCTAAGTGAAATTGCTATCATATGTCACATGGGCTGTACAGGTAGTCCTTGACTTACCGCCAGAATTGTAACCAGAATTTCCATTGCTAAGCAAGACGCCCAATTTTATGTTTTTTTTTTGCCAAGTTGTTAAGCTCTACAATTGACTGAAAAAATATCGTTGTTAAGCAAATCTGGCTTCCCCTCCTGACTTTGCTTGTTGGAAACTGGTTAGGAAGGTTGCAAATGGCCATCACATGACTCCAGGATGCTGCAAGCTTCATAAATATATGCCAGTTGCCAAGCATCCAAATATTGATCATGTGACCATGAGGATGCTGCAATGGTTGTTAAGTGAAAGGACCAGACATTAATCCCTTTTTTCAGTGCCGTCATAACTTTGAACAGTCGCTAAATGAATGCTTGTAAGTCAAGGACTACCTCTAATATGTTCTTCGGTAGCTTTTTTGGCATCACCTCATCCACAAGATTTTCTCCAGCATTATCACTCTGCTGTTTGCGTCTTCAAATGCCCTAGAACACGGGTGTCAAACTTGATTTCATTGAGGGCTGCATTAGGGTTGTGTTTGACCTCGGGAGCCAGGATGGGCATGGCCAGGGTGGGTGTGGCCAGCTCAACATCACTCGTGTCAGGGGCGCCTCTGGCGGCCCAAGCGCTCTGCCAGCGAAAACATCCTCCTGAGCTCCATTTCCGGTAGCAGAGGCACCACGGGCCAGCCCTTCGCTGTTTCCAGGGCAGCCTCGCGGACCACATCTCAGCACTCTGTGTGCCGGATCCAGCCCCCGGGCCTAGAATGTACACAGGTACGTAAAGAGTCATGTCCCAAGATCTAATTTCAGAATGAAAAGGTACACAGGAAGAGAGTACATTAAAAAGACCAGTTACTTTAGAGATTAGAGATTTCGAGATTACTTAATTTAATTCATAAATATATTCCTGAGAGCTGCTTTGTCGTTGTGGTTAAAACCAGTGGTGGGATTCAATTTTTTTTTTACTACTGGTTCTGTGAGGGTGGCTTGATGGGCGTGGCTTGGTGTGCATCACAGGGGAAGGATACTGCAAAATCCCCATTTCCTCCCAGTCAGCTGGGACTTGGGAGGCAGAGAATATATGTGGACAGAGCCAGTCAGAGGTATTTACCAGTTCTCCAAACTACTCAAAATTTCCACTACTGGTTCTCCAGAACTGGTCAGAACCTGCTGAATACCACCTCTGGTTAAAACACCAGACTAGAAACTGGGAGGCTGTGAATTCTAGTTCTATCTTAGGCACAAAGCCAGTTGGCTGACTTTGGGTGATCTTGGGGCAGTTTCTCTCTCTCAGCCCTAGGAAGAAGCCAAAGGCAAACCACTTCTGGAAAAGGTGTCCACCCTCCCCCAAAATTGCAGGGACTAGTCCAAAGTGAAGCCTGATTTGAAGTCATGTATAACACCCAAAACAACTCTCAGTGAAATCTCTTAGTGAAAAAGACCAACATGATAATCACATTGAAGTCATAGTAACCTACAGCATGGCTTAATTAGCTGCCATGAAATCTTATGCATAATCCTTTTTGGAAATTTTATAACAGGGAAATTACATCTCACCTACCAGCATGGGCATAATTTCCATTGAGGCAAATAAGAATAAAACATACAGCTACCTGGAGGCAGGAAACAGGCTGCTAAAGAATTATTACACCCTGGATGCAAAGCAGCCTTCGTTCGGTCCTTCCTTTCACGTGCAAAAAGAAACAATAATATTCATCCCAGTGACATCATTTGGGTGGAAGAAATGAAACATTCCAAATAGTTGCAATAAGTTCTGGTGAATTGAGGAAGGGTATATTTTGCAAATGAGATACTAGCAAGGGAAAAGAAAACCTGCCAAAACGGGAATGTGCAAATTATACCTGCTCTGCTTGACAGTCCTGGGTATTAGTAAATCCTTGCATAATAATAGACTCTATGGGAGGAAAAAGAAAAAAGAAAGAAGGTTTCCCCATTGCTAGAAAAGCAAATGCCATTGTAGTGTGTGCTTATACCTCAGGAGGATTTCAGAGCATTCTGTTCTTGGCAATCACATCTCAATTAAACTTCCTCTACATTTCTATAATATATCAGTACTACAAATTTGGGATGTGATGAGACTTTGCCAGAGGTGGTATTCAGCAGGTTCTGACCAGTTCTGGAGAACCGGTAGCGGAAATTTTGAGTAGTTCAGAGAACCAGTAAATACCACCTCTGACTGGCCCCGCCCCCATGTATTCTCTGCCTCCTGAGTCCCAGCTGATTGGGAGGGAATGGGGATTTTGCAGTAAACGCCCTCGCTCCCTCAATCTGTGTCATCAGAGTCACCTGAGTGGTGCAAATGGGTGTGGGGCCTTCCTGAAATTGTTGAAAGGATAGTGTTGTAGACTGGACATAGATGATGCCTTTGCACCACTTAGCTGACCCTGACAACACAGTTAAACCTCCAGATGGCCTTAATGACTCGCTAAAAGAATGCAAATGACCAGCTGTCTGCAAGGAGTATAAATTCTTCCATTCCCCACCATCCAGTCAGGATAGTGGGGGATGAGAAGAGAAATGTCTTCAAAGAAAAGCCAGAAAGTCCAGTTACCTCTTGAAAAAGCACCTTTGGGTCACAGTATAGTTCTAGAAAAACCCCATGTATCATTCCTAAAGGGGATCTTTATACTGACCTCCTACACAGGTCTTCCCTATGGCTCAGAAGCTGTACTATGTAGTGGAGGAATGGTACAAGATAGTTATCTAGACTGCCAATCAGTTATTTAGTTTTAGTGTTTTTTTTTTTTTTTGCTTTCTAATGGATCATAATCTACCACAAGATCTTCTAGATAGAGCTTATAAATATTTAAAATAAATAAATCAAGTGAACAAAGAACAAGTGGAAGATGAACCCATATCTAAAGAACAGAACAGAATAACAGTGTTGGAAGAGAATTTGGAGGTCTTCTAATGCAATTCCCTGCACAAGTAGGAGATCCTATGCTGTTCTAGAAATTGGCTGTCCAGTCTCTTCTAAAAAGCCTGCAATGATGGAGCACCCACAACTTCTGAAGGCAAACCAGTCCACTGAGTAATTGTTCTCATTGTTAGGAAATTTCTCCTTAATTCTAAGTTGCTTTTCTCCTTGATTAGTTTCTATTCATTGCTTCTGTTCCTGCTGTCTAGTGTTTTGGAAAATAGGTTAACATTTTCATTTCCTGCTGTCTTCTTTGGGGCAGCCCCTCAAATACTGGAATACTGCTGTCATGTCTCCCTAGTCCTTCTTTGCACTAGAATAGGCAAACTCAATTCCTGCAACCATTCTTCCTATGGTTTAGCCTCCAGCCCCCAAATAATCTTTGTTGCTCTTTTCTGCACTCTTTCCAGAGTGCATAAAGTGTACCTATCTTCTTTTTTGAGCGCTCTCCTTGAACAAATTTTCCTTTTCTCCATTTTGCACACATGAAGATTAGCAGTATCTAAAACCTTGACTGCCACTGTGCACGCATGAACCTCAACCAAGAATGTGCTAGCCGCACATTAATTGAATTTTGGCTTGCATTAAGTGTGACCTCCATCAATTTATAATTCATACTAAATCAAACATTGCACTATTCAAACTTCTTTACCAGTTGTGGGTTGCAAATATTTTTACTACTAGTTTGGGTGCGCTGATGCACGCAATGCTTCTGCGCATGCACAGAAGCATCCAGGTGGGGGGGGGCTCCTGCCACTGCTGCTGAACCGGGATCAACCCACCACTGATCTGTACCAAATTTTAACTAAAACCAATCCATCCATCTGATACCAAGAAATCTGAAAATATGCACGACAGAGTAGGAGTAGCAGGATGAAATAGTGTACAGGATTGAATAATTTGTCTCCCTGTCCTTGAATACTGTTTAAATAAAAAAATAGAGTCAGAAATATAGACTACCAAACTGCTGCTTTGAATAAATTTGAGTGGAAACTTCCAATCTGAATACAGTGCCAAAGAAGGGTGGAATGCTTTGACCAGAAAAGAGAGCAGGTCTATTTGATAGAAATCATATAGCTCCATTTATTTTTAAATAAGCAAAGGGTGCAATTACTTCTGTAATCCTGGGCCTTTTAAGGCTGCAGAAATTAGATATGCAGTTCGACATTCCCTTTGTTTTTAAGATCTCTAATTTACTTTTAAACTCCTTTCCAAAACTTTTCCACCTTCGTATTCAGAGATTGAAAAGAGTGGGGACTGAGCTTTTCTTTCCATAAATCACAGAGTTAGCCTCAGCCATGCATTAGCACTTCATGCCACAGAACATAAATTTCCATGTGGAGAACTCCTACCGCATGATGTCATCTGCAGCGACCTTTGAAGCAACTTTTTGTTTATAGCAAAGGTGACGATCCAACAGGGTAGAAAATACTTGTAAAGTCCAAACCTTTTTAAAACCAAACCCTAATCACAATTCTTTGTTGTGGTGATAGTGCTTTCTCAATGTCTTTCACTTGCTCAGGTTTGTTTACAATGCACGCTCTTAACCTCCTTACCATTTGGGATAGTCTCTTCCATCTTTTGAAGGTACTTCATGAACAACAGACACAGTCAAATAAGTAAGAATCAAATCTCTGGAAGAGACGGAATCTTAGAGAATCTGCTTCAAGACTGATCTGTAGATCAAATGACAGTTTTTAAAATTCCAACTTTAAACCATATTCTCTAATGCAGTCATTCTTAATCAGTGATATCTGGGTGACATGTGATATACCTCTCCTACCTATGCCTGTGTGTGAGAGGGAGGGGGAGAGGAAGAGAGAGAAAGAGAGAGCAGCAACTAGTCTCTAGTTAAGGCCACTGAAACAGTTTGTGTTATTAATCAAGGCTTAGAGGGGATACAAGTGCTCTATACTTTGAAATAATATATTAAAATTCCCCTAAAGTCAAAAAGAGGGCTGTGAAAAAATATAGAGATCCCTCACATCCTGGACATGAACTGTTTCAACTTCTACCCTCAAAATGACGCTATAGGGCACTGCACACCAGAACAACTAGACACAAGGACAGTTTTTTCCTGAATGCCATCACTCTGCTAAACAACTAATTCCCACAACACTGTCAAATTATCTACTAAGACTGTATTACTATTATTATTCTCTTCCTTCCTAGTAACTATCTCTTCCCACTTATGGCTATAACCATGTTGCCTGTATCTGTAAAATTTATATTGTTTTATTTGTTTCCTAGTATGATTTGATTGTTTATTAGTAACCTATGACTGTCACTGAGTGTGGTATCTTATGATTCTTGATGAATGTATTCTATTTTATTTTTCTTCATGTACACTGAGAGTATATGCACCAAAGACAAATTCCTTGTGTGTCCAATCACACTTGGCCAATAAAGAATTCTATTCTATTCTATTCTATTCTAGATACGGTATATGTAGCCTCTGTGCTGCCATTGTCTAGCACAACTGGGTAGAGGCACTTAGAGTAGGATTTGGGATTGACAAGTGAACATGTGTGTTGTGACAAATCTATGCTTGACTTTGTCAGATTGTGTCTTCTTTAATTAAGATAAACCTGTAAACAGCTTGCACAATGTCAACATAAGATGTTTTATTTTAATTTGACCAAGAGGCTACTCAATGAAATGCAACTACAGATTTCTTTCACCAATGAATTTGAGTTATTATTACCACCACTGTCCTGGTTATGAGATAAATTCTCTTTGTTGTTTGAGTTTCAGCACTATAGTTACTGTCAATAGTACGACTGCAAATTGTTATAAACTTGAAAAGAAATCCTTACTGTAACTGCTTAGTATAACTAGCAGGAATGTGCTGAAGTTTGGATACCCAAATGCTTCAGAACAGGTATGGATGCTCCTGCAGTTCAGAAGCCCATGATCATGAGATATTTCCACCAATCTCTGTTGATGATCTAGCTCTATATTAGGAATATTGATCCCTAGAAACAATAACACTGTAATAACAGAATTGTAATAAAATTACAAATAGGTAAGTAAATAATACATGGAAGTACGCTGGGTCTGTGAAATCACTGCACATGTTAACCCAATGAATGATGATCATGAAGGGTCAGAAGAGTGTTTGAACTGATATTTCATAAAGGTAAGTATGTATGATGGGAAGGGAAATTAAAAAATCAGAGATTTAAATTTCTGAGTTCTTTTTAAAAAGAACAATATACAGGTAGTTCTTGACTTACGACCACAACTGAGCCCAAAATTTCCATTACTAAGCAAGACAGTTGTTAAGTGAATTTTGGCCCATTTTACAACCTTTCTTGCCGCAGTTGCTTAGTGAATCACTACAGTTGTTAAGTTGTCATTAAGATAGTTGTTAAGTGACTGACTTCCCCATTTACTTTGCTGGTCAGAAGGTTGCAAAAGGTGATCACATGACCCTGGAACTGTCTTAAGTGCATGTCAGTTGCCAAGCATCTGAATTTTGATCATGTGACAAGGTGGATGCTGCAATCGTAGTAAGTGTGAAAAATGGTCATAAGTCACTTTTTTCAGTGCTGTTGGAACTTTGAATGGTCACTAAATGAATGGTAGTAAGTCAAGGACTACCTGTAATAGTTCTCACCAAATTTCCTGGTGCTCCATTCCTAGATGACATTGGGAATGTGAGCCAACTAAACGTTTCCTCCTTACAACACAAGGTCTCAAACTCAGGAAACTGGTTTCTGTAGTGCTCCAAGGCTATGCATTAAATCTGAAAGGGACATGTTCCCATGTCAATAAGTCTCCACATATTTCACTCCTGTCATCGCTGGAGAGCATTATGATAGTAAACAGGGGTCTTCTCTCACAGGAGGGATGGTGATAATACGTGATCCAAAGTCACCCACAACATTTATAGCAGAATGGGAATCCGAGTCCAGATCTTGGTTCTAATTACTCCGTGGGGCTTGCTCTGTAGTAAATATATTACATGTGATGATATTCTGTCCTGCTGCTGAATGCTGAATAGTGGGCACTAAAGGAAAGACCATGTTGTGATTGCTTTAGAGCTGAATTCTCTGTCCTGTTCAAAGTGGAACAAAAAATAAAGGGCGGTGTTCTGAAATGCCCGTGATAAGCACAGTCACAGCAACGCAGAGAGAAACAAAGGAACGCTGTGAGGTGACCTTTTCAACTGTATCCTGTAATAACAGAGATTATGTCCTGTGTGCAAATATATCACAACACTGAGAAGCTCCAGAAAGGTTTTTTGCCTAGTTGTTACAGGGGAGGTGTTTTTTTTTTAAGGTTCCTGCTGACACTTCAAAGTTTGAAGCATCTCTGTCTATTAATGTAAAAATTTGGAACATCGTGCCCTCTTCCACTGAGGTTCCTGCTAGACTACCACCTCTGGTACCACCAGAGGTGGTAGTCTGCTGGTTCACACCAGTTCAGGTGAACCGGCAGTGGCGGTGGCGCAAGGCTCCGCCCACCCACCCAGATGTCATCACGGATCTTCTGCGCACGCGCTCCCGCTAATGAAGATAAAAGGATACCATTACTGATTATAACCATGGTTTTTGCTTTGCCAGAAGCTGAAAAAAATGGGTTGCAGTCGTAAAGGAACACATTCTCTGTAGCTTTCAACATGAACAGGTGAGAATTCTTCTGTGGTTGGAAGGAGGGTTTGATTTAACAAGGCCGTTCACGGCTGTCTGAGGAACACCAACAGAATGTTTATCTGCCTAGCACATGTTTTCCTTATTAGAGCCTCAAGACTGTAAATAAGAGACCACCAAGGAAAGGCTTTGTGCTGATCAATCCCTAATAGGACAAAGAGTTGACTTAAAAACATATTGAAGAATTATGGTTGTTAGGACAGGGGCTCTTCAACTGGGAAAGCACAGTCCAAATTTTAAGGTTTTCAATGGGAACAGCAGCATCACAAAGAGTAAGGGGCCCATCGTACTTATGGTAGATAAAAGTGTCGTTGTTAAAAATGGGTGCATTTATTTGTTTCCCAGTTCAAACACCAATATGCTCCTTAGCTTTATTTGTTGGAGAGGAGGGTGTAAGAACACAAATTCATTTAACATTTCAGTGGGAAGAGCTTCTGCAGAATTTGAAAACTACTTCACTAGATATTCCAAGCCCAAGGGGGTAATTCCTAAATTGTAGGAAAGAGAATTTACAATATTCATTGCTATATGAAGAGGCATACTTAATTCACATGGAATTACATGCCCTTTTTGTGGATGGCTCATTAAATTCAAATAGTATTGTATAGTCTATGTTTACTTAATATATTTGTTAGACAGTACCTTTTCACCAACAGTTCAAGGTGGTGTAAATGAGAACCACCTTCCATTTTATCCCCACAAGAACGATAAGTAAGTTGGTCTAAGGGAGACTGATCCAAAGTCATCCAGGATGTTTTCATGGTTGAGTTTTCTGGCTCTGATCCTCCCCTGCACCCAGACCTAGTCAGGATGTTTGGTGTGCCTATGAGATGCAGCTATGCCCCAAAAAAATATATTCTGCATTCTCATTTAACTTGAGGGAAAGATTGATGACCGTCTTCTGTATTTTATAGCACCATTATCCCTGCCTAAAAAGGCACAGTGGTTTAGTGGCTTAATGATACTGGAGATGGTCTTTGCTCCTGTAGTTCGAGTCTTAGCACTGTGTGGCAGGGTGAGCTCCTGTTACTCGCCTCAGCTTCTACCCACCTAGCAGTTTGAAAGCATGTTATATGTGAGTAGATAGGTACCGCTTTGTTGGGGAGATGAGCTGCCACTTTGTGTAGATGGTTAGAGTCCTGACAGCACTGAACCTTCCCAGTTGCAATGCATGTTTGTGAGGTGGCTTTGGTGGAAAGAGGAGGTCTCAGATGACACTGCAGGAAAAGCTGCTTGTCTTTCTTTCTGCTGCGGCACACTTTTGGGAAGGGTACAAGGGTGAACCAAATAGGGCTAGCAAGGAGGCAGCCAAGCTGCTACTCTGCATTAGCACTCTTGGCTAATGTGACATCATCATGCACTAAATAAATTAATAAATATCCCTGCCTCTGCATCTTCCATTTTCAGTTAAACCTCAAGAGACTTTCAGACTGAGAAACAAGAGCCTTCAAGGATCCCAAAAGTGGTAGAAAAATGGACAGCAGAAGGCTACACTTCCCCAACCAAAATGCACTAATCAGGACCTTTGGAAACATGAATTTTGTCATGGAGGAAAATTTTCTTTTCTTTTCATCTGTTTTTCTTTTGATTTGGTGAATAAGAATTTGCTTTCAGAATTTCTTTCAGAAAGAAAATAGCAGCATTGTCATTTGGGGTGGGGTGGGAGGAATAAGGCATCCCAAAAATCATGGTGGTGATTGTGGCCAGGAGATGAAGTCTCATCTTCTTGTACAGGTGGTCTTCAACTTACAGCTTTCAAGAGAAGAGGCAATAAGAACTCTTGAAACTTCTTCTCAAATGGGGTGTTTTGCTGTATTCACATTAAATTTTGTGAATTCTTTTCTGTCTTGTCCCCCATTGCTAGTTTATAGTTTTGCATTTCAGGAAAAAAAAGGAAGAAATGTTAAAGACCATTTCCCCCCCTAAAAATATTTTCAGATATCCGTGTTCTGCCTTCAGTTCTGGGAGATATTTTTGGCTTAATGTTTGGCAAGTTCTATTCCATTCCAACTCATTCCTATGCGTAATTAACAACATCTTCGAATCCTTCGTTATCGTCAAGCTCCCTTTTCACTTTTAAGTATTACACTGGGCAAAAACGGAGTGATGTCTCATGCAGTGGTTTTCCAGTAATCTGTTATATCAATCATAGCTATCTTTTCTACCTT
Organism: Natrix helvetica; assembly: GCF_964273705.1. NCBI lineage: Eukaryota > Metazoa > Chordata > Lepidosauria > Squamata > Natricidae > Natrix > Natrix helvetica. The sequence goes on along the minus strand of NC_138548.1, from coordinate 150,283,441 downwards.
CAGGATATTAAAGGAATAGCATCTTTTGTCTTTTTAATCTTCTTCAAGAGAGGCATGCTTCTCCCGCCATAGAGGGCTAGAAGAAACAGCCTGCACATCTTTGAAGCAAGTAGATACAAAAAAGAAGTAATTACCTCTGAGGGGGAAATAACCCATTGGGAGTAACAGATACTGTGAAGACTAAAAATACATGACGACATATGGAAAGCAGACTGCAGCGTATGAAACTGACTGTTTAAGCTATCTTAAGCCTTGTTTTCGCTGCAGTAAACTCACAATTTCCCAAGTAGAAATTGTGCGCCAGTGTGGTTCTCTAGATCAAGGCTGGAAAAACAAGGCTGCCTATCAGCATTCCTTTGGTAGCTCTATTTTACATGCAGAAAGAGGGGTAAACCCAGACATCTCTCTTCCCAAATGGGTACTGCATTTATGTAATCGCTTCAAGTAAGACCAGAGTAGGAAACCAATGGCATACAGTATAAATCAGTACTATTTTTTATTGTAAAGTTATACAGTGGTACCTTGGTAGGCAACTGCTTTGAAACTTGGTACTCAGTGTCCCAAAGGTGCTTTTTCAAGAGTTAATCAATGCATTTTTATGGGAAAATTTTGTCCCAGGTACTCATTGTTTGTTTGGTTCTCAATGCTATAACTTGTTGGTGTCAGCTGCCTTGTGACTCCCTACATTATGGGAAAAAATTGTCATTTTTGGTAGTCCTCACACACCCCAGAACCAATTAATGATGCATACCAAGGTATGACGTACAGCATTAACAGAATCTTGCAAGGCTGAATGTGCTCCCCACCCTTTATCTTTTCATGAATTAGGGAAGTACGTGACTGAAATGTTTACATGTATTACTTTTTTGGTCCAGACTCTCGGCCCTTTTATCTGACTCATCTGGGTAGCAGCTGTTTCTCCTGTCCTTTATGGCAATTCCTTCTGCCCTCTACAATCTATCTACCTTTGTAACATGACCTCCGATTTTCCTCCCCAAATCTGATGCAGCTCAGCAGAACCCAAAGGTATTGCGTCTTTGATGAGTTGTTCAAATTCACTTATCAGGAAATAACAAAAAAACTCTTTCATTGGTGGAAACTATTTCCCATTCAGAAATTTATCACTGTTGTTGGAAATCTGGCCTTGATACTTATTTTTATTTTTAATTAATTTAAATTATTTACTCCAATAAATAAAATAGCTCGTTTTACATTAACTGCTCCTAAAGCTTTCAGTCAAGTGCATCTGATGCATAGCCTTGTTTTCCAAGGAACTCTTTTTTACAATAGTACTTTTGCTTACATCTAGAATCCCGGACTGAGCAGGACATTGGAATTAATGGCCAGATTAGCTTTCTCCTCTAGAATTCCAAAAATTACTAATAATTCCACTTTCCATGGTTACCCATCAGTGGTGGGTTTCAAATCCCGTTCCAACTGGTACGGTTGGAATGGGGCCAGTCGCATCCTCATGGATTCGCGCAGCACGTGCATGCATCTTAGCGCCTCTGCGATGCTCTAGCTGCTCCACCGAGCATCTCGCAGGCGCTGTACATGCCATGCACCTGCGTAGAACTGCAGAAGCCTTTAAACACCGGTAAGGAGCTTGGGCGGGCAGGTAGGCCCTCCGGAGCACATACTGGAACAGTATCCGGTGCTCCGGGCTGGCTCCGGTATGCGCGTACCGGGGCGTACCGCCTGCAACCCACCACTGTTACCCATCCTCGGAAGTATTTCCCCCTACCATGGATATGTAGGTTTGCAGCTTTAAAAGATGTAACTACTGTATGACTGTCTTTGATTACACCAGAATTTGAGTGTTCCACTCAATTGGTTTATTCAGCAGACAGCTAACAATTTAGATATTTTGCTGTTCAAAAATTTCTCCAGTAAAAAGGAAATAATAATCCATATAGTGATCCTGTCTGAATGTAATTACTACACTAATAGACTTAATTTCCTCTGAACTGGAACACTAATTGAAAAATAATTTATCACAGGGTCTTTGAGTTTTACTTCACCTTGATGAGTCCACTGATATAAATGGATAAAATTGCTTATCAGCAATTACCCTGCCCATATTTAATGAACTTGTTCAGAAAGGACTGTTGAAAATATTTGTTCTAAAAATACAGTAGTAGGTAAAGCTCTCATCCATAATTTTTATCAATTACGCTAGGAACATTCTTTTTAAAAATATAAGCTTTCATCTTTTAGCAGCAATCATGCTGGGGAACATCAAGGAACATTGCTTACTGCAAAGAACAGAGATCTTATTTCAAAGTTCATTTCATATTGCAGCATTATTCAACTGGGAAAATGTATGGTGTATGTATGTATGGTGTCAAGAGTAAACATATGATAAACACATTCACAAACGCGCACAGCAGAGGTGAGTTGCAAATCCCGGCACTACCGGTTTGCTTGTGTTCGTGCGTCTCCTGCCGCCACCACTACCAGTTTGCCCAAACCGGGCCAAACCTGGAGCAACCCACCTTTGGCACGCACAGACATTTTCACATAATAACAAAAACTATCCTGATGAATCTTAGCATATAGACAATTTATGGCACGTCAATGCAATGCTAATGCCCAAGTAGAGCCATCTTAATTTGCTCTTTGAAAATAGGACAAGGAAGATAAATAATTTGGCTATCTGGTGAAGATGTAGGATTCAAGAGGTTTTAATCTATGTTGAATGCTTACTGCTGGTTAGGAGATTTAGTTTGCATTTGGGTTTGATACAAAGCTAAACAAGTTGCCCATTAAAATGTCCATAAAATTTGTAACCAGGAGAAATGGGCTGAGTCAACTTATCAAGCTAAGTCATAATGCGGTTTGATGTTGGTTTCATATATAAGGTAATCATTGTTTTTGATCAGTCATGATTGACTTAGCATTAATTAGCATGTCTAATTAATTGAGGCAACTTAGTTTTCCATGTCTCATGATGTATCTCTAAAATGTATCTCTAAAATGACTTCTTTTAAAGACTCAAATGAAAATCACAAAACTTTCTAGAATCTAGTTGATTTGCAAAAGCTGCTTTTGTTAAGAGCTCCTTTGAAATACCCAATCTCTTTTGCACAATATATAGCTCTCCCTTTTCAGCTTGTTAGGCTGAATAAATTGATGTTCCTGAAGATTTGGGGTTCAAATACTGGGCAGAGCAAAAATTCTGATGTTTCAGAAATCAATCTGTGTTCCTTTGGATTTAAGGAACAGAAAACAAAGATACACTGCTTACTTGAAAGGCTGCATTACTATTACTATTAGTCTTCTCATCGTTCCTATCACCCATCTCCTCCCACTTATGACTGCATGACTGTAACTTGGTTGCTTGTATCCTTCAAATTTATATTGATATAGATTGCTTCCGGATTGCTTATTTGTACCCTATGACTATCATTAAGTGTTGTACCTTATGATTCTTGACGAATGTATCTTGTCTATTTATGTACACTGAGAGCATATGCACCAAAGACAAATTCCTTGTGTGTCCAACCACACTTGGCCAATAAAAGAATTCCATTCTATTCTATTCTATTCTATTCTATTCTAAGCATCACTTTGCCTGCATTCTTGCACTTACATGATGCAAGAAATGTACTGAGATATCTTGGGTGGCTATCTAGAGTTGGTGGAAGGAGAACAATAACCCTTAGCTTTGGTACTGTTTAACAATTTGAGGAAATTGGTATAAGTTTAGAAAGAGGTAAAATTCAACTTTTTTTCAGATGTTGTGATTAAAGGAACTTGTAACACTGTTTTCCAATGAAAAGTCATTAGTTTAATGTGGTACTTACTATGCATAAAACACATTTGTAAACTTGATTTCCCGAAGACAAAGAAAAAAACAAGACTATTTATAAACAAATGGGCACACGGCTTATCATCTAAAAGGCTTACAGTAAACAGTTATTCCAGATGCTTTTATTCGTATTATTTGTACCAATTCTTATTTATATTTGTCCATATTTTATTTCCATGAATTCATGAAATTTCATGAACTTCAGTTTGTGATTTAAAATTGATTCAACACACTGCAGTACAAATCACAATTGTTTTTTGTACAGTTTCAAGTGTTAACAGAATAGAGCCCTGATGGTGAACCTATGGCACGCATGACACAGGTGGCACATGGAGTCCTTACTGCGGGCACATGAGCCGTTGCCCAGCTCAGCTCCACCGGGCACGTGTGTCTGCCTCCCACTGACCAGCTGATTTTCGGGTCTCTGCCGTGCATGCACGGGGGGTAGGTGGTCACATGCACATGCATGGGGGGAGTGTGGAGGGTGCGCCCCCCGCGACCTGTTTTTGGTCCCAGGAGGCTTCAGGGAGGCCAGCTAGGGCCAAAACAGGGTACGGGGGGTTGTGCGTGCATGTGCGATAGCGGGGGAGGGTCACACATGCACGCACAGGGGGGTCACACGGGGGGTCACCCACGCATTGCATTATGGATGAGGACAAAAAGGTTAGCCATCACTGGAATAGAGTGTTAAATTCCATGACCTTTGAAATCTTTTTCACACATACGGTTACCCTCACAGACTGAGCTACATCTCAAGGGTGATTCACATTAACTTGTCTTTGATCACTAAGGAAACGTTGGCCACTTCAAGCAAAGTTTATTCTATGTTTAACTATCATAATTCTTTTCTGTTCATATTTCTCAGCGTGGAGCAAACCAACTAGTTTCTGAAGGATGGTTTGGATAATTCCCCAGTCCTCCAGCATAAGTACAACTCATCACGAAGAGGTAATCCTACCACAGTGATAATGTTTGAAAATCATGGCCAGCAAGGGCAATACGGAGAAAGACACAATGTTGTTATATTGATATTTGAGGTATGGAGCTAACTGTGCAACCTGTTTGAAGAACTCCTAATAATAACTATTTACCCATTGCATCAAGCCAAATTTGAATAGCCAGACACATGCTGATGCCTCCATTCCCAAACTGGACTGTCAAACCTTACCATTTCCATCTCTTTCCCCCTCAATACGATGATGCTACTACAGTGGCTACTGTAGTATTCAGAATAAAGGACCTCACAGTAAGGACAGCAAAACGTTGGACAGCATCAGATAAGGATCAGGATTGCAGGTAGATAGGGACCCCTCAAAACTAGGAAGAATTTTGATATAAAAGAATATTGTATCATCACTTCCCTAAAACATATTATTTCAGGTGAGGAACAATTTTAATACTTCAAAATTGTACAGTAGTAACTTGCTACAATAACGTGCCAAAGGACAAATTGTTCTTCTATGTTCCACACAAAGAATTCTGATATTACTGGTAACCAGTCAAGTTGACATAATATTTGGCCATTGTGCTTGGTTTTTCTTGGCACCAATATCTGAGTGTGTCTTCATTACCATGTTATGACCAGCAGTCTTCAAATACCTAGCAGTGCTTTTATCCATACAAAAGACCTCTTAGAACTCCTTCTTCATCAGAGATTGTCTTCCTGTTACCAGACAACAAAATCCTTCTGCCTGAGGAGAGTCATGTCATAACCTGAAAACTATGATGAGTATGACCAGCAAGGAGATGCTAATAGTTTGTCTGCTACATCCTGATGTCCTCCGGGCATGCAGTACTGCAAAAACAGCATTTGTGTGATTTGTAGGTACATCTACATTGCAGATCATCCCTTCACAGCAGGAAATGCATTCCTGTAAATTGTAATAGATAATGTTATTACATGGAAGCCATAGTGCTTCTTGATTAAAGGAATCAATCAATAAATCTGCATCAATTTGAAAATGGAAATAATAAGCCTCTTTGAAGAAAAGAGATGCTCTCTTTTTAGAGGCAGCGCATACTGCATTGTAAAACACAATCTTCAACTAACAGAAAACATCACCTTATGAAATACTATATATCTACCGTCCAGGTCCATGTAAATTATTAATAATGTATTAAATAGCTGCTGCTAAATTCCTTGGGAATCTTTTCAAAGAGTAATACAACTTTTAAAATCTACATAGCAATTTTGCTAACCAATTGGAGTTAGAACACGGGTTATATGCAGCATATCATATTGTAATAAAACTTTTAAAAATTTACATAACAATTTTGCTAATCAACTGGAGTCCTACTTGGAAAGGGAGCGGCTAATAAATTCAAACTTATTATTATTATATATTATTATTATTATTATTAAAACACAGGTTATATGCAGCATATCATATTGCTATATTAACTAATGGCTCCTTTACCACAGAAATGAGTATTTAAAGAGATTGCTAGCTTTGAAAGAAAGAGAACTGTCGCTCGCCTTCACTATTCAAAGAAATGAAGGCGACAGAAGCTACAAGGACACTTACAACTAAAATATGCAATAAACTGTACAATCCTTCATATACTGACACTTCAATATTATTGTGATCCTGGTTCTCAGATCAAGGAAAAAAAAAACAGATACAGGAAAATAACAGAAAATATTGGAACACTGACAATTTGGCAAATTACTGGATGTTTGTTATTGTTGCAGAAAAATTAATAAGCAACAGTTGTTTGTTGCCAAGAAAAAATCTGAAGTGGAAACAAATTTCAATTCTGCAGTCTAACCAACACGATGCAACATAATTCAATACTACTATTAACATGCGGCATGCTTTCTAGTCATAATACAGAAGTCTGGCTTCCTTTGTGTACAGAAAAAAATCTGCATTTTTGAGCAACAATGAGGAATGTTCTAGTGCACACATTAGTTTTATTAGTTTTACACAGTGGTGGAATTCAAATTTTTTTACTACCAGTTCTGTGGGCGTGGCTTTGTGGGCGTGGCAGGGGAAGGATACTGCAAAATCCCCATGCCCTCCCTACTCTCAAAATTTCCGCTACCGGTTCTCCAAATCCTGTCAGGCCTGGCTGAATACCACCTCTGGTTTTACATCAAGAAGATCATGAAAGTAACCATAATTATCATGTTATGAGAGGCTATTTTAATCAAGAATGACATTTTGAAAGTGGTCAGTGAGGTCTTTGATTCACTGTTAGAGCAGTGCCCAAACACAGCATCTTCCCAATTATATACTGTGTTGACACTGATATTGGCTTACTGCCCTCGCTCGGGAAGAGTCCATAGATTGCACAGATCAAAACATATTTAGGCATATGTAAATAGTCTCTTAGCAAACTAATCATACAGCTGTCAGAAACGGCAGAAAGGCTGAGAACCTGCATCATCAGAGCTGTACTTTTTTTAAAAAAATCTAAATTCTATATAGATGAAAATCTGAACCTTGAATTATTTATAATTCAGCAAAGCGTATATTCAGCGTAATAAATCCTGCTTTTACTGATTATGAAGAACTCATGATAGCCATGTTGAACATTGAAGCCTCATTTTGTGCCATGAATCTTAATAACTGTTATTCATCCCTGCCTTGCTTCTGAGGCCGTTTTAAGCAAAGCCCATATTTCACTATGTGTACCACTGCAAGCTCCGGGGCTAGAAATGCGAAAGAAAAGGGGGAGGGGAAGAGAAAAGAAAGTAAAGAGCTTCAGGGTATTAAAGTGTACGTTTTTATGTTTGCTTTGCACTTGTATGGAATCATAAAATATAGTCTGCCATTCTTCTGCAGGTCGAAGCACAATGAAATTGAGGGAAATCTCTCATTCCTTCCATCCAAAGTTGTAGTTTTGTGTGACATAAAGTAATTCTACATGACAGTCTAAGCTGCTTGTCTACCAGAATGCTCCCAGAGGTTTCTTAAGCCCATCAAAAGCTGAAGCTTGGCCCTGCATTGGGCTGATATTCAGTCAAGCCAGGCCCCTGAGCGGTCATTTTTTTGCCTCTTGTCCTTATTGGTTAGCTTCCATGTGGACCATCCCACATGTCATCTCCTTTAAGGCAGTGGTCCCCAACCTATCTGGCTTGTGGACCGTCAGTGGCGGTGGCAAGAGAGGAAGAGGGGATGGTTCCATTCAAGTGCTTGCCTGCTGCTTGCCCAGTCTGGTTCCAACAGCCTAGGGGAGGGGTGTCCAAACTTGACAACTTTAAGTCTTGTGGACTTCAACTCCCAGAATTCCCCAGCCAGCTCTGCTGGCTGGGGAATCCTGGGAGTTGAAGTCCACAAGTCTTAAAGTTGCCAAGTTTGGACACCCCTGGCCTAGGGGTTGAAGACTTCTGCTTTAAAGGATTATTCCCTTCTCACTAGTCCCTATGCCTTTCCTTAACTTTTCTGGAGATCTGTATCAATAGCTGCATTCATGTCTCCTTCCCAAATTATTTCCTTTGACACTGAACCAGAACTTTCCTTTCCTCCATCTTATGGTACCATTGTGACTCCCATGCTACAAATAATTAAGGCAATCAACAATAAAGAATAGCTGGTTCTTTGTGACCCTATGTTCCTCTATAAATCCATAGAAATGTTACACCGAGATAGGTCAGCCTCACAGAAATGCAATACAATACAGGTAGTCCTCCACTTACAAAAGTTCACTTAGTGACCGTTCAAAGTTACAACAGCACTGAAAAAAAAGTGACTTATGACCAATTTCCACACTTGCAACCATTGTGGCATCCCCACGGTCACATGATCAAAATTCAGACACTTGGCAACTAATTCATATTTATGACGGTCGCAGTGTCCTGGGGTCATGCATTCCCTTTTTGCAAACTTCTGACCAGCGAAGTCAATAGGGAAGCCAGATTCACTTAATAATTGTATTACTAATTTAACAACTGCACTGGTTCACTTAGCAAGTGTGGCAAGAAAGGTCGTAAAATGGGGGAGGAACCCACTTAACCAATGTCTCACTTAGCAACAGAAATTTTGGGCTCAGTTATGGTTGTTAAGTCGGGGACTGCTTATCGAAGTATTTCTTAAATATATTTTAAAAGGCAAGGAGGAGAAGCTTTGCAATACAATATGCAGAGTGGAAAATCAAAGATAACATGCTTCGTCTAATCTAGACAGAAGCTGCAGTTGAAAAGGGTGAATGCAACATGAACTCACGAATGAAGGCATACATGGACTTTTAGTGGAGAGGTTAGTTCACAGACTTAACTTTCCATCATAGGATCGCTGATAGATTATTTTTTAAAAAATCATCCAGCAGTCCAGGATGAAAGAACTTCATAAGGCAATGATCAGCCACTGGAGAAGCAAGATGTGTTAGACATTAAACCAATCAGCATTGGAGCTGTTACTAGACTGGAACAAGGCAATAGAGGCCATTCCCTCTGATGTTGGCTTAAGATGGTTGCAGCTGGAAAACAGCAGCTCTGAATCAATGTGGGAAAGCACAGGTGTGAGAAGCGTTTGCACTGGGCTGTGCATGGGAGAAGATTGATATTGTCCATTCCTGCTCTTAAAAGTAGTAGATGGCCAGGAGAGCTGTTTTCGTATGGTGGTTAAGGGATTGATCTAAAAACCAGGAGACTGTGAGTTCTAGTCCCACCTTAGGCATGAAAAGTCTGGGTGACTTTGGGCTAGTTATTTTGGCTCAGCCCAACTTACCTCACAGGGATTGTTGTTGCATAGAAAATAGCGTAAGAAAGAGCATTAGGCGTTTTTACCATCTTAATTTCTTCCTGGCCCTGTATGAGTTGCTGGAGCATTTGTTGCAAATCCATCTCTGTACTCTTAGGTTGCATCAGTTCTGTAATCTTTGACTGTGTGGCAGGACTGGATGTTGCAGATGTCGGTGCAGAGGTAGCAAAGCCAGGTTTTCCAGGTGGTGGTCTTTTTGGAGACATAGTTTATAAAGCAGAGAAATCAGTCAGTGTAGAGACTGGACAGCTGAAGAGGTAGAGCAGGCAGATGAGTTCAGGAGGCAGAAGATCCAAGCAGCTGGGAGATTCTTTAGTCAGTCTAGCAATAGAGAAAAATTTTCTCTCCAGAGGGTTCAGAAAATAGCAATCCACAAGAGATTCTTCTGGGTGACACGGAGACAAAGACCGGAAGCCTGAATTTTAAAGGTGGAGCCAGGTTTCACAGTTCATGAAGACAACGGAAGTGTGCCATCTTGCCCTGCCAGCTTTGGGCTCAGAGGCATAACAAGGTTTTAAAAGTTCAGAAAATTCTCAGTTCACCCATAAGTTCTGGAACTAAATCCAATGAAAGTCACTTTTACAGGGGTGAGGCATCATTAGTTGGCTCTCCCCCCTCCTCCTTCCCCTGGGGGCGAAAGCAAAATCTTCTCAAGCCGCTTGTCCAAGGGGGCGGGGGAAATCCCCCTCCCTCTAGCCGCACCTCCAGCAAGAATCCGAAAGTTTAACTTTTAAAAACGCTGGAAAGTCCATCAATTCAAAAAGAAAGGGAGTGAAGAAAGGAAGCCTCTCACCATACCGCCGCTGTTTCCTTCAAAAGTATGTTGTCCGATCGGCATGGAGCGAGACGCCCACGCGCCCTCCGATACTGCTCCCCGGTGCCTAGAGCGAAGCGGAGAAGCCCCCACCAGCCGCCGCCGGTGCCAGGGCCCTCCGCGAGCCGCTGCCTCGGCAGGACGCCTCTCCGGGGCGTCCTGTGCCCCCCCAGAAGCGGGGGAAGCCCACCGGGAGAGCGGGAGCGGGCAAAGGCTTGCCCCTCGCCGTAGCCGCCGGAACCGGAAGTCGCGTTTTTACCATCTTGAGTAATATGTGAAAAAAAAAGATGGGATGCAAATCTTTTTTTTAAAAAAAAGATTTTTTTTTAGAGTTGTCAGAATCATACTACTTCGAAGCATGTTGCCTTAGGTGACAACAATTGAAATATTTCTTTTAATGGCTTCTCAAACAGAGCTCTGTAGCATGACAAATTAAGCACATAGAACCAGAAATGGTAGACTTTTCCCATATTAACAGGGGTTGGATTTCATGACTGTGATTGGTATGTGATAGTGCTAAAGCATATGACCTCATTTGAGGTCATATTATTGCATATGCTTCTGATAAAGGAAAACATTTCTGCTTCTCACCCATTTCCTAAAACAATATAGGATTCTGGTTTCAGCAAAATATAAATTCAACAAGCTTTAAGCTTCCAAAATGGAAATTATATTATTTTGTACAAGGCAATGATAAAGGGAAAGGGGAGAGTAAGTTATTGTTTTTTTTCTTAAAACAAATTAAGCAAAACTTTGATTTATGATATTTCTCAGAAAGTAGATATACATTTTAGATTTATTCATAAACCATTTAAAATTATTTCAAATTAGGTAAGGAATATTAGTATTGTGAGATAGACTTCTTTTTACAAAATGTAAAATTGCCACAGTTTACAGAATTAGATTACTAATCTTACCTCACCTTTTTCTCTTCAAGAAATTGTGACTAAAATTAAACTGTGCCGTTAGAGAAGGCTAATGACCCTGATGGGTTCCAGAAAATCTAGGCAAAAATATCGTAAAATATTGAGTTCTTATTTTCTATTCTATTGGTGGTTTATAGATTCTTATCCACTAGTTTAAATAAAACTTATTCTACAATATTTCCAAGCAGGGGAGGAATCGTTTTGTGTTAGAATGTATTTCTTTGAAAAATAGGGATATAAGATTTTAAGTGAGGGTCAAGGCCTTCAATTATGTCTATCACATCAAGCTATGGAAAATGGTTTTAAAAAATGGGAATCTCAGATTGTATTCATGAGAAACTTATATACAGGTCAGGAAGCCATAGTATGAACATTAGCAGTTAATATCCTGCATGACATACCTTGATAGCTGAAAATGCAAAGCTGTAGTAATAAAAGTTAAGGAGCAAAGTGGAAACAATGGGACTAAATGAAGTATAAAGAAGACGAATCTAATGACAACAGGTAGAACAACCAGCCTTAGAACTGGCAGTGAAGATACTGAAGTAGTGAATAGATTCTGTCTTCTAGGATTAACCATCAAGAATAAAGAAACAAGCAATCAGAAAATTTGCCACAGATATGGCAGTCATGAAGGCCTTGGAAAAGATATTGCTGTGATGTGTTTATACCTACAAAGATCAGAATCCTGCAAGCCCTGGTATGCCCTATGACACTCTATGGAAGTGAAAGTTGGATTTTAAAGAAGCAGGATAGGAAGCGTGAACTTTGAACTTTGGTTTTGGAGAAGACTCCTGAGAACACCGTAAATAGCCAACAAGAGAAACCAGTAGGTCATTGAACAAATTAATCCAGTTTTCTTTTGAAGAACAAATAACAAGGTTCAAATTATTCTACTTTGGAATATTATGGGAAGACTTATCTTTCTGGAAAAGGATCTAATGGTAGAAAAGATGGAAGGAAAGAGAAGATGATAACTAGCAGCAATGTGGTTGGACTCAATTACAGTAGTAATGATTGTAACATTGTTGTAGGACTTGTAGGACCAGGTTAGGGATAGATTGTCATGGAGATTTTCTCCACAACTTGATGGCACTTTCTCTCCCCTCCGCATTCCCCCCACCCTCACAATCTCTCCCCCTCCCTACTTTCTTAAAGATTGTAGTTTTTCTTCTTCGATTCAGGGCCACCAAGGCAATAATATTAGATTTTAACTAATTGCTTTTGTTGAAAATAGAGAAAATGAGGCAGCATTTTTATTTAAATACAGATTCAAAAATTAGTATAATTTCTTGGAGCTTTCTGAAGTGATTTCTTAAATAAATTTGGATTGTACTTCGTTTCTTTTATTCAACTCCCAGATCATAAATCGATAGCATGTTTCTCCCTCTTTTAAATTTACAACACAAGTTGAGAATGCCCTAATTTTACTTTTTTTTTCCTTGTTGTCTTTGGTTTTAGAACACTTGCCTTATGCCATTAGAACTGTGAAATTGCTAACAAGATTGCAGTAGATAAGAGAATTTTGTGGTATTGTAGATGATGAAGATAACAAGGAACTTTCTTAGCAACAGTACTGGCAAACATCCCAAATTTTAATCCCTAAGATATAAAAAGCAGGCATTATGCAAGGAAAGCCATGTTAGTCTATGGCAACCAAAATTCAGGAGGAATCAGGAAGCACCTTTTCAGACTACCAAATTTATTAAAAGGCATAAGCTTTTATAAACTGCAGCTCATTTAGAAGATGCAATGGAGTGGCTAGACATCAGTGGGGTTTAAAGTGGAATGAGGAAAAAGAGAAAGGAAAATGGATGCAAGCTACGTGTAAGATACATTGCATGTACCATATAAAATTTAACAATCTATAATACGTTAAAAACCCATCATGTTTGCTGACACCTTGAGCCAGCCTGAATACTTTTGATGTATACAAGTTCAGCTCTGACTTGCTCAATTCAGCTAGTATAGTTTGTTTGTTTTTTCAAATTGGTTTTGCGATCTATAATGGAGGATCACAGGAGGTTGAAATGCTCTGACATTATAGTTTTGAGTTCCAATATCATATCTGTGTCCATTAATTTTTCTGTGCAAAGCTTATCTCAATTGTCTTACACTGAATCCCGAGGGACATTGCTGGCAGATCAAGGCATATGTCACATTAGAAGAGCACTTCTATTGTGTGTGAAGTTGTTGGGGCCTGAGGTAGTGCTGTTGATGTAAATGTGGTAGCAAAATAGGCATCTGAATTTATTACAAGATCTGGTTCCATGTTAGCATCATTGTTCTGACATTTCTTATTTCTTAGAATAGAACACACATCTCTCACTGATGATGTTATTTAGTTGGGTAATGTAACATCTGCAAGAAAACAACAACGTCTGCAAGAAAACAACAAGCTCAGAAAGCACCAAGGACATCACGTCTCCACATTTCTAACTTGGTACTTTAACCAAACTAGCTCTCAATATGGATTGTACCCAGTGGTGGGATTCAAATAATTTAACAACCGGTTGTCTGCCCTAATGATTTCTTCAAACAACTAGTTCACCAAACTGCTCAGAAAGTTAACAACCGGTTCTCCCAAAGTGGTGTGAACTGGCTGAATCCCACCACTGATTGGACCTCATTAATAGAGTGTTTTTTATTGAGTAGTTTTAATTTATAATACGTATTTCTGGGCTTTTCCATCCCCCTCTTAAGACTTTTGATACCACATAACATTATTATCACAGTTCTAAGTCTACATATATTTTGTCGGTCTGTTTGAGATAACCAATGTTATGTATCTGTGTACTGAAAGGAAGTCACAATGTTCATCCTGATGGCTAATACTTCACCCTAATAATTTACTCAATGAGTAAAATGCCTTTAGGTTAAACAGTCATCTTTGAACTACAGGAGAACTAGTATTCTAAATGAGTCAAGAAACTACAAAATGAAGCAACTTTAATTCCATATCTGGAAAGCGATCCATTCCTAGCCGTTCTTACACTAAGAGCTATTTTATGGCAGATAAAAACTCCCAAGACTGTTCTTGGAGAGAGAGAGAGAGAGACAGACAGACAGACAGAGAGAAAGATAAATGCAGGAAGAAACCCCAGACTCATCTGGATCCATCATGAGTCTCAGGCAGAAACCCAACCTTGTCTTCTGCCGTCTGTCAATATCACCGAGTATTCCATGGGGAGATTCCATCTACAGCACAGAGAGGGCTTTCTTTGTTCTAAGGGTTAGCTTTGTATCAAAACGCAATGCTTACCGTATGACTAGTTTCTCTGTGGTGATGGCAGCCAACAAAATGGCATTCTTCCCTGGTAGCACATTTCTTGGTGACAGAGAGGCTCCTTCCATGACTAGTAAAGTGATGGGCCGTTAAACAGTACTGGGTGTCTAAACAATCAAAAAAAGAGAGAGAAGAAAGCAAAAAGGAACATCGGGATTCTTTTGCAATTATATTTTATAAGCTCAGGCATGCTGACTTAGCTTTTTCACTAAAAATCGAAATCCTACTAATGTCTGAATACTTGCCCTAAAATTATGGACACATAAACCAAGTTTTTTTCTTGACTGGAACATTTCACATATTATTTTCCTGTATTCTCTAACCTTAGGGTGTACATTTCCTGATCCTTTTCCTTTTTGAAAATGATGACTGTCCACACATCAACATATGGCCATTGGCTGCAATTTTTTTTCCAAATTGTGGAAATTATGCACAACCACCTACCCTATTGCTGATGGGGATTCTACCACATGAAGGCCCCAAGTGATTTTTTTCCCCTAATGGTTGGAAAATATGTATAATCCACTCTTCCTACATTCTCTTGGCAAAAATCCTTCCCACCCAGAAGGAAAAGCAGCTGTATTGCAGCTCCATACCATGGGCAGATGGTGGAGGAGAAACCAATTGTCCTAATAGCTGGGAATTCTGAGATTGAACTTCTTAAGTCTGTTGGGCTTCAGGTCGGGAAGTTTATATTATATTAGTGTCAGAATTTATGTATTGAATTTAAATCCCTCTGACAGGATGGGCAGCACATCAATCAATCAATTTCAAGCGGTCGTTGGTGTTCTCTGAGCTTGGTTGTTTTCTTGCAGACATTTCATTACCCAAGCAGGTAACATCATCAGTGCTAGTAAGGAGTAGGGTTTGCTCTCAGTTTGTATTCTAGTGGTCTGCCCTGTCAGTATTGGTGGAAGTGGTTTTGGAGATTCTTTGGTTGGGCTGTTTCCAGTGGTGGGATTCAAATAAATTAACAACTGGTTCTCTGCCCTAATTAACAGCTGGGTAAGTGTGGCTCAGCGATCATGTGACCGTGTAGGTGTGGCCAACTCAATGTCACTCAAGTCGATGGCCGCTTTGCCTTAGTTGTTACAATGTAATAAGGGTTAACCAGAGACACAGTTTCTATAAACAGGGCAATAAAGATTAGGCTAGAAACAACACCAGAATGTTTCCTCCCTGCCTTCCTTACAGGATTATCCCTGTAAAGTGGAAAACAACAAAATGAGATTTCTTCCAACAACCAGTTCTCTGAACTGCTTAGAAAGTTAACAACCGGTTCTCCTGAATAGGTGCAAACTGGCTGAATCCCACCACTGGCTGTTTCCTGATAGCTAATTTGGAAGTTTCTTGGTTGGAATATTGTTTATTTGACTGCTTGCCTGATGTTAATCTTGGAGTTAATCTATGCTCATCTGGGTGCTGATTGCTGGTGGGGAAGTGTTTTGATGATCCCCCCCCCCCCCAACACTGGCAGGGCAAGCCACTAGAACACGGGTGTCAAACTCGCCATGTCATGTTGCCATCACGCGATGTGTCGCAATGTTTTTTTTCCCTTTGCGGAGCTGGAGGGGCATGGCCTGTGCCGCCAGTTTGACACCCCTGCACTGGAATATAAATTGAGACCAAATCTCACTCCTTACTGATGATGTTATCTAGTTTGGGTAATGAAACATCTGCAAGAAAACAACCAAGCAAGAAAACAAACAAGAGCACCGAGAATTTCTCATTTCAATCCTGAGCTACAAATATTCTTCACTGATAAATACATTTCTGCTTAATATTGGCTTGCTCTGGATCATATGAGGAAGGATTCTCCTCTTGTTTTGTTCAGTTCCTGTGCAACTGAACAAAAAAAGAGGATAACAGATAACAGATTAACAGAGTTGGAAGGGACCTTATAGGTCATGTAGTCCAACAGCCCACCCCCACCCTGCTCAAGCAGGAGACCCTACACCATTTCTGATAAATGGCAGTCCAATCTCTTCTTAAAACACTCAAGTGATGAAGCCCCCACAGCTTCTGAAGGCAAGCTGTTCCATTGGTTGATTGTTCTCACTGTCAGAAAGTTCCTCCTTATTTCTAGGTTGAATCTCTCCTTGTTCAGTTTCCCCTGTTCTCTTCTGTTACCTCCTGGAAATATATTCTCAACTGGTATTTTAAGGGTATAGTTTTAAATCTAATTGATTTTAGGGCTTTTAGAGCCATATTCATATTCTTCTGTACAGTTCTTTTAATTTTTTAACCTCCTCCATATGTATATTTATATCTATATTTATATTTGTATTTATTATCTGTTATTTGTTGTGTGGACTGTACACCGCCCCGAGTCCTTTTTGGGAGAGGGGGCGGTCTAGAAGTACGAAGAATAAAATAAATAATAATAAATAAAAAATAAACCATTATTCCTTGTCTGGCCTTCAGGTGCTTTGGAAGAAAGGGAACAGCCATATGAGATAGATACTGGCCATTAAACTTTATATTGACACTTCAAAAAGATACTATAGATAAGCATACGGTAAGCTATAAATCTGACAGGTGGAAGTATACTTAGACTTCACCTTTATTGTTAATCTCATGTAACATTGTAGTGAATCCAGGAAAGCAGCTATAGATTCCAGAAGCCATTAGTTCTCTGGACTGCTAAATCCTGCTAACCACCTGAAGCCCTTAATATGACTGAGTTAATTGGAAAAGTTAAAATAAATGCTTTCCATATACTTACTCTGAGGACACCACTTATCTTCAGCCCATCTGTTACAGTTGAAATTGTCAATAACATTGTCACAAGTAAAGCACTTGAAGCTGCTTGGAAATGGAGTAGCTTTAAAATTAAATGAAAGGAGGGAAATGTTACATACTTTATTCTGATGACTCTAAATTCTCCTATTCCCTTCAATTAGTCCCAAAACAGGAGGGGATTATTTTACAATATACTAGCTTCAATTAACATTTTTCCCCCTTAACACAAGCGTAAGCATATTAGAGCTAAGCCCCATTACCTTCACTTGGATTTACTCCTCAAGTGATTAAGCAAAATATAGTCTTTTAAAAGGTGCAAAAATCTGCTTAGCTTGATTTTAACTTTACATTGTGTTAGAAGACTGGTTCAAGTGAACCTAGAACAGATCCATAACATAGACATTGTCCAGATATGTGGACTTCAGTTCCAAGAATTCCTGACGGGAAAGCCACAACTGAACGTTCTGGGATGTGAAGACCACACCAACTGGGAAAGGTTGACCTAGGAAGGTCTATGGAGATTCTCAATCATCCAGATCATGATTATTCCAAAGATGCTTTTCCAAAAGGTAACTGGACTTGGGGGTTTTTTACCTTGGAAAAAGGAAAAAAAACTAAGAAAGTCCAGTTGTCTTCTGGAAAAGCCTCTTTTGGGTTGACCTAAAAGTAAATACGTGCCATGCCCATTGATATGCAGCATTAAGAAGCTCCAAGTACCTGATGCAAGGGGAGAGCAGCTAAGTCCAATACTTGCTTAGTCCAGGGACCATTAAGGGAAACTTTCAGACATGTGGACCTCAGCTCCCAGAATTCCCCAGCCATCGTGGTGTCTTAAAGTTGCCAAGTTGCCAAGGCTTTACTCCATTGTGGGACATATTCTTTTCCTTTGCAATGAATTATATGAGACATGTTCAGGGGTTGGCTTCAAAAATTTTAGCAAGGGGTTCTCTGCCTGGTTGGTGGGTGGTTATGGCCATGTTGGGCATGACTTAGTTGGCCTCCTGCACCACAGCGGAAGGGGGGCATTTTTGCCCTCCCTGGGCTCCAGAGTATTTCCTCAAGCCTCCGGGAGAGCGAAAATGGCCTCCCCAGGCTCCGGAGACCCTCTGGAGGTCAGAAACGGGCTTCCCAAACTTCCGGCATGCCTGTTTTTTGCCCTCCCTGAGCCTCTGCACGCACCCTGCACTTACCTGCATCCAAAATGGGCCACGTGGGGACTTCTGGGAGGGGAAGGGTGGGAGGGCCAGCCAGGAGTGGGATTTGGGGGTTCTGTGAACTGCACAGAATCTTAGCTAGAGGTTCTCCCGAACCCCTGCAAACCCCCAGCAGCCCATATTGCTCTTTGCAACTTCCTATATACCACTAGTTAAAGTGTTGGATTAGTCTATAGGCCATAGAAAACCACCCTGTAACTTCAATCCAATTGCTCTCTCTCTGTTCAACCTACCTTTCAACTCTGCTGTTGGGGGGGGGGGGGAATAGATCTAGCTCTGCACCTAAACATTGATGCATACTGAATAAAAATACTAATACTGTTGCCACATTTGCCAATAAACAGATCAGATGCCTGAACGCTTCACTGAAGTAGCATGCACTGGGCTTTTTCTGATGCACCTTCCATCAAACAGGACAAACATCCAAAATTGCAGTGCTCAAGAATTGCTGCAGAACCTTTGCAAACTGTGCACACAGCAAAAGTATTAGAAGCACACGGGGAAGGCAATAAAAAGGTATTATAACTTAATCAGATGAACACCCAGGTGCACATTTTAGGCCATTAATCAGGCATTCCACCTAATAATTAACTATCACCGAAGACAGTCAAATTAATGTTTTGCTTTTAGGCCCATGCATAATTGCAATATAAAATAACCTTTTAAAAAGGTTTGAAGGGCTTAACATAAAATGGCTGGAAATGTTTGGAAAGCAGTTATTTACCGATGCCAAAGAACTGGAACGGTCTACTTACGGTCTACTGGAAGTCTCACGTTATAGAAGTTGATGTTCTTGGCTAAAATCCAGTTGCCTGAAACTAGGAGGATCTGAACAAAAGCTACGGCCAGCATGTGACAGAGTAATAGCATACCGTCAATGTACCTCAGAGCTTAATGCTCTCATACCTATAAGGGAGGGGAGGGGGGACTGAGAAAAGGTGAGAAATGCCACTTGGTTATAAAAAGAGCAAGAGGACTGAGTATATTTAGCATAATCTCTACAATATTAGCCTCATAACACTGTTGATGGAATGAAGATAATTAGGGGGGAAATCAGCACTGCGAAGCTAAGCTGTTCCTGCCTCCTACTGGAGAGGTTTGTTCTACACAGGAGAGCAAAATACCCTGGCAGGAGGAGCAGCAGAGGAATTTTATTTTTTTTAAAAACACCACCTGGGTTCTAAGCTTGAATGGATCAAATTAAGATATTTAGAAAGTACCAGACAGAGTTCACAGGCAATTTATCCTTCATTAGGTAATGTCTCTAAATTAAGTAACAGTTGTGACATGTTTATGAACGGGTAATTGTCCCAAAATGAATACTGGGATCATCATTGTGAATAGTAGATATTATCACCTTTTCCCCATAGATGTTGATCCCAGGCTGCTGTTGAAATTGAAAATTTAGAGCACATCTCACTGGGATGTAGATTTTTTTTACAAGGAACTATACCCTCAATTAATTCAACCTTTGAGCTGGTTGGCTACTCAGACCAATGGTATATAGAATTTTTTCTTAAAAAGGAACAATCTGAAGCCATCTATATGATAGCTGAATCCCAGAAGTAGTGAGATACTTAATGAGATTGTGTTCTATTCTCGGAGTGCATTTAGTTGTTCTAAGTTTTACGTTCTGATCTTGGCCTCCGGGAAAATGTTCATTCCTACTCAAGTCATCTTCTTTAACTCTTCATTAATTTGTCTAAAATAGTAGGATAGTGTGGTATTTAACTTCCACCAGTCAGAATAATAGAATATTCTATTGGAGGTCTTCTAGCCCAACCCCTTGCTTAAACAGAAAACCTATACCATTTCAGACAAAAGGTTGTCCAATCTCTTCCCAAAATCCTCCAGTGTTCTAGCATCCACAACTTCTTTTTTTTAATTAAAAGTTTTAATAAATTTTACAAATATTACCCCTTCCCCTTCCCTCCCTCCAACACTCCCTCCCCACAACCTCCCAGAGCAAAATACAGAGTATAAACATTTAACAATCATATGCTAACATAAGCTAACTGATTTTAACATTCTACCTCCTCCTGTGCTTTAATTCCCCTTTTATTAAACTAACTTTAGGTAAATTGTAACATTCTTTGTGTCTTCACTCATAAGCTAATTGAAATTTTTAAATCCGATATTTATTTTGAATATAGTCAATCCATCTTCTCCATTCCAACTTATATTTCTCATCTGAATAGTCCTTCAAATATGCTGTAATTTTGGCCATCTCTGCTAGATTTTCTACTTTTAGCATCCATTCTGGAATAGTAGGCAATTCTTTCCTCTTCCAGTACTGCGCCACCAACAATCTTGCTGCCATCATTAAGTTCAAAATCAAATTAGTCTCTATAACTGTACAGTCTGTAATTATACCTAACAAAAACAACTGGGGGTGAACTTTATCCTTTTTTTAAGTTTATTTTGAATAACCCACCATATTTTTATCCAAAATGCTTTGACTTTTTTGCAAGTCCACCATATATGGTAATACGTAGCATCAGCACAATCACATCTCCAACATTTAGGTTGTAAATTCGGATACATACAAGATAATTTTTTGGAATCTAAATGACATCTATACAACATCTTATAAAAATTCTCTCTCAAGTTCTGAGCTTGCGTAAATTTTACATTTCTTACCCAAATCTTTTCCTATGTTTCCATCATTATTGGCTCTTCGAAATTTTGTGCCCATTTTATCATACAGTCTTTAACTAACTCTGTTTCAGAATCTATTTCTATCAGTATATTATACAACCTTTTTATATGCATTTGACTCTGGTCCCTAATTTGTTTTACCAAACTATCCTCATTTTGCGTGATACCAATTGTCTGATCTTTTTTCCATCTAGCTTGTAACTGTCCATACTGGAACCAGGTTTGAATTACCCTTTCCTCTCTTAATACGTTCAAAGACTTTAACTGTAGTACACTTCTCTCTATATTAAGAAGTTCTCTATATGTAATTACATCCTGTTTTTGTTCTATACTTATATTATCTATCGCGTGTCTGGATACTACCCACATAGGTATCTTATCATTTAACCTATATTGGTGTTTTTTCCAGACACGCAATAGGGCATTCCTTAATATATGGCTTTTAAAAATCTTATCCACCTTCTTATCATATATTAAATAAGCGTGCCAACCATATACCAAATCATATTTCTCAATATTCAGTATTCTATCCTCTGTTAGATTAATCCAATCACTAATTGTTGATAAAACTACTGCTTCATAGTATAATTTTAAGTTGGGCATTTTCAAACCTCCTCTTTCCCGTATGTCTTGCATTATTCTAAGTTTTATTCTTGGTTTCTTCCCCGCCCAGACAAAGCTATTAATACCTTTCTGCCATTCTTCCAAATTTGCATCTTTTTAAAGTATTGGTATCATTTGAAAGAGAAATAGAAATTTAGGCAAAACATTCATTTTTACTGCTGCTATCCTTCCCAACAATGACAATTGTAGTTTTTTTTTCATTTATTCATCTCTAACTGTATTTTATACCATAATGGTTCATAATTATACTTATATAATTTCCCATTTGAGGTTGTAATGTAAACTCCTAAATATTTAACCTTTTCTACTATCTCGCATCCTGTTACTCTTTCTAGTTCTTCTTTTTGATTTGTGGTCATATTTTTAACTATCATCTTTGTTTTTCCTAGATTTATTTTGAACCCAGATACTTGACCATATTGATTAATTATGTTCATTAAACCTATAGCTGATTTCCCCGGTTGGGTTAAAGTTATGACCAAGTCATCCGCAAATGCTCGTACTCTATATTCATAATGCCTAATCTTAATTCCCTGTAGGTCATCTGACCCACGTATTCTATTCAACAATAACTCCAAGGTTAAGATAAACAATAATGGAGACAGGGGACACCCCTGTCTTGTTCCTTTTTCAATTTTGAAGGATTCTGTTAAACTACCATTAACTATAATTTGTGCTGTCTGTTTCTGGTATATTGCCTTGATAGATTGTGTGAAATACTCTCCAAAATGCATCTTTTGTATTATTTTTGTTAGAAATTGCCAATTCACTCAGTGAAATGCTTTCTCCGCGTCTAAGAATAAAAGCGCTGTGGGGACTTGGTTGTTCTTCCCCAAATATTCCAATATATTAACAATTTGTCTTACATTACTTTTTATTTGTCTCCCCTGTATAAAACCGGATTGATCATTATGAATCGTTTGTTATATAATTGACATCAACATATTTGCGAATATTTTAGCAAAGATTTTATAATCTGTATTAAGTAATGAAATAGGTCTATAGTTTTTTGGCAGAGTGTGGTCCTGATCTTCTTTTGTAATCAGGGAAATAAAGGCTGTTCTCCAAGATGGTAATACCCTTCCATCCATTTGAATTTTATTAAATAATTCCTTAAGAGGATCTACCATTTCTAATTGTAACTTTTTATAATAAACCGCTGTCAATCCATCTGTACCTGGGGCCTTCCCAATTTTTAAGCATCCACAACTTCTGAAGGCAAACTGCTCCACTGATTAATTATTCTCACTGTCAGGAAATCACATGTCCCTGAGTCATGTGATCACCTTTAGAGACCTTTTTGATGAGCAAAATCAATGGGGAAACCAGATTCTCTTAACAACCGTACTACTACCTTAACAACTGCAGTTATTCAAATTAAATTAAAAGATTTCTAGGAAATGTCAAACCAGCTTCTCCTTATCACATCCAGCTATCCGGGTATTCTTCTTAGGGAAAATTTCCCTCCAGTTTTGGCTGCTACAAAGCAACCTTCTACATCTCCTGTGTCCACCTGAAGACTCTTGCTGCTAAAAGAAAAACCCAATCATTTTCTGAAAATATATTATTCCATGGCACATGGCGCCAGAATTCAGAATACAGGGCTGAGAATTTCCATCAGGTACACTTCTGTGACAGCTGCATCATTAAAGATCCTTGCATATAAATGGTAGTTTCAGAGTGCTGAAATCCAGAATACAATACCGCCATCTTAAAGATCTTTGTATCTGTTTGTCACCAAGCAGATAGTGATTGGCTGGGCTTTTTTCTGCTTTGCTCTGCTGAGATTCTTTTGCTTCCAAGTTAGAACAAGGCTGTTTGAAAGAGGCAATTAAATACTTCACAGAGATTTTTGCCTGTGGATTATTTCAGTTTAGTAATGTTTGGATGGCTAACCACCAAAGTCAGATAGGAACAGTAAGTTGCCTTTAAAAGATTCTAAAAATGTCATAAACATTGGCTGCATATGCTGCTAAAATCCCTGGATTTCCCCACAGTTTGGTCTTAAACTGTATCACACTGTACAGTATTCTTCAAGCATCCCATTAGGTAAATAGTTTACAACCTAGTGTAACTTATACATGTCTCAACTTCTATCTATTTGGGGAGCATTCAGTGTTTGTCCACCACAGGAACATAAGTTCCATTTATTGTATATCAGACATGAACGGGTGCCTCTAATAGCCTATTATACACAGCAAAACACAAAACTGCACCTGTACCACATAAGTTTCTTTCTAAATGTTGATGCTCAAATATGAATTGCTTGAGGCAAAGCAAGTACACAAGGTAAATGTATTTCACACTAGTAATATAAGGTAGCATGTCAACCAGTCAAAATATGAATTCAGAACTTTTGCAGTCCTCCCTGTCATTTCCTGCCGATTTGATCTGTGATGCCAGAATAATTGAAAACCAAAGACCATATGCAAGACTCCCACGTGGAGCTTTCTGAGTTAGTTTGAGGCTTCTTGGCCCATATTAAAACAATAGATCAGTTTGGATCTCTGCATGGTAAGAGATCTGTACTCTCTTCGCAACTTGAAACACAATGAAAGAGACATCAGAAAAAGAAAAAAAGTAGATGGCCTTGGGCAATGCAAATCCGTGAATTTCCGGTCTTCATTTTTTACAAGCATGTCAAATTTGGTTCTTTGAATTTGTTTTCTTTTTCAAGTTTCCATTGGAATTTGTACGTATTCCTCATTATTTTGATGCATAGTTCTCCAAATATTTTCCATTACTGCTTTCTTAATGTACACAGACATTTTTGCGATATAATACAATGATTGGTATATGTGCATTACTTTTAAGACATATGCACTACTGTACAAACTTCCATGCACACACACACACACACACATACAAATATCTATATATTTAAGCTGCATTGCAGAATCTGGAGGACTCTGTATAGTGTATCGTTTTGTTTTGTTGTTTTGAAAATGAGAAATCAGATCAATCCACACTCAAATCCAAACTAAAGTATTTGTGTCCCCCCCCCTTACATAATTTAATTCTGACCACAAATTATCCCAGAGAGAATATGATCTGTGAATGTATGCTTAACAAATCAGATTAGGTATCTATCACAAACCAGTTTCCTTAACTAGAACTGTGATAATTGTTTAATCTCATCCTGATTGTGGTCAGTCAAAGCCAGAGAGATTCCCTCAAATTCTCCTTTCTCTCATTGAACAGAAAATGCTAACCTTATGGATGCAAATATGAAGCTGATAGGCTATCTGCTTGTTATCTAGTTAGCTAGCAGAAAAGTTATCCTGGAGAAGATGAGATGAGTTTCTTTTCTTCCTCTCAAGAAAGGCATAATGCAGGAAGGAAAGTGTTAACTCTATGGTATGCATCTCTGCAAGAGCAGCTCCCCCCTCTCTAGGATACTTATTAAGGGCAATTAGAGACCTGAGTAGGCCATTTCCTCTTTGCTGCCCTTCCTCACATATGAGTAGCATCCCTCCTACTGATACCTAAACATGCCACACGCCCTAAACTCTCAAAAGGACTTGCTAGATCATTTGTCTACTTGTAGACTATTTTAAAAGGACAAACTTATAGACTTTAGCCCATATATAATATGTCTACAGAGACAGTCATCTCGAGAGCAAATGTCCAATCACTGTCATAATGGCCTATAGCGGTATTTACTACAGCTGTTTAAGAACATCCAGAACCAACCAATTAGGGAGCACAGAAACTGGCCTCCAGCAGAAGTGCCCCCCCCCCCTCCATCTTGCTAGGCTAAATTGCATGAAGGAGAAAAAAAAATTGAAAACCAGTCTGACTGGCTGGGGGGCGGGGGAATACCTCAGAAACCAGAACAAGCAAGGAGGGAAGTATACTTTACAGTTGGGAGTGAGACTAGCCAAGAAGCCAGTGGCAGTTTGGGTGGGACTCCCTACCAATGGGAAAGCTGTCAATCCCTAGTCCCTGCAAGTTCAGCATTTCAGTTTGCATGTGAAAAGAAAATCGTGGAGCTCTTGGTGCTCTCTTTTTTTTCCCCAAAAAACTTTTTTATTTATTTTTAATTTTCAAAACAAACATAAAAATCCTCCTTCTTTACATCCTGTAGAAAGTGTATCAGTTGGTTACAAAAGGTTTTTGTGCATCTCTTCTACCGTCATCAAATATAATTCATATTAACTCTAGTATCTTAACTCAAATGTTTATACATATTACCATCATCATACCTCTACTTTTATTTGACTATAATTGTTTAAACGTCCTTCATCATGAAATATAGCAAAATTTAATACATAACCACATACTGGCATTTCATTTACTTATTCATAAAATCCTCCATTAACATTAAATCCTTATATCCTATTCTAGCTAAACATCCATAATATTTAATAACAAAGTTTTGTAATCCTCCTTTCCAAATCGCTATTTACAGTTTACATCCAATTTCCTTGTATTATACCTATACATATATATAGATTATTATTATTATCCTTTCTTTATTTGGCTATATCCTATATCCCCTGGTTGGGCCACGAGGGAGGCTTACCCCTCGTGGAAATGTGCCCGCCGGGTTATCAAGCATTTCACCAGCCTCGGGCCCAGGGAAGGGGCGGTGGGGTAGCAGTGATTATCCGGGAAGACTTGGAGCCGAGAGAGTTCACGGTGCCGCAGACATCCGGGTGTGAGTCCCTTGTCGTGAGATGGGGCCCTGGGAGGCAGTTGGGCCTGCTGATAGTATACCTGGCTCCTCGCTATACATCAGCGGCCCTGCCTGAACTCCTCGAGCTGATCTCATCGGTGGCGGTTGAGACCCCCAAACTTTTAGTGATGGGGGACTTTAACCTGCCGTCGATGGGAGAAGCGTCTGAGGGGGTTCGGGAGTTCATGGCTTCCATGAAAGCCATGGACCTGACCCAATTAATTCAGGGCCCTACTCACGAGGGAGGCCACACGCTGGACCTTGTCTTTGTCTCTGGCCAGTGGACGAGTGATCTGGGAATAGGGGATCCAACTATTATTCCCCTGTCATGGTCAGATCACTCACTTCTCCGGCTTGACTTCCCTGGTGCTACCCCCCGCTGCGGGGAGGCGGAACCGGAAGGTATTAGATGGTTCCGCCCCAAGCGCCTGATGGAACCAGATAGGTTCCAGACGGAGCTTGGGCCACCTCCTGTGGACTTGACCCGCCCCCGAGTGGAGGACCTGGTAGACGCATGGAATAGTGCGACTACTGGGGCCCTAGACCGGGTGGCGCCTTTGCGGCCTCTCCTGCGGCGACGAACCACCCTGGCCCCTTGGTTCACCGAGGAGCTAAGGGTGATGAAACGCCACAAGAGACGCCTAGAGAGTCGTTGGAGATCCTCCCGTTCCGAATTTGACCGAGCACAGGCACGAGCCTATCTCGGACGTACCTTGTGGCATTAAGAGCGGCCAAACGTCAACATTGCGCCGCTCTTATTGCGTCCGCAGATAACCGCCCTGCCGCCCTGTTTCGGGTGACTCGCTCCCTCTTGTCTGAGAGACCGCGGGAAGCCCCTTTACAGGGCAGAGCAGAGGAGTTTGGGAAATATCTACAGGACAAAGTCACTCAAATCCGGATGGGATGGGCCCCTTTCAGTGGTCCAGTAGAGACGCCCGTGGCGAGTCTTGAGGGACCGCTTTGGGAGGAGTTTGACTCGGTTGCCATCGAGGATTTGGACAGGTTGCGTGGACGTCTGCGACCCACCACATGTTTATTGGACCCGTGTCCCTCCTGGCTTGTACTGGCATCCTGGGAGGTTACGCGCGACTGGCTCCTGGGCCTAGTGAACGCCTCGTTGGGTGAGGGGTCTCTACCGGCCGCCTTGAAAGAGGCGGTGGTGAGGCCCCTGCTCAAGAAGCCTTCCCTGGACCCAACGGACCTAGTCAATTATCGTCCAGTCTCCAACCTTCCTTTTTTAGCGAAGGTTGTAGAGAGTGTGGTGGTACAGCAGTTCCCACGTCACCTGGAGGAAAATGATTATCTAGACCCGTGCCAGTCCGGCTTCCGTCCCGGGCACAGCACGGAGACGGCCTTGGTCGCATTGGTTGATGATCTCTGGAGGGCCAGAGATAGGGGTTGTTCCTCTATCCTGGTCCTATTAGATCTCTCGGCGGCGTTCGATACCATCGACCATGGTATCTTGTTGCACCGGCTAGAGGGGTTGGGAGTCAGGGGCACCGTTTTACGGTGGTTTGGCTCCTACCTCTCTGACCGGACGCAACGTGTGTTGGCAGGGGAGCAGAGTTCGACCCGGAGGTCACTCACATGTGGAGTGCCACAGGGATCGGTGCTCTCGCCTCTCCTGTTCAACACATACATGAAACCGCTGGGCGAGATCATCCGTGGTTTTGGGGTGGGATATCATCTGTATGCTGATGATACTCAGCTATACATTTCCACCCCGAACCACCCCAATGAGGCCGTCGAAATGATGTCCCGGTGTTTGGAGGCCGTACGGGTCTGGATGGATGGCAACCGACTAAAACTCAACCCTTCCAAGACGGAGTGGCTGTGGCTTCCGGCCCCCCGGTTCAACCAGGTGCTTCCATCTCTGGCCATTGGGGGCGTGCAACTAGCCCCCATGGAACAGGTGCGCAATTTGGGCGTCCTCCTAGATGCCCGGCTGTCCATGGATGACCATGTAACAGCCGTGGCAAGGGGGGCGTTCCATCAGGTCTGCCTGATGCGCCAATTGCGCCCCTTATTGGACCGGGATGCCCTACGCACAGTCACCCATGCGCTAGTGACGTCTCGCCTGGACTACTGCAATGCTCTCTACATGGGGCTTCCCTTGAGATGCACTCGGAGACTACAGTTGGTCCAGAACGCGGCCGCGCGGGTGATTATGGGGAGGACTAGATACTCCCCTGTAACACCTCTCCTGCGCGAGCTGCACTGGCTTCCTGTGGTCTACCGAGTGCGTTTCAAGGTTTTGATTATGATCTTTAAAGCGCTTCATGGCTCAGGACCTAGTTACATGCAGGATCGCATCCTGCCCCACACATCCCTACGACCAATTTGCTCACACAGAGAGGGACTTCTCCGGGTGCCGTCCACCAAACAGTGTCGGGGGGCGACACCCAGGGGCAGAGCCTTCTCTGTGATGGGCCCAGCCCTGTGGAATGACCTCCCCCGTGACATCAGGATTATTTCCGATCTCCGCTCCTTCCGTGTACAGTTGAAGACCCACCTCTTTCAATTATCTGGCCTGGCTCAACCGTAATTTTTTCGTATTCCTCCTGACTGTCTTTTTAAATTTTAAATTTTTATTGTATATTTGGGTTTTTATTATTGGGGTATGTTAATGGTTTTTAATTGTCTAAATGTTGTAATTTATTACCTCCTCCGTGCATGTATGTCTTTGTATATATGTATGTTTATGTGTTTGTACACACGTGTTATGTTTTATATGTTCTAGTGTACGCCGCCCCGAGTCCTGCCTGGAAAGGGAGCGGCTAATAAATTCAATATTATTATTATTATTATTATTATCATAGCATTTTCCCTCTAATAATCAGAACTTAATTGTGTCTAGTTTAGTTCTTTTTTTAAATTGTTATTATTATTGTTGTCCTTTATATATAATCCAAAAGGATTTCTAGCCTTCCCTTCACGGGTATCATTCAATATTCATATCCAATTATTGCTTATCATAACACTACACATTGTATACAGTATTATCATCATCAATTTTTTATTTAACTATACCTATTATCACTAAATTTCACTAGGTTTAGCTAGTAATTTTAAATTATACTCTTCCATCTATCAACCTGTATCTTTCCAATAACAAAACAATCTTATGTCCTCTGCCATTTGTGGTATCAATCTTCTAAGCTTAATCAGCTTTGTATGGACTAGTCCTAGCAACTCCTTGCTTGTAAGATCTCTCATATAATCCTGATGCCCTCTTTCTGCTTCTTTATTCCACTTGTCTTTAATTGTCAGCAGTGTTATCCATATTTTCGTTAATAAAGTTTCATAGTCCATAAGTTCTTTACTTTTTTCTTCTTCTTCTATATCTTGCCCTTTGAAATAGATTTCCTCTTTCAGTATTCCATTCTTTGCATTTTCAAAAACAAACAAACCACCATAGATGTCAGCAAGTTTAATCGCTTTATATTCATTTTCCACTTCAATTCTTTGGATTTTAATCCCCTCATTTTGCATTTGGTGAACATCATCAAATTTTCCATCACGTTTTTCTGTAAGCTGTTCCCAAAATTCCAATTTTTGTTCAATTCTCTCATATGTATTTGTTAGTTTTAGTAATTCTGAAAATATTGTCTGCAAACTTACAATCTCTCCATTTTCCTGATACTCCGCCATCTTAAACAAAAGTGCTCTTGCTTGGAAGGTTTCTTTTTAAGTTAAAACATGGATTCACAAATGCCGTTTTTTCCCCTCTTCTCTGGTTGGAAACACACTTCAAAGGGACATTTGGCTTGCCCCTATCGCTCTGTAATGAGCCGTCAAAACAAACCGTGAAGAAAGGGAAAAGTTCCGCCTGAGTACGCAAAGCTCCAATCAACAAAACCACCCAGCACGTAGCGCTTTTAAAAATATTTCTTTTTTTATATCTGTTTTATATTTCAAATTAGAAAAGGAGGTCCAGTCTTTAAATGAATTAAAAAAATACTCACAGCGATGCAAGAGGAGAACTTTGATCTATAAATCACAGGAAGTCACAGGAAAAAAAGTGTAAAAAAAGACTTAATCTGTCCATTTTAAAAAGCTTGTTACGATTCCATACATGAAGATAGCATGTAAAAAATGGGATAGCCACTGTCCAGAACCGTTGCAAGATTAATTTCGCTGCTTGATTCTTCTATTCTACAATTTAAATCAATTTTTAAGTTTTTATAGGCAGTCTCTCTTTTAAAACAATGAAGATTCCTCCCCAGCTGGAAACACTTTCACTTCCCATTCCTTCCGTTTTGGGGCCTCCCCGACTTCATCAGCCTTGGCTGGATTTTTTGTCACTGGCTTGAATAAATTTCTCTTGCTTCTTTCGGGGATTTTGCTATATCCCCGAGTTCAGCAAGACGTATTCTTCCTGTTCACTGTCTCTTAGAGACAGTTTAGATCCGTTTGGACCCCCCAGTGGCAAAAGTGTCGATTGCGATCTCAGAGCATTGAGACCGCACATCGTGTCGTCACGACTTCAGCCCCTTGGTGCTCTCTTGAGTTTGGTTATTTTCTTGCAAACATTTCATTATCTGTACAGTGGACTGTAGCAGTCACTATGTAGGTAAAATCAACAGAAGACTAGAAGAGGGCACCAGTAGTGGGTTCCGGATCCCGCTGCAACTGGTATGGTTGCAACGGGGCCCAGCGTCCTCTACATGAATGCATGCAGCGTGTGGGCACACGCACATTGCATGCACACATGAACAACACATGAACAGCGCATGCATGCGTTCTACCCTCCAGCAATGCCTCCATGAGCCTCCGCAACGCTTCAGCTGCTCAGCAGAGCATCACGCAGGTGCTGTATGCGCCGTGCCCGTGTGCAGAAGTGCCAAATAGTGCGCGTGTGCAGAAGTGCCAGAAGTGCCAAAGACCGGTAAGGACGATGGGCGGGCGGGGGGTCCTCCGGAGCACCGTACCGGAACGGTACCCGGTACTCCGGGCAGGCACCGGTACACCCATACCAGGGCGTACCGGTGCAACCGACCACTGGAGGGTACCCATCAACCCCAACTAGCATTCAGAAGATATGATGAAATCTTCTTTATTGCAAAACACATGGACTTAATCATAGTTTTAACTGGGAAATTGAGCATTCTTAGACCAATCTAAGTCCAAAAGCTTTAGAGAATTGCTGGAAGCCTGGTACTCAGACAAATCATCAGGCACACAGAGGTAAACAACATCTGCATGCCATTCAAATGAGACAATAAAAAAGAAACAAAAAAACCCCAAACATCTCCTTACCAGTATTTAATTCCCAGATAAGTAGAGATTAACACCAGGATCAATATCAGACCAAAAATCAAGAAATAACAATACCCCAATAAAAGAATTACCTGTTCAGACAAACAATCAAATAGTAAACAATCTATTCAAGGAACTATCAAGAAGAAAGCAAAAATTCCTCCGCCAACACTGATAGGGTAAACCACAGTATATAAACAGCAAATCCTACCCCTCCTAGCACTGAAGCTGTCACCTAGATGGGTAATGAAACATCTGCAAGAAAAAAACCAAGCTCAAAGAACAGCAAAAACTACACAATTCAATCCTGAACTGCAAATCTTCTCTTCTATTGAAAAGAACATTGGCTTAGCTGCCACAGGAGGAGGATGTTATGTGATTGTTGGGACATGGGATTGATTTGGGAATGGTACCAAAGCTCTTTATGGAAAGCCTTTAATAAATCCTTGGAATATGTAAAAATGGTAGAGGGTTTTTTTTAGTAAACACTTGACCACCTGAGTTTGGGATGATAACAATGATGATGATAATGAAAACTCCATGATCTATATGCACAATTTTAATTTCTTGATCTTCAAGTTTGAAAAATGGCATGGCTGCTTGTTTATGTACATATACACACCCAGGCAATTTTCTAGGGACTTCTTTCAAAATTGTATGCTTTTTGTTCCTCAGCCTAAATACCACAATGTGAACAGCTATTTATCCTTGTCACACAGACTTCTCCATTTAACATCTTCCAGTCCCGGGTTATATATTAAAAGAGAGATAGGTTAATAAATTCTATGGGCAAATAAAGCCTCTGCATTTCAAATATTTACCTTGCAAATATTGAAAAGTGTACCAGTCTGGATGTTTCTAAAGATTTTTACCCAACTTTCATAGCTTTATTAATTACTTTTGGTATGATAAATTGGGTTCAATAACCTGTGAAATAATTCTACTAGAAAACCACTTAAACTAAGGTACTGTTAGTTTTTAAAATTATTTCTGAAATCTAACATTTATCTGAAACCAAAAATTGAAACATTTCAATTAGTTTCATCTGCTAAATGAAAATTTAAAAAGAAAACTCAGTAGAGCGACTGACTGTGAAATATATCATATTTTTTCTTCATGCAGAGAATATACAGCAAAGAAACTAATTGAATGTGTTTTTAGTTATTGCTTGTGATATTTTATTACAATAATCCAAATTATATCCTGGTGGGGGGAAAAAAATCAATAACACTATATTATCCCAGTGATAAATTTATTCTGGCATGACACTTTATGAGCAAAAGTAGTATCAAATATATGAAAAGAGAACTGAACTAGAACCAGTATTCATCTACAGAAAACCATTGAGTCTGCAACTCTTTGTGTTTTCTTTTATGTATTGCTTTGGGTTTCAATGTTTTATAGGTCACCTGCTGAGTCCTTGGAATGCAGGAGGCAGGTTACATCAGCTAAATTAACAACAACAACAATAACAACAACAAGAATAATTTAAACATTTTTAAATGTTCAGTTTACTGAGTCTCGTGTTTAATGAATAAAAGAAATTATTATTATTATTATTATTATTATTATTATTATTATTATTATTATTATCATCATCATCATCATCATCATCATCATCATCTTTGGCATCAGCAGCAACATACAAAAATTCATGGAAACTTCAATGAACCTCTGGAAAAGGAAGCTCATGGCTAATGGAGGAGAACTGGATGAAGTTGAAATTAAATGAGTCATTTTCCAGGGTGATTCCCTTTCACCTCTACTTTTTATACTCTGAATGCTACCACTGACAACCATTTTGAAGAAGGTGAACTGTGGATACGAACTTGCAAAGAAAGGACTGAAAATTTCGCACTTGGTGTACATGGATGATTTGAAGCTGTTTGGTAAAACAAAAGCTGAACTCAATGTATTAATTGAAAGCACAAAAGAATTTAGCCAAGACATTGGAATGCAATTTGGAATTGACAAATGTGCAACAATGGCAATTAAAGTAGACAAGGTCATAGAAGATGATGGAATAGAACTTGAGAATAAAGGAACGATAAAGACAGTAAAACCAGAAGAAGGTTACAAATACTTGGGGATTTTAGAGGCCTCTGACTTAATGCATAATAAAGTCAAGGAATCAACTTCAGCCAAGTACATTCAACGAATTTGCAAGATATTAAAGTCCAAATTGAGTGGAGGAAACATCATAAAAGTAATAAATACCTGGGTTATACCTGTAATTCGATACTCTGCAGGAATAATTGACTAGACCCAGATAGAGTTGGACAATTTGGACAGAAAAACAAGGAAGCTTATGACAATGAATCATGCCTAAAAGTGATGTTGACCAATTGTATCTACCAAGAGCAGAGGGTGGTCGAGGACTCCTACAAGTAAAGCAGACTGTGGAAGAAGAAAGACACAGCTTGAATGACTACATCCAGAAAAGTGAAGAATCAATGCTTAAGGAAGTCAATAAAGGAGGCCTTTTGAAGACAACTAAGTCAAAAGCTGAATACAAAAAAGAAGTAATTGAGAAGCAAGCTGAAAATTGGAAAAGCAAAGCTATGCATGGCCAATACTTGAAAAGTATTGAAGGCAAAGCTGACCAAAAGCTAACTTGGAACTGGTTAAGATCAGGAGTACTGAAAAAAGAAACAGAAGGCTTTATTTTGGCAGCTCAAGAACAAGCCTTAGCCATAAATTGCATGAAGGCAAAAATTCAGCATGTTATCACCATCAGCAAATGTCTCCTCTGTAATGAGAAAGATGAGACAGTCGACCATTTGATCAGTGGGTGCAGCAAACTTTCACAATCTGACTACCTACAACGCCATGACCAAATTGCTAAAATCATTCACTGGAAATTGTGCTAGAAGTTTGGATATGAGGACAGCAAAAACCACTGGGAACATCAGGTTGAGAAGGTTCTAGAGAATGAAAAGGTCAAGATCTTGTGGGAATTCAGAATTCAAACTGACAGGCACTTGTCCTGCAACACACCTGACATAACAATAGTTGAAAAGAAAAAAGTTTGGTTCATTGACATTGCAATACCTGGTGATGCGCGAATTGAAGATAAGCAGCAAGAAAAAATCACAAATACCGGAACTTGCAAATTGAGGTTGAGCGACTGTGGAAAAAGAAATTGTGTGTTGCTCCAATTATAATTGGAACCCTTGGAGCACTACCTAAAGAGCTACCTCGCTATTCGGAAATTCTAAATTTATCAGACTTGAACATTCTGATTCTACAAAAAACCACCCTACTTGGAACAGCTTATATCCTCCGACATTACCTTAACAGTTCCTAGGTATTTGGTTAGGACTCAAGCTGTTGAGCTATCAACCAGCCCCAAAGGCTGTGAATCTCACGAAAGATTAACCACAAAATAATGATGATGATGATGATGATGATGATGATGATGATGAAGAAGAAGAAGAAGAAGAAGAAGAAGAAGAAGAAGAAGAAGAAGAAGAAGAAGAAGAAGAAGAAGAAGATGATGATGATGATGAACTGGAGAAGATAACAAAATACAAAGGCCTACAAATAGAAGTAGAACGACTATGGCAAAAGCAATTAAGGGTAGTACCAATAGTAATAGGTGCTTTGGGTGCAGTCCCAAAACAATTGGATCACTACTTAAACACCATAGGCAATGACAAATTTGCCATCAGTCAATTGCAGAAGGTGGCTTTACTTGGAACTGCTTCCATCCTGCAACAATATCTGTAATACAGTCAAACATCCAGATTTGCCTTTCCCAGGTCCTTGGTAAGGACTCGATAGGTAGACAAAAACGCCAAACCCAGTCTGAACATCTGACTGACTGCAATGATTAATGATAATAATAATAACATCAAAGAGTTGATACTAGTTCCATAGGATCTCTGTCACATCTGATAAAGTGACCCTTTAAACAAACGTTTATTAGTCAGAAACAATCTTCATCAATAGGCATTTTATTTTTAAATGAATACAAATAGTCATCAACGTACAACCACAACTGAGCCCAAACTTTCCTTTGCTGAGAAAGATAAGTGAGTTTTGCCCCATTTTGTAACTTTTCCTGCCACAATTAAGTGACTCACTGCAGTTGTTCAGTTAGTGACATGGTTGTTAAATGAACCTGGCATCTCAATTGACTTTGCTTGTCAGAAGGTTGCAAAAGGGGGTCATATGACCCAGGACACTGCAACCATCATAAATACAGGCCAGTTGCCAAGAGTCCAAATTTTGACCATGGGAATGCTGCAAATGTTGTAAGTATGAAAAATGATCATAAATCATATTTTTCAGTGCCATTCTAATTCTGAATGGTCACTAAATGGATAGTTATAAGTTGAGGACTACCTGTAATAAAACTCTTAGCATGGAGAAAGGTGAACACTACATACTATAGCAGCAGCAAATCCACCAGTAAAATCTCAAGCCATGTTCACGTGACATCTTGCTTAACAACCACCTTGTTTAATGACAATTATTGGTCCCAATTAGGGTCATTTAAGTGAGGACTCCTTCTGACTCCACAGTCTCAAACTGCTGCATATTTACACCCATCCTATATAATATTAATATATTCTCATAGTTGGTTCTACGGAATGAATGCCCAACAGATGAATAAAGCACAGAATGCAGGGACATCTTGGCCTACCAAAACGTTTTTCCTATCTACCCTACGTACAATGTACTACTATTAGGCCACTGATTAACAGAAGGTCATAAGATCAACAGGTAAAATTGTCTCCCTGCATGGGAACACACAGTGAAAACAAATTTCTTTCCCCATTTGCTATTTCCATTGGAGGTGACTAAAAAAGCAAGCACCTGCTCTTCAGAAAGACTTCTTTGTTCTTGCTTCTTTGCAGCCTCCTCTCTCAAGCATTTCTTTCTTCAAGGTAGATTTATTTTGCATGGTTTTCATCAGCCCCAGCTTTTTATTTCTCCTCCCTTACTTATTTACTGATTATTCTCCTTCACGGTGGTGGAAAACTGCATTATGCTTTGACAGCTGTAGTCATAACACTATGGTATAAATAATACCAATAGTCCCCTTTCTAACGTGCCCCCCATTTCTGAATGGAACTCAACCTTGACATTTCATTAATAGCTTCTTTTGCGGTGATGGGGAAAGTCTCCTCTCATTGGTGATATTCATCATCTCTCAGGAAGGAGGGAAATCCAAGTCAACAGCTACGAGTCAAATATGTTTCTCCCCCTCCTTTTCTTTCAAGACCTACCACTTCTCTTGGATCCCAGAAGCAACTGCTGCAATACAGGAAGGCAAGGAGAAAGAATCATGAGTACCACCAAAAGTTTCCCTCAACTAGCAATGCAACAAATTGATGGAAGCTCCATTCCAGAGTCACTGTTCCCCATGTTTTTTATGCTCTTTCCAATGGCTCCTTCCTACTAAAGACACACAACCCCAGCTTCCCATCAGGAAACCAAGACAACTGGAAAACATCTGTGGGTCTTATATAAATGAATGGGTTGCCTTCCAATATAGAATTTTATCCCCACTATTCTTTTTACTGAGCTATTAATCAGGAAAAAGGAAGGAAGGAAGGAAGGAGAGAGGAAGGAAGGAAGGAAGGAAGGAAGGAAGGAAGGAAGGAAGGGAAAGAAAGAAAGAAAGAAAGAAAGAAAGAAAGAAAGAAAGAAAGAAAGAAAGAAAGAAAGAAAGAAAGGAGAATTCTGTATCTGAAAGCAATTAATTTCCATATCGTTCTGTTCATAATATAATTAATTTCCCAATTGGAGTGACTGTTACCTGCAGCAATCATCCAACCTTGAATATAAAAGAAGTTGGCAAATTAATGTCTAAAGATAAACTGGCAGAAATGACACTACAATCAGGAGCAATCTTGATTGACCTTACTGGTTTATTCATTGCAGGAATCTGTGTTTCTGAGTTTTTGTTCTAGCCTTTGGCTAATATGGAAATAAGCTAGATAAGATAACATCATCCCAATATATCATGATGCTGGGTCATGACCTTTGGTATTTTTGTGCCTTCCAGTCAGTCTCCATTTCTGATTACTACAGGGGCAAGTCCGTGCAGTTTGCTTGGCAACGTTTTTGGAATCACTCTTCAATTCTGGATGCCAAGAGA
The DNA here is from genome assembly GCF_964273705.1 of Natrix helvetica. NCBI lineage: Eukaryota > Metazoa > Chordata > Lepidosauria > Squamata > Natricidae > Natrix > Natrix helvetica. The sequence continues at coordinate 150,245,615 of NC_138548.1, read as the reverse complement.
TTCTGCTGAGTTGTTTTTGCTGGTATTCTGCACTATTAAAAAATACAGGTGGTCCTTGGCTTACAACCACGACTGAGCCCAAAATTTCTGTTGCTAAGCAAGAGAGCTGTTAAGTGAGTTCTGTCCCATTTTACAACCTTTCTTGAATCACTGCAGTTGTTATGTTAATAACATGATTGTCAAGTAAATCTGGCTTCCCTATTGACTTTGCTCATCAGAGGGTCGCAAAAGACCCTGGGACATTGCAACCATCATATAAAATACATGCCAGTTGCCACGTGTCTGACTTTTGATCATCTGACCATGGGGATACTGCAACAGTCTTAAGTGTGAAAAACATTCATAAGTCGTTTTTTTCAGTGTCATTGTAACTTTGAATAGTCACTGAACGAACAGTTGTAAGTTGAGGACTACCTGTAAATGCCATGGAATGTTGATGTTTCACAGGAAGGAGATTTTTTTTTGTTTTTTTATTTTTCATTTTCATAACATATAATCACATGCATATTACTACATAGCCAACATCGTATTGTATTATTAAATGTTTACATCAATTCATCTTACCATCAACTCCCCAAAAGAAAAAGAAAAAAACCCAGTTATTGGCTCTTCTGCTCTCCATACACTATATTTGTGTATTCACTTTCTTCTCCCTCTCTCAGCCCCCTCCCTACCTCCTTTCTTCTCTCTGTCCTCCTTCCCGTCTCTACTTCCCCTTCCTCTCTCCTACTCCTCTCTCCCCTTTCCACTCCTCATTTCTCTCCTCCTCTTCCCCCCTCCTACCCTGTCTCCTATCCCTCTCGGGAAGGAGATTTCATTTTCATGCTCCTAGACTTTGATTTTGGATAACTTTTCCCCTATGTTCTTCCTCCATCATCACTGTTTTCAAAGCAATACCAAATAAGTCCTAAAATTTTTGCCATGCAATCTTTTGACTTCTCTGTGGTTTTTGAAGAGAGTTTTAATGCGCCATGGAACCAATATTTGCAAGAATCCTTGGTTCTCAAAAGATCGCTATTATTTGTAATAATCTTACATGCATGTTGACCAATATGTTTACATTGGCTCCAAACAAATTTAATTAATTTCCTTGATTTGATTTACACTTTGCCTCCTTTTCAGGAGCTCTGGGCATTTTGCATTTTCTTCTTCCCATTTTTCCCATGACAAAGGCTCCATGAGAGTAACTAGGTCCAAGTCACTCACCCTATAAGCTTCTGTGGCTGAAGGCGATTTCATCCCGGTTCTTCCTGATAGCCATCCAATATTTTAACTGCTGTACACATTTATCAAAATTCTTTTCATACATGTGACATGCCAGATATTTTCTGGCATCTACAATTGGCTTTTTGAGGTATAGGTGCAGCAATAGGGCCATACAATCATAACTCTAAAATTGGAACATACTTTGCTGATTACCATCTGCTTCTGAATGCATTTAAGGGAAACTGATTATTCAGATGAAATTTTATTTGCCCTGTTTTACACCCAGTGTTAAAAATTAAGAACTTCCCTTTTCTAAGTTGCTTCCTATTATTCTGGGAGGGAAATACTATGATATATTACAACAACTCCACGTCTTCCCCTCTTTCTGTAGCAGTCACTTTTTAACCCATAAATAAATCCCAGAAATATTTGTGCATTCATTTATTTTATTTTTTGTAATGATTTTTGTCCCACGGGAACCAATGTAAAAAAGAAAAACACAGAAAGAATTCTAAAAACACCACCAATAAAAACTGGATAAAGCAATCAATAAGTCTAGCACAAAATAAGGCAATATAAGAGCAATAACTGAAAAATAAATGTATTTTTAAAGGTTTAATCAGTGGTTATTCTGGTTAACGAAGCATTTCTTCAATCTATTTATTATTAAAGTGAGAGACAGTTTTGTCTAGTGGTTAAGGCACCAGGGTAGAAAGTGGGAGGCTATGAATTCTAGTTCTATCTTAGCCATGAAAGCCAACTGGGTGATTTTAGGGGAATGAATGTCTTTCAAGCTTAACAAACGTACCTCACAGGGTTGTTGTTGTGGGGAAAATAGGAGGAGGAAGATATGTTGGATAAGTTTACCGCCTTGAGTTATTTGTAAAAAGTAATAAAGGCAGGATGCAAATAAATAAAATTAAAATTCTCACGTCTGTAATTTTTAGCTGGTGAACGGTGCATAGGGCAACAATTTTTAAATCAAGGTTCCACAAATGGGCTTACAAAATACATCCAAAATCTAGAAACCATGACCCTCATGGGATTGAAATTTGGGAAATTTGTGGATCTTCAATACTGTTGTGTTGCCACCCAGAGGTTCAGTAGATGGGTCCCACTCTAGCTCTCCAGAAATCCTCTCCCTCCCACCCATTTTTTCCCTCTTTGTGATTCTGTTTTTTTGCTTATGTAAGGAGATATCTCTGAAACCCAACAGACCCAGCAGGCCACAGGTTATCCAGTTGTCATTTAAAACTAAATAATAGGAAGGCCAATAGAGGCAGTTTGGGGTAGAAGTTAGGGCATTACGTTAGAAATCAGGAGGACTGTAAGTTCTAGTCCTGCATTAAGCACGAAGCCAGCTGGGAGACCTTAGGCCTGTCACTCTGTATCACTCTTAGGAAGCAGGCAAGGGCAAATCACTTCTGAAATTTTGCAATGAAAATTGCAGGGACTAATCCAGACAGTTACCAGACAGGGGTCAGCACTGATTTGAAGATGCACACACACTACACAAACGCCAACCAAGTTTCCCTCAGAATATTAAACAAGATAATCCTGCGCTGCCTTAATATGTTCTTATAGGCAGAAAATCTTTGGCTTGTATTAATGTGCATTTTTGTACTTTTCTGTAGCTTTTGACTCACAGACACCCAAAACAGTAAAATATAATTTCCTCATAGATCTAAGGTTTAATTTTTTTACTTGTTTAAAATTCAGTTTGTTGTTATTTCAATATTGCACAATTCACTGAATGCTTCTTAGAGAAATTGGGATGATTTAGGTTTGTAGACGAGATGACATAACATGACTGCTATGTACCAATAGAATCATACACAAGATTCTCCCTTGCTCATAAAATCTTTTATGCCAAGAGTTAGCCTGGAGCAAATTTTTAGGGATGAGTTATAGCATTCACTCTTCAAAACAAGGAGGGGTATATAATGGATCTCCCTACTGACAAACTATCTTAATTACCACTGTATTTTTTTTTAAAAAAAGAGAGAGTCAGAAAACTATAAAAACATTCAACATTTAAAAGATTAAATCAGCAAGAATTCCTTAGGTATGAAACTATAGCACAAATATTCAAAGAGGTCGGCACTGTGGCTATAAATCAGATCCCTTTGATCCTTGCCTAATCATAATTATTCAGAGGCTCTAGTTTCCCCTACACCATTGTAAACTGGAATAATGTGGTAAAGGCAGGCTGTTGACTTGTGGCAAACAAGGGCCTAGCATTCCTTCTAAGTATAAAACCTCCTTACAACTAAAAGAAAACATTTCTCCCAATACTCAATGAAAGAAAGTATGATATTCAAATTCAATCAAGAAAAGAAATAGCCATATTTAAATAGCATTTTTCAGCAAACAGAATAATCAGGGTCCATGGGAAGGTATTCCCTGCCCACTGTAATCAAAGTCAAATAATTTCTATTACATTTTCCTAACTGAAGAGCTACTTAACAGAAAAAATATGTTTGTGAAGTAGCATATAACAAATATCAAATGTTGGATCTATAAACTTTTTTCAAGAACAAGCTAATAGTCCTTTCCTTTTCCTTTTCCTTTTCCCTTTCCCTTTCCCTATCCTTTCCTTCCCTTAGACTACTACCATACTAAATCCTCGCTGGCTTACACAAAAGAGTGAGCAAAGTGACTAGCACTTAAAGAGGCTGAGCCTTTAATTCTCGGTTATTAGGCACGTATAATTTCCTGCAATTTAGACACTGCTGCTAGTTGCTGCTTTGATGTTGCATAGTTTTGAAGCTGAGAAAGGACCACCACTAGCAGTGGTATCTCAAGAAAATATCAGGTTGTGTTTTTTTTCATATTTCTACTTGTTTGCTCACTTCCCTGAAGAGAGAGAGAGAGTGTGTGTGTGTGTGTGTGTTTATGTGCAATATTTATTTCCTTACATTTAAAAGTTGCTCACAAGTATACCTATAACCAATTTGTTCAGCAAATCAGTGGCCATTCACGTCACACCACCCTTTGACTCCCAGGACAGCATATCTAGTGCTATAAATGTCTCTGAACTTGTGTTGCAAAATAATATTTAGTTGTAGTTGTTATGGTTATTTTGTTATGGCTTATGCATATTTAAAGATGGCTTTGGGCATGCAATTGACTTCAAACTAATCAAAACTAATACCACTTGAGGCACAACTTGTTATATCTCAATCTACCTAAAGGCGTGTTGGATTCAACCATGTATTTACTTAAGAATTACTGTACTCACTTTGGGAGTGGCACCAATCAGGGCTGACTTTGATTAAATTGTATTTCTGATTACTAAAAATAAAGAAGTGAAAACATTGCTCTGAAATCTCTTAAGCTGCCATCCTTTTGTGCCAACTATTCTAAATTGGCATTCTCTGTTCGCTTCTGATCAAATTTCATTCCATATGCAATCATTTTCTTTACGTGTTGTATAAACAGTAATACAGGCGTAAAATCACACAAACTTACATTATTCTCTCCCTCTCCAGATTTGGCAGAAAATAATAATAATAGTAACAATTTGGAGACAGCAAAACAAAAGAGAAAGAAATGGAGAAAATCACAAGATAGAGAGACCTGAAGATAGAAGTAGAAGGACTATGGAAAAAGGAAAGTTGGACCAATAGTAATAGGTGCTTTGGGTGGCAATTCCAAAACATTTGGAGCACTACTTGAATACTACTGGCATTGACAAAATTACTATCAGTCAATTGCAAAAGGCAGGTTCACTTGGAACAGTTTAGACTGTACGATATTACTAAACAACAACATCTGCCTATCCCAGGTTCTTGGGAAGGTGACAATAGGTGGACAAAAATGACAAATCCTATCTAAACATCTGGCTAACTGTGCCACCAATTATAATAATCTAAATTGTGCAATTTGGGTGACGGCCTAGCTGCGTCTTCTTTATGGTGTTAAATAAACTTAAAGAACTTGTCATTTTATTCATTCAGATCCAAATATATTATCTTGTCTTTAAACAGGCCAGTAGATTAATAGTAACATGAGACATGGGCAGACTTGCAATAACAGTAAACTGCATAACAAAAGAAAATAATAACCAATGACAGGAAAATTAATGTAATTAAGACTATACAAATGCATGATGACATATCATTTTACTTTGCATGGTTTCATTGTTTTCAAGAAATGCACCGCAAATTGGCAGGAAAATCAGATGATGACTAGACGGGCCACCCAGGTTTTAGTTTGGCAGCTTTATACCAAATTCACAGGTACATCGATTGGCCAAAAAAAAGATTGCTCTTGTGTTTAGCAACATAAAAATGTATTTTAAATTTAAATTAACGTACCTAATTAATATGCATTAATTGCTCCAATCATCCCAATTCTGAAAAACTAGAATTACTTTATCTAAATGCAAAATTTAGCACAATTATTGTTCCAATATACCGTCTTTCCCCGAAAATAAGACAGGGTCTTATTTTCTTTTGACCCCCGGGAATAAGAACTTGGTCTTATTTTCAGGGAGGTCATATTATTTTGGAGATGCAGGAGGCAGCGAGCGTGGTCACCTTACAGCTGCTGCTGCTGTGTTGCAATATTTTCAGGGAGGGCTTATTTTAGTGCATGCGCTCAAAAGCCCGATTGGGCTTATTATCCAGGGAGTCTTATTTTCAGGGAAACAGGGTAGTATAATTTCTTTAAAATTTTACTGACACTATCATAGAAAGAGTTTAAATGAGTCTGTCAGGTTCCAAGTAATGCATCCATGCAGGTTTGACAGAAAAAAAATGGAGTAAGAAAATTCTTATTAAAGCAGTCTATCTTCTCGATTGCCATATATTTTGATTCTGTAATATTCAGAACCACTCCAATTGAGCTGTGCTCCCAGCATGATTATAGGAGATAAGCAAGCTGAGCCGGAGGGTGGGGTCAAATGAGTCATCAATTTGGAATCACTGGGTTCCCACAAGAGACCCAAGTCAAGCCCCTCCCCTGTACATTCCGTTGACTCTTACCTAGCGCCAACTTGGCTTGACCATTAGTAGATCTGATACTTGTGTATGGATTGCATATAATAAAACTTTTAGTGCTTTGAACTCAACTCCTGTTCCTAGTTACTGGTACCTGACAATAATGGTGGGAAGCAATATTCCTGATAGGGATGAGTGAAGAACCTTGGGAGTGTATATAATCCCACCAGGATCAGCCTAAGCATGAAGGTTATCCTAGTTGCCCATTTAAAGCAAACAAGTCCTTATACCTGATTGAAGCCGCTTAGACACAACAAGGTGCGGGGTGAACAAATTTAATAAAATAAATATCAGACAACAGCGATACAGAAAGATGCAGGAGGTAGGTGATCACTTTAGTGACAACTTCAGAGGCATCAATTCAATTTGCATAGGAGAAATGCTAAATCAATCCTGTATGTTATCAAGGAAACCACATGGGCATAAAATATAAAGTGATTGATGATATGGTGACAGGTGATGGGGCACCCCGCTTAGATGGCGCTTAATATTCTACGAAGAAAAGATGATAATCTTTCATAGTACTAATGACGTTTATGACATGGTTTGATTAGCACTTTTGGGACATCTATCGGCTGATGTTGCCCTGCAGGAAAAGAAAAACCCAAAGCTACAAAAGCAGAATTACAATGGGAATAGGGAACCTAAGAAGCACAAACAACAAAAGGTGAAATGAATTGATGCTACAATGACATCTTAGACATCAATCAACTAAAATGAACTAGAATTGGATGCTTTCAGTCAGAAGACCATACTTTTTACTATTCAGGACATGAAAAACAAAATGTTTAAAAAACTGCTTTTGTAATCAGGAAGGATATATGAAAGACACAACCTGGGTACAGTGTAATCACCGATTGAATAAGATCAATTGGACTTTGTAGATTTTCTTTAATCTGATGGTTTTTCAAGTTCATGTTTTCTGACCACTGATGATGATGATGCAGAAGAAGAGGAGGAGAAGGAGAAGTTGTTTTATAGTCAAGTCCAATCTGAAATCAACAGAACATCTAAGCAAGATAATCTTTTCTCCTTGGAAACTGGAATACTCAAGCTGGAAATAATGAGTAAACTGTGACCCTCATGCATGTATCCCCTGTGTGCACCCTGCACCCCCTTGCATGCACATGTGACCCCCCCCTGCCTGCACACACACCCCCCGTGTATGTGAGGCAGAGACCTGAAAACCAGCTGGCCGGCAGAAGGCGCACACATATGCACGGTGGAGCTGAGAGAGCTTTGCATACCACCTGTGGCCACTGAGAGGGCTTTGCGTACCACTTGTGTCACGCGTGCCATAGGTTCGCCATCACAGTCCTAGTGTGTATGTTCCACATCAAGCTAAAGTGAATAAACAAAGCCAATAAGTGAAATGAAATCAAAGAAGTTGTTAAGGATGAATGTGAAAAGAGACTGCCAAAGATAAAAAAGGAAGCAAACTAAATGTCAGAATAAACAGTAGAAGCTGTAAACAAGAGAAGTCAAGGACAAAGGTCTTGGGAAAGCACTTAAAGAATTTCAGAGAGCTGTTAGGAGAAACAAGAAGAAACATAACAACTTCTGAAATGGCATCAAAGGTGAAAACAAACCCAGAAAAACAAGGACAATCTTCTAAAAGATTTCTTAACTAAGAAGGAAATTCCAATCTCGAATTGGTATGCTAAAAGACACCAATGAACAGACAGTAACTGATTCAAAGAAGATCAAAACAAGTTGATCTTTGAAGAAGTATACTTAAACAGTAGAGTTGTCAACATCCAAGATGTTGTGAAGAATATACAAGAATACTAGTGCTAGAAATTAGATTAGTACTCTTTGTCATTTGGAGTTGAAAGGCTTCAGGAAGTGATGGAATATCCACAGAAATATGGCAAGCAACAAAAGGAGAATCAGTAAGGATTCTAATCAAGTTATGCCACCAAGTCTGGAGAACATCACAGTGACCAACAGATTGGAAGAATAAACAGAATAACAGAGCTGGAATGGACCTTGGAGGTCTTCCAGTCCAGCCCTGTGCTCCAGCAAGTCAGTTTACATACCAATATCAGAGAAGAGAGTCTTAACAGTAGTGCAAACTATCACTCAGTATCCTTAATTTCATATATTAACAAAATAATGATTACGAACATTCAACATAGATTACAACCCTAGTTAGAAAGGGTGATGCAAGATTAAGTTGATTTTAGAAAAGTTCAAAACAAAAAACTTTGTCTTTAAGTATGCTGTCAGTTTGCTTCAATTATATTGTTTTAATTGATATTGCTTTTGCTTGTTCATTAATTGCCTTCAATGCTGTCTGTTAATACAAAGGCTAGACATGAATCTTATTTAAAAAATTATGGAAATACTCTCGACATTATTATGACGTTTATGAGAGTTCAGTCCAAAAGTAATTTTTAAAAGACAAACAGATGGCAAATTTATTCTTAATTTTAATACTTTCTTTCTTTGTTACAATCAGAATTTAATGACATAGGAAAAGATAGGAATGACAGCCAACTAAAATGACAGTGTCACTGTAGAATTGCTAGGAGTGACAAGATTCAGGGGCAAGATAGGGAAGAGGGGGTGCTATAAGTCTAACTTAATCTGGTTTATTGACAACTTTTCCGGTTGCTAGTTTGCTTCTTAGACATTTCCAAGACAACAAAGATGCCAGGAAACAAGAGATTTCAAAAGACTGCAATTGAACGATACAGCAATGTAAAATGAGAGGAAGATTAAATCAAAGTACTTCCAGTATTTTTTTTAATTCCCCATTTATAATAATTGTCACACAGGATATGAAATAATGAAAGTGATCTGGCTAGGACACTTGTCACCCTATTGATCTCCAGGGTTGACAAAATTGTATAATACCAACACCCTGTTGGTGAAGAATGAAAATCTAATCAATGAAAAATGAATCTCCCTAGGTAGCATTCTCCATCTTCTTTCTCCAGTGTTTTGTAGTCCCATTATTATGTATCTCTTTTGCATATTTATAAGCTCAACGCTTCTTTCTTAGAACATCTTTCCTTTGTTCTACCAGAGGGGTGCTTTGCACCAGATCAGAATGTACTGGTATGTAGTGCAGATTTTAATTGAAATGGCTTTTTTGATCTTTTCATTTGAATTGTGTTTTTTATCCATAGTGCATGATTCAGCTGCACTGAAAGCTATTAATGGACAAAAAGCAAGATGTAATTGTAATACCTAAAAAGTACAGTTGTCAGTGATGAAACATTGATGGTAGTTTCCCAGGCACTAAGTATATACTTCATGACAAATCTGGACTTATTGCTCTGCAACATATACATATAAAATCTAATAAGCAGCTTTATTATTTGCTGGTACAATTCTCTTTTCTCTTTGTTGGAATGGTGCTGGAAATGTTAAACTTGTGCCGATTCTATAATTTTGTGGTACTTCTCACTCAAAATGATAAATTTGAATTTGTAAGCTTTAAGCACAGAAAGTGATAATAACAAGATGACCATCAAATAAACAGGTTAAACAGTCAATACACATTGGCATCAAACAGAGACCTGTTATTAAAAAAGACATGGGTTCCTTCATGTGATGAATTCTCATCATCACACCACAAGTAATCCTCAACTTACAAACCACAAATAGAGCCAGAATTTCCATTGCTAAGAAAGGTGGTTGTTAAGTAAGTTGCACCTGATTTTGCCAAAAAAAAAAAAGGTCATGTTTATTAAGCAAATCACTGCAGCTGTTAAGAGAAACCAGTTTCCTCCATTGACTTTGTTTGTTAAAAGCTGGCTGGGAAGATTGCAAATGGTGATCACATGACCCCAGAATGCTTAAATGCGAATATATGCCAGTTGTGTCTATGACAATTCACCACGGCCAACTTGCCATGGCCAATTCATTGTGGGAAAACTCGCTACCGGACAAGAGTTATACTAACGTCAAAGAAATAGTGGAATAGAATCATTAAAGAAAGGATGCGAAAGGAGGGACAGAATGAAATATGAATTGCAAAGATTAAATATTTTTTATTTATTTTAAATAATTAAATAGCATTGTTAAATTGTCCCAAAGTAAGTTGTCCCATGGCGAGTTGGCCATGGTGAGTTTGATGTAGCAAGCTGGCCGTCACAAGTTGTCCCATTCCAATGCCAGTTCCCATGCACTCAAATTTTGATCATGTGACTGTAAGGATGCAGCAATAGTCATAAGGGCAAGAACTAGTCACAAGTCATCCTTTTTCTGTGCCATTGTACACTCAGAACGTGGATCAACAAATCTTTGTAAGTTGAGGACTGTAATTTCAAACTGAATTTCTATTAAAAGGTTAAAATTGTTATTCTAATTTTTTCTCCACTAAAATGTAAATCACTGATTGTTGTGTGCAATTTTGTGTAACTGTAATTTTTAGTCAGCTTTTCTGAAGAGAATGGTTCCAGACTAGTGAAAAAGCTAGAGTCACATTTTTCTTGCTTAACTTTGCAGATATTTAGAAGTGACTGACCTCCTGCCATCTATATAGGAAAACCAACATGGCAAAGGTAAATGTGTCACATTCAAGCACTGTTTGAATTTCCATTTATTTCTCATTTCGCCTGCAACAAGAATTGGTTCAAACATCCCCATGTGATTACTAAAACTATACAGCTGTGGGGGGAAAACCAGTTCTAAAGTAAATGAACTGTCACCAGCTCATTGTTCAAACTCTTGAAGACACTCGAAATCAGTTGTAAAAGAGAAGCTGTATCATATAGTTTCAGCAGAAAAAGCAGGATTTGATTGATCATGGTTAGAGAAAAAAAACAATAGCTTTTAACTACGATTCGACAGTCAAAAAGAAAAATGGGTGCATTTAGGTCCAGATCCTATTGTCTTTAAGGGAAGATCTTTTTTTCCAATAAGTATTGAATTAGCAGACCCTTGCTCATTTTTATCTTATATATCCATGATGGCGAACCTATGGCACGCATGCCAGAGATGGCATGCAGAGCCCTTTCTGCTGGCATATGCGCTGTCGCCCCAGGTCAGATCTCCATGGCGTTTCTTTCGTGAGCTTCTGTTTCCCTGCAAACGATGAAACAGAAGCTCACGAAAGAAAAAAGATCTTACTTCTTGCCGCACTGCTGGTGTTCGGATGCCCTCCTCCCGCGGGCCAGCTGGTGCGTTCACCTTCCAGTTTGGGCATGCTCACATACAGTTTGGGCATTTGGTGTCTAAAAGTTTCACCATCACTGTTATATATCTTTCTCCAAGTGCACACACATTTTTCAAGCATCCCCAAAATATTCTATGTGGTACCTAGCACTGTGGTACAGCTAATATTTGAGACAAGTAATTTGGACTTTATGCAGAAATCTCTGAAAACCTATTTCTCTCCTCCAAGCTCTGGAATGAGTCAGGATGTACTCACCTAGGGCCCAGGATGTGTTACATTTAGAATATGTTTTTTCTTTCTTTCTTTCTTTCTTTCTTTCTTTCTTTCTTTCTTTCTTTCTTTCTTTCTTTTTCTTTCTATTCTTCCTTCCTATCTTTTCTTTCCTTCCTTCTTCCTTTTCCTTTCTTTGTTTCTTCCTTCCTTTTTGTTTTGCTTGTTTATAAACTCTATCAGTTTTTAAACTGTAGAACTCAGAGTCAGTGTTGAGAAGGACAAGCTTATACATCAAAGAAAGAGATAGAGGGAGATTCTGATCTGCTTGGATCATACTTATTTTCTCAATTAAAAAAGATACAACTCCAGAAGCCAAGTTGGTGTAAAGATAGTTGGTATATCTGACTTCAGCAGCAGAAAAGTCAGAAGATGCTGCTATAGGGTTTAACTTTACTCTATATCACAGAAGGGAACTTGGAGATCATCTTGTCCAACCTGTGTCGTCCATGTAGAATCCTCTACCACAATATTCCTGACAGAACATCATTCAGCCTGTTCTAAACATCTCCAGTGGGGGGGGGGGGGAAACCACTATCTCCCAAGACAGCTTTTTGTTCCTTTCTTGAACACCTACTATTGTACTATTAGGAGATTTCTTCTTCGGGACCCAGAATATCATTGAATCAGAACCCACATACACACAAAAGCATACATTCCTTCTATTCTTCCCCAAAAGTGACCAGATAAGACATAATTAGATAGAAGTTTGCTTTAATTTTTCAAATGCTCTCTGCACAGTGTTATATCTCATTTCAATTGTTTTACCTTTACGAAGAGCTTGAGAATCTACTCTTCTTCTCCTGAAGTTGGCCTAAAGTTTGCTTAACAAGGAGTATTAAAAAGTTCACAAGGCCTTTCAGAGATAACAGAAAACTCAACAGACAGTATGTGTGCTTTAGTCATATCTTTATTGACAAAAGCACGCCTATTGGCAGCTAGTCCACTTTAAGCAAAGTACTTTGTTTAAAAAAAAATGCTGAACACAGGTTTTGAGAGCTTTGCTATCTTAACAAAATTCCTCAGCAGCTAGGAAACGGCTGTGCAGCAATGGTCCTTTTATATAACCAGGAATCAATTCCTCATTATGCTGTCAACAGACCCACCTCTTTCTTTCTCCAAGTGATACCACTCCAGCACAATTATTCTTTCCATATCTCCTAGGAACTTTTCCAAGTTGGCACCAAAGTGATTCATTCAGTGTTTGCGAATGGTACCCTTAATGCAACCCATTAAATGCACCCAAGGAAAGTAGCCTATGTTTGTGTATGTGTTTGTGTACACACACACACATACACCCTCCTTTGCTTTATTTCTAAAAGGACATGCTGACGCAAATGGCTACATCTGTTACTTCGATGCCCTTACCCAAATCCCAGAGGTATACAGGCTTCTTCTATGGAGAGCAGCTGGATGTGATAAGAATGAGTTATCACAAGCACAAAGCTAAGCATAAAACTAAACACCGCTCTGGAATTAAGCTCCAAAAGAGATTACAGGTTGTCCTTGATTTACAACCACAATTGAACACAAAATTTCTGTTGCTAAGCGAGACAGTTATTAAATGAGTTTTGTCCCATTTTACGACCTTTTTTGCCAGTTGTTAAATGAATCACTGCAGTTGCTAAGGTAGCAATATGGTTGTTAAGTGAATCTGGCTTCCCCATTGACTTTGCTTGTCAGAAAGTTGCAAAAGGTCCCAAGTACACTGCAACCATCATAAATATAAGTCAGTTGCCAGTGTCTGAATTTTAATCATGTGGCCACAGGCACACTGCAATGGTCATAAGTGTGAAGAATGACCATAGGTCACTTTTTGTAGTGACGTTGTCACTTCAAACGGTTACTAGATGAACTGTTGTAAATCGAGGAGTACCTGTACAAGCCATACAGAATCCAGAAACTGCATTTTTACCAATATTCCTGACTCTGCCTGGCACAGGGTTAGACCCACTGCAAAGATTCAACATCTGTTCACCTACATCAGAATTTCTCCTGATCTCAGGCTGCCTATTCAACCTTTCAGCAGGAGTCGGTGGTTAAGTTATTCTCACCCTCTGGCAACATGAATCTTCTCTGCATGATAACTCACTCTTTCTTACACACACAGTCCTTCAATACTTTTATACTACCTGCTTGTCGGGGCTTGGTGGTGGGTTGCCTGGCTGGTTTCCTGCAGTATAAAAGCAGCTGCAAAAGATAGAAAAGTCTCCTTGAACTAATGAACAAGGGCTCTTGGCCCTATGCCAGGCCTACTGTGGGAGAAATAATGGGCTGCAAATGCTACCTTCATTGGCTCACACTGAAGACTGAAGTTGGGGTGAGCGGGGGACAAACTGCCAATGAGTATATGCCGTTACAGCTAGTGGTGGGTTTCTACTGGTTCGCACTGGCTTGAGAGAACCGGTTGGTGAAATTTGCCGATCCGGTGAGAGGAGGTTCGACCGGTGGACGCGGAAGTAACTTCTGGAACATCTGCTCCGGCCCTGTCGCTTGCTCACTCACCCCGCCCATCCGAAAGCCGCTCCATCACTTGCTCCCCCTGCCCGTCCGCACTATAACCCCCACCACCACTCACTGATTGGCTGGCTCACCAATCGCTCTGCCTGCCTCTAAGAACCCTATCTAAACCCACTTACCTTTTTTCCTACTTGGCTCTCTATTGCTGCCTGCCAACTCCGAGGAGGTAAGTAAGCTGCAACTAAGCACGGGGCAGGGGGGCAGCGGCAGGCCATCTGGAGCGGCCTGCCACGGCCCTGCACTATAAACAAGTCCAGTGACCTTTTGCGGCCTTGCAAGGATCCCAGGTCGCTTAAAGCGCAGGGCCGCCAGAAAGCACGGGTGCAGAGGTGGGGATGGCGGTGGGAGCTTACGTGGTGTGGGTGGCGTCTTTGAAAAATTCAGGGACCTCACAAGGCCTTTGCAAGGTCCCCGGACTTGCCTAAGATGCCTGGCCACCAGAAAGCACGGGCACGGGGGTGGGCCGCCAGAAAGCACGGGCGTGGGGGTGGGAATGGGGGCAGGAGCTTATGCAGTGCAGCCAGCATCTTTGACAGGTTCAGGGATGTCACAAGGCCTTTGCAAGGTCCCTAGACTTGCCTAAGATGCCTGGCCACCAGAAAGCACAGACGCGGGGGTGGGGATGGCGATGGGAGCTTACAAGGCGCAGCCGGCATCTTTGACAAGTTCGGGGCCTTTGCAAGGCCTTTGCAAGGTCTCCGGACTTGCCTAAGATGCCTGGCCGCCAGAAAGCACGGGCGCGGGGGTGGGGACAGCGACGGGAGCTTAGGTGGTGCGGCCGGTCTACTAGGACCTCCTAGGCGCCGGCCACACCGCGCAAACTACCATCCGTCTCCTTTTCTGAGCACGGGAGATGGGCAGTATTTTGCACCGTCCGTCTCCCTTTGCTCAGAAAAGCAACTCCGGGAAGGTGCTTTGGTGGCGGCAGGCATCCTAAAACCTGCCTGGTAGCAAAGGACTTACCCGGGCTTCCTTTTCTGAGCATGGGGTGACGGGCGGTATGTTGCGTCATCCGTCTCCCCGTGCTCAGAAAAGCAACTCTGAGAAGGTGCTTTGGTGGCGGCAGGCGTCCTAAAACCTGCCTGCTGGCAAAGGACCTGCATGGGCTTCCTTTTCTGAGCACAGGGGAGATGGATGGTAGTTTGTAATGAGGTTGTAATGAGGGATCCTGGGTGCTCTCTGAGCTTGGTGCAGATGTTTCATTACCAAACTAGGTAACATCATCAGTGCTAGAAGGGAGTGGGGTTGGGGGGGAAGGAGGAGAAAGATAGGACAAAAAGGAGAAAGAGAAGGAGAAAGAGGAGGTGGAGGATAGTTGGATCCTTGCTGCTTTCTGAACTTGGTGGTTTTCTTACAGACATTTCATTACCAAACTAGGTAACATCATCAGTGCTAGAAGGGAATGGGGTTGTGGGGAAAGGAGGAGGAGGAGAAGAAGTAAAAGGACAAAAAGAAAAAGATAAGGAGGGAGAGTACTGTCGGGTCCTTTGGTGTTCTCTGAACTTGGTGGTTTTCTTGCAGGCAACCAGGTGTCATCATCAGTGCTAGAAAAAATGGAGTATACAGAAAGGAGGAGGGTGATGACTGTGTAGTCCTTGGTGCTCTCTGAGCTTGCTTGTTTTCTTGCAGATGTTTCATTACCCAAACCAGGTATTATCATCATCATCAGTGCTGGAAAGGGTGGGGTATATTGAGAGGAGGAAGAGGAGTGGGGGGGGAGGAGGGAGATGACAATGGGGTCCTTGGTGTTCCCTGAGCTTGGTGGTTTTCTTGCAGACATTTCATGACCCAGCTAGGTATCTTGCACCAATGACAATAAAACATCTGCAAGCAAACCATCGAGACCACAGGGCATTTATTTCTTCATTTATTAAATTTATATGCCTCCTGCCTCGTGGTCATCATGAACTCCTCATCAGGACCTTCCACAATGAGCGGCCTCAGAATTACATCTCCACAATCTCAAATTTTATTTATTGTGTATAGAATATTTTTAATGGTTTTATTTTAATGTATTGTGTGTGGAATATCTTTTTAAAATTATTTTTAGGGAATTTTTATTTATTTATTGTTTATAGAATGTTTATTACAATAAATGTTATTCCTTTTTGCAAATATGATGCAATATGTTGCTTTTAAGTGTACAGGTTGGTGCATGGTTTATGTGTCTCAAGGTGGCTGCTTTTCTATGGGCAGGCCAGGTTGGTGCAAGGCAGCTTTGCCAGATTTGAGTGTTTCTGTGTGATACCTGGTTGTTTAGGGTTAGGGTTAATTCTGTGAGCTTCCTGGCACTATCCTTTATAATTTCTCACAATGCCTTGATAGTTTTTATTCCAGTGGCTTTGTCTTTCCTGTTCTTAGGGTTAGAGAAAAGAACTGATTTCATCTGCAGTCTTTTGGGGGAAAATTGTTATTTTTTGGTGTTTTCCTGGCACTGTCATAGTTTGTGTGTGTGTGTGTGGGGGGGTAATGTGTAATGTCCCGCAGTTATCTACACATTAATGATCAAGTACTAATAATATTTCTTTATACATTTTAGTGACCTTTCCTTACATAATTGGTGTTTTCTCTCATACTTTTGGATTTCTAATTTCTCCTTTCTGTTAGTTAGCAATTGATAAAACAAATCCCAAGTGAAAAAGTATTTGAAGCCTTCTTGATTTTAATTGTCAATTTATTCATTCCTGCACATTCTAATATTTATTCATTTTCATATTGTTTTTTCCACTGTTGTGCAAACACAATTCCAGCATCTGTTAATATGTGTAAAATTAAATATGTATTGTATTCCCTTTGAAATACAAGTAGTAAGCTACTTACCTTCTGTAAGTAGCTCTTTTATTGTTTATTTTAATCTTATTTAAGTAGTAAGTGCACAAAATAAAAAATTTCCTTTTTTATATCTTCTTTTTGTAGATCATCCATTGGGGCAAAGAATTCAGTGAATTCACTCCTATCCGGTCACATGACTGCCAAGCCACTCCCACACGGTCACATGGCAGGCAAGCCACTCCCACACGGTCACATGGCTAGCAGGCCACTACCACCCAGTCACATGGCCAGCAAGCCACTCTCACCCGATCACATGGCCAGCAAGTCATTCCCACAAAACAGGCCACACCCACAGAGTAGGTTTCAAAATTTTTTGAAACCCACCACTGCGTTACACCTAACTTGGCATTTTCGTGACAAGACCTGGAGAATGTATTTGCATAGCATCTCTAAACATTCCTCTAACATGATTACCCACCTACCAGGAAGGGTAAAAATCAGGTCAACCTTAATGAGATGGTACTTTCTTCGGCAGCCTCTGAAAGTCTAAATGGGGTCAGATTGCTGGCTTAAAATTCCAACTGAAGTTTTGTGTGCACTTCACAGAAAACAAGACACCTGCTGCATTCTAGCCTTAATAGGCCCCAATAGCAAATGATAAAGGATCAACACTTCTCTTTCTTTAGGAAATCTTGCCTTTGCCAACTCACAGTCGTCCAAAGCCACTGTGGCAACTGCGCTTTTCAAAATCTCATCGTTTTTAAAGCCATTTCCAACCTTAGGGAAGGAGAAGGGGCCGCTTAGAACTTGCTAAACTGAGTGAAAAATGGTGCGGTGTGCCTCATCTAGAGTTAATTATTGGGATTGGCTTAATTTTATCAATTTATAAGAATGGTTGCAGCTATGCTGGTCTCCCAAAAGGACACACGACACACTGTTATTTGTTGACACGGGGGTTGCTACAAACAGTAAGGTTGAATAAACACTCATTTACATTTAAATTATATCCATTTTTCTAATAAGTGTGTGGCATTCAATCAGTCCTCTTTCATCTCAAATGTAGCCACAGGCTGTGCCATCACCATCCCTCATTCTTTTACCCTCCCTGGCCTTCTTTGAATGCAAAGGCAAAAATCACAGTCCTATAATCCTCAAACTGAAGAAGTTGCAGACACTAATCCCACATTTTTTGTTTCGAGGGGTCCTGGGTGCTCTCTGAGCTTGGTTAGCACTGATGATGTTGCCCAGCTTGAGTAATGAAACATCTGCAAGAAAACAGCCAATCTCAGAGAGCACCAAGCCCCCCCCCCTCATTTCAATATTCTCCTTTATTTTTTGTTTCATCTGCCTCATTGTTGATCCCATTATTGATTCCCAATCTAGAAGAACAACACACCCTAAATGTGAACTCTTAATAGAATCTTAGGTATACCTACCCTATCAAAAATTGGTGCTTACAGGCCAAATTCACCATTGCAAAATACCAACTAGTATAGAACCACTGGACAGCCACAGATCTGCAGATATATACCTTAACAGTTTGATTTAAATGTTTATAAACTACCTTTTTACACTTTACCCAAGAAATGCATCCAAAATATTATACTAAAACATTCATGACCGGGAGAGACATGGGAACAAGGTCAGCCAATAAATAGGCATAGCAACTAAGTCAGCCAATGGGAGCTTAAACAGATCCGAGTCTGTGCAGAGAACTGAAACAGAAACTTCAGAAGAGAGCAGTCTGCTGTTCTGAGAAGTAAACTAGCAGTCTGCCTGGGCTTGTCTGCTGATATGAAACTAACTGCTTGTGTTTGCCTGTAACTCTCCTGCCTTGTGTTTACTTGAAAGAACCACCTATTGGTATTGTACATTTATTCATCTATTCATATGTATATAAAGAAGTTAATGAATCCTGCTGCATCAGTTATCTGTGTGTGCTTCTAGATTTGAATTTATGCAACTCTGACATACATACATACAAACATACATTGAGGACACATATTATATCCTCAAAAAAGTTTGCAGGCAAAAAGACAAAAAAGAGCCCCATTCACTAGAATAGCAGAAATCCAAATATCAAAAGCAACTTAATGAGGCTGAACATGCTCTGTCAGCCAGGTGGGTGTTAAATTAAATTTGACGCAGGAAAGCTGAACAAAAAATTCCTATTGTAGCATTTTGTTGGAAATCCCACTTATTGAGGCTGATAATTCAGCCATAGAGGGAAAGTACTGAATGATCTATATACTATAGCAAGCATATATAATATGCATATTGAAAAGGGCTTTTAGGTTTTATCTGTTCATGTAGGAGATGACCAGAGGGCAGGGTCAAATGTGTGATTAATGTCAGGTGCAAGAAATCAGGAGCCAGGATAGAGTTCAAAAGTACCAAGAGTTTATTGCATGCTATATTATACACAAGAATCTGATCTACTAATGGTCAGGGCACATTGGTGCTAGATAAGAGTCAACAGAATTCACAGGGGGCTGGACTTAGATCACCTTTGGGAGCATAGTGATTCCAAACTGCTGATACATTTGACCCCATCCTCAGGCTCAGCCTGCTCATCTCTTATACGTCAATGAAATCGGATTAGCTTTTATGTTACACATTTGCTTTTAATTTAAATTTATGCCATTTTTTATAATCCTATTGAAATGCGAGGCCCTGTATTAATTTGTGTGTGCATGTGTTGTTATTGTTTTTGGCTGATCAGTGGCATCAAGCCAAAAATCTGCAACAGAAATAAATCTGAAAATAATTGACACATTGATTGATCTTTTTCTGGGAAACCGCAAGCAAAGTTTTGCCATTTTATTTTAATATGCAAGATTATCCACTTGGAAAAAGAGCTTAGCATATGTTTATGTATGCATATGCAAATACAGCTATATATTATCCTTACATTTGTGTTCCAATTATTTATAAATACTTTACGGCATTCTAATCATGTATTCTACGATCCACTATTTCATATCATAAAACGAATAAGAAAGCATTACGCCCATTTGAACAACTAGACCTTTATTTATAAATAATTGGTATACAAATATCTGAATTACAACAGCAGGAATCCTAGGTACACTCATCTGCAAAGACTTCGCATTTAACAAAAATAACTTTATTCTGAGCAGAAGTCTTCTGATAATAACAATGTTTTCACTGTTAATAGAATTCAGCATGCATAAAAACTGACTTAATGCTGTGTGCTTCTTGTTCTCCAAACAAAAAGAGACAAAAAAAGTGATAACTGAAATCAAAGAATAGGTAGTCCATCCAAGAGTGGTATTCACTTACCGCATTTTTCGGAGTATAAGATGCACCTTTTTCCCTCTAAAAAGAGGCTGAAAATCTGGATGCGTCTTATACACTGAATACAGCATTTTTTTGCCTCCCGAAGCCTCGCCCCCCAAAATGGTGGTGCATAGCCTTTAGGAGACTTTCAGAGTGCTCCTGGGTGCTGGGGACGGCAGAAATGAGTGAAAAACGGGCCATTTTTGGTTTAATTTCCCCCCCTCTAGCCCCCAGGAACACTCTACAATCCTCCCAAAGGCTATTCATGCCCTTTTTATAAAAAATAGTTTTGCAAAAAAACAGGCTGTTTTGGGGAGGTCTGCAGAGTGCAAAAACTTTTTTTTTTAATTTGCCTCTTTAAAATCTTGGTGCGTCCTATACTCTGAAAAATACGGTACCTTCCCTACCAGTTCGCAAATGTGAGTGCATGCGCCCTGTCCACACATGCGCTCAGCCTTCCACACATGCACTTTGGCTTTAAAAAGTACCTAAATGGGATGGGATAGAGCCAGGGTGATGGGCAGGTGGGCAGGCCCACCCGTAATTTCCACTACCGGTTCGGGCAAACCGGTCCGAACTGGCAGAATCCTACCTCTGTCCATGACTTACAAAATTGAGCCCAAAATTTCTGTTGCTAAGCAAGACAAGTTTCTGTTATTAAGCAACTGAATTTTCACCCATTTTATGACCTTTCTTGCCTCTTGTTAAGTTGTTAAATGAATCGCCGCAGTTATTAAGTTGGTATCATGGTCGTTAAGTGAATCTGGCTTCCCCATTGCCTTTGTATGTCAGAAGATCCCAAAAGATGAACATATGACTCTAGGACACTGCAACCTGTTCTGTCCCGTGATTCCAATGAATATGCAGACACAGGCTTGGCTGTCTGCCACGACTAATTACATAGATAAAGTCACCCCTTGGCTAGAAGCCTAGAAAGCTATCTTCAAGAACCAAGATTAAACCTACGGAATGCTTTCTCAATGGCTAGTAAAATTGACTGTTGTTTCCTGCAAAGATTCCCCTCCCGTCGCTCCACCTATAAACTCTTTGGGAAGGGCCACACCTTTAACCAGCTGTCCTTACTTCCTTCTATGACGTCATCTCCACAGCTGTTCCTTTCTCTTCTCAGCTCTACATACAAGCACATCAGGGACAACCTCCCTCTGTTCCTCCTCACTGCTCCCTGACTCAGATGCCAACAGGTGGCCAACAGGCCTCTCTAGTTTCTGCTCTGACTCCAAACACTCTCCAGAGTCTTCCTCATCCTCCAGAGCAGTCCCACAATGGTCTGAGCTGTCAGAGTCCACCAACAGCTCAGCCGGCCACTGCTGGGCCACAACAGCAACCCTTATAAATATGAGTCAATTGTCAAGCGCCTGAATTTTAATGACTCGACCATGGAACAGTCATCTGTGAAAAATGGTAATAAGTCACTTTTTTCAGTGCTGCTGTAAATTTAAACCATCACTAAAGGGACTATTGTAAGTCGGGGACTAAGTGTATATTTAAGATCTTATCCAATTTAAAAAAATCTGTACATCAAAGAAGGTGAAAGATAATCATTTGACTCAACTGGGCATCTTAAAAACCAGTTGTGATTTGCCGTTAGAAGGCATGAAACGCAGAATGTTAATCAAGCTTAGCTTGCTTCTTGATGAATGCTTTTAAATTCTAATGGTCCCACAGTTTGTGTTCAGAATATTTGCTGAAGCTTTGAACATTCCATTTCAAATTATGATTAATTACTCCTTCAATAACGAACACAGTTTCAAAAGGTGTGAGAAAGAATTTAGAAACACAAGTTTGGGCAAGCTGGCAAGAAGGCCATTTTTACAGAAAGAACATTGATGGTAACGTAATGATGGAGGCATCGCATGTGGGAATGTTTGTTGAGGAAGTGGGGAAATAAATCTTTTAAAGAATGGAAAGCTTGAGAGTTCTAGGCTAAAAAGAATTCCAAATTCTGCAAACAATATTTTTGGGTGGAAACGTCACATGCTTTTCACTATTTACTATCAACTTAGGAAAGGGTGCAAGACTTCGGTACTCTAATTCAGACACCATTATTGCAGTGATATTAAAAGTGAGCCATTAAAAGGGATTTTCCTTCAGTGTCAACACATGCAAAATGCCATATTTCCTTTAGAGAAAATGGTTAAAGTCCTACTTATTTCTGGGAAATTCACACCCAACATCAAGTCACATGTGAAGAGGAAAATAAATTATAGATCTAAAGAACTAAATTACAGTCCTCAACTTACAACAGTTCATTTAGTGACCATTCAAAGTTACAACGGCATTGAAAAAAGTGACTTATGACCATTTTTCACACTTATGATCTTTGTAGCAGTCCCATGATCATGTGATCAAAATTCAGATGCTTGGCAACTGGTTAATACTTATGACCATTGCTGTCATGTGATCACCTTTTGCAACCTTTTAACAAGCAAAATCAATGGGGAAGCCAGATTCATTTAAGAACCTTGTTACTAACTTATCAACTGCAGTGATTCACTTAATAACTGTGGAAAGAAAGATTGTAAAATGTGGCAAAACTCACTTAGTAAATGTCTCACTTAACGACATAAATGGGCTCAGTTGTGGTCATAAATCAAAGCTACATATAATATAAAATCTGTGAAAGAGAATAATTTTAAGGTAATGAGAAAGATAGAACCATGTTAAAAGAAAAGTTAAAGATAATTTCTCACTTGAAAAAATGGTATCATAAGATTATAAATTTAGGAAATATAAAATTATTTCATAGGTATCAACACATATTAGGGTATTCTATTTACAACAACAGTGAATCTTCAATAGCAAAATTTAAATGCTAGGAGTAAATGTCTCTTTGGAGAATCTTTTTCAAACATTTTTTGATTTCTGGAGATCAGTGGTGGGATATGATTGGTACACCCTGATACGGGTGTACCGGTGCTGCTGGGAGCACCAGGTACCGTTCCAGTACGGTGTTCTGGGGAGCCCACCAGCCCGCCTGTCCTCCTTACCTGTATTTGAGCTGATCGGGGCTTTCGCGCATGTGCACAGAGCATACGGCTCCTGCGCGATGCTCCACCGAGCAGCTGGAGTATTGCGGGTGGTAAGTACGCATGCGTGTGGTGGACGATCCAGAACCCACCACTGCTGGAGACCTAATATTAGTATCCATTCCAGTAGAAGAGATACCTAATAAACTTAAACTCTTAATAAAGCCTTTATCATGACTTTATTAACACAAAGATCGCATAGACTCCAAAAGTAAAATTACACTGCCCTCAAAATTAGATCTTAACCAAATAGTGGTCAAGCAGAAAGAATACATTTAAATAATTGAATGTTTTTTTCAGATATCGGACTGTTTTACTAATTATTGGACTACTTTTGTAGGTGTTTAAGGCTTAATGAATCTATTTTTACTTTTATTTTTCTATAGGTATGCTTGAAAAATGGCATATTCCAGCCAATTTCAATTCAAGCATTTCTAAAAAGAATCACAAGATAAGGAGGGTGTCATTATATTGCAAAACTGCAAAGTGATTGTCTCAGGTTTGGCTTTTTAGAGCTAACCAAATAATTCATTTGGTTCTGTGTCAGAGATCTTATGGATCCATTACAAACCTTGTGTTCCTATACCTTATTCCCACATTAGTCCTAGGCCTTGCTGGCTCCTGAGCTTGTAGTGTGACTCAGTCTGTTGCTACTTACTCATCCATCTTCTCTTCTTTTGGATTCATGGAATTTTCTGCTGCTTCCTCATTTACTGTACGGCCCATGCCCTCTGCCTCTCCTGCTACCCATTAACACAGAGATCTTAGGTAACTTTCAATGGGAGGGTACAGAAATCTGCAGCCATGAAGCTCACCGGGGAATTTGGTAACCAGAAGCCTCTCTCAACAAAGCAGCACTTTAGCTGGAGGCAGAATAGAGACTAGGATTCAGTTACAGAAATCAAGCTATAAAAAGTAGCAACAAAAACAGTATTCATGTTCCTTTGAAAAAAAGCATGCTGGGGTTGCTTGCACAGAGGAGAAAAACAGTGCAAGGATCTGCATAGTGTAACTTTGGTCTGTTGCAACTAGAAGAGGAATGCTAGATCAAAACTAAAATACGAAGCATTCATGTTCCGTCAAGGCAAGGGGGTGGGCTGTGGATATGCAGAATTTAAATAAAACAGAAAACTAACCTTTCCTGAATCTGGACAGAGTGACAAATGCTGGACTCATAGGGACATCGTAAGATGCAGTGATTTTTTTTTTTTTTAGGAGAATCTTATTCTGCACACAATAATAAATCGTATGCTGGAAATAAATTATTGCAAATGGTGAGTTTTCTGTAAATGCCTAAGAAATTATAGCAGAATTTGGAAATGTGCATGAGATTGCTTCTTGTTTTAAATACAAAGGGGACAAATAAAAACTGACGTAAAAATGAAAACAGTGTATCTCTTCTAATTCAGGAAAATTAATTTCAACATTAAATATTTTGTGAATCTTGTAAATTGTTTGTGAATTTTTGTTTTATTAAAATAATCTTCATAATTGATTTTATCAAAAAAATCGTGTCTTGCATGCACAGAACAATTACAGCTCGTCTCTCCCTGCCTGTTCTCATTGCTCTCTTTCTTTTAGGTTTTGTTAGAGATTTTTTTTTAGGGCTGTTGCCCAAGCATGCCATTCCACAAAGCCTCCCCTGCCCTTTCCCCACTAGATCTGGTCACCCCGTTCCTTCAGACTAAATCACCAGGAGTCAAAAAGTCACTTGAAGGAACAAAAAAAGGGGAGGGAGTAAATTCATTTCATTTATTTATTTCTTCCTTTTCCTTACAAAGACTGGGAAATAAGTTACTGGTTACTAGATATGTTTCCTGGTACATAATTAGTAACCAGAGCACGGCACGGCACCAACCAGCGATTTTTGAGCAGCAAATTCACAAGATGACAACGCACGCTCCATCGATTCCGTACAACCCAGCCACCAAACACTGGGAATCCTACATGATGAGGTTCAATTGCTTCCTCAAAGCCAACGACCTCATGGCCCCTTTCTGAAAGCCAGAAAAAGAATATGTTCCTGAACTACTGCGGACCAGAGGTGTTTGAGACCGCAAAGGATTTGTCCGAGCCAACACCACTCCAATCGGTCGCTTGGTCGGTTCTACAATAGACACTGAGGACACACTACGCTCCCAGACCGTCTAAATACATCCAGAGGAACGAATTCAACATCTGTAACCAAAAAGAAGGGGAATCCATCAACGAATACGTTGCGGCGCTCAGAAAGGCCGCAGCGTACTGCGAGTTTAGAGATCTTGATGAAGTACTACTTGACCTCATCATATGTGGTGTTAGGGATATTGGCCTGCAGAGGAGGTTATTAGCAAAAACTAATCTTACTCTCCAAATTGCCCTAGATGAAGCCAGGGCTACTGAGTCTTCAATTAAATCAACGTAAACCCTGCAGCGCCAAAATAGTCCAAAGAGCGCATGAAAGAGTGCAGGCGTGCATCGCGAGGCCACAGAGCCTGAAGGCTCGGAGAGCGAAGATGATAGCTACCGCATGGCAGTGATTGCACCAAGCCTGCGCGAAAATTTGAACCATGTTTCCTGCCTTGTGCTGGCTGCAGAGGAAACCACCTCAGAACACATTGCCGTTTCCATGATGCTATCTGTCAACGCTGTGAACGCAAGGGGCACATTGCCAAGGTCTGCAGAAGCAATTGCCCCGCTACAACCTGGAAGCCCAGAAGCATACCTAACCGCCAGCAGAGGCCAAACTAAGGGGCATGGCAGCCGCCACCACGGGGAAAAGAAGGCAACACCAGAGTCACCTACCACACCTCCATAGGCCATCTGCACGAATCGGCCAAAAAAGCTGAAAGTCACAGTCCTCATTGAGGACTCTCCATGTAATATGGATATTGACATGGGGTCATCCTTGACCATGTCTTGGGCAGCGCTCAAACAGGCTATCCCTAGCCTTAAAAAGCATCAGCTGTGGGTTCCAGACATCTGCCTTCGCAACTACCAGGGGAACCGAGTCCCCATCGTGGACCAGGGGACCTTCCGGATGAGGTTCAAGACCTTCTGTGGCCAGCTACCAGTGACAGTAGTCAACAGAGACCTGCAGAGCCTCCTGGGGCTTCACTGGTTCGAAGCCCTGGGCTTAGAAGTGACCGGAATCAACGCCATACGAGATGAAAGCAGCAAGGAATTCCTTAAGGAGTTCGAGGACATCTTCGGCACCGGTCTAGATAAGTATGAGGGGACTCCAATATCTTTTAACTTGGACCCCAATGTAGCCCCCATCAGGCTAAAACCCAGGAGAGTATCTTTCGCTCTCCGCTCTAAAATTGATTTGGAACTAGACAAATTGATTGGCCAGGGAATCCTAGAGCCGGTAGATCACGCATGCTGGGATAGTGACACCTGTCAAGCCTGATGGGTCTGTCCACATCTGCGCGGATTACAAGTGCACGATAAACAAAGTTTTGCAGTAAAACGCTTATCCTGTACCCATTGTACAGCATTTACTGCACTCATTAGGCCCCGGAAAAGTTTTTGCAAAATTAGATATGGCGCAGGCATACCAGCAGTTTCCTGTAGATGGCACCACGGCAGAAGCCCAAACCATCATGATGCACAGGGGTGCATTCAAAGGCACCCGCCTTCAATTCGGAGTTAGTATCGCCCATCGCCTACTACTCATGAACATTGTCTGCTGCCGAGCGGAACTACAACCAAATGGACTGTGAGGCTCTGGCTGCAGTCACCGGTGTGAAACAGTTCCATGAGTACATCTACGGCCGTGACTTTGAACTTATCACGGACCACAAACCATTGCTGGGATTGCTGGCTGTGAACCGGCCTACCCCTGCTTCTTTGTTGCCACAAATGACTAGATGGACGATCTTCCTCGCGGCCTACAGTTATCGCCTCATCCATCGACCTGGCTTTACCTTGGGGCATGCCTTGAGTTGATGCCCACTGCCTGAACTGCTTGCAGACCCTACCCCCGAGGCGCCAGTCCTCCTCATTGACTATCTTGAGGCTGGTCCTGTCTCGTCTTGTAATGTCGCCCGCCACTCAGCAAAAGACTCTATATTCCAACAGGTTTTGAACTGGTGTGGAGGGGGTGGCCCAAGGGGCCTGTGGGGTCTGAATTTAAAATGTTTTACTGCAAACGTGATTAACTGTCAGTAATAAATTGTTGTTTACTGTGGGGGGATTGGGTCGTTGTTCCACCCAAACTGCGCATTGCAGTATTAGAGGCCTTGCATGTAGGGCATCCTGGAATTGTCAGGATGAAATCTTTGGCCAGGAGTTACGTGTGGTGGCCTAACATGGACAGGGAGATAGAAGAATGGGTGGCTACCTGCACACCGTGCTAGGAGTCCAGACCACCTTCCCCGGAGGTGCCCACTAAGGAGTGGGAGTGACCTCAAACACCATGGTCAAGGGTGCACATAGATTTTGCTGGCCCTGTTCATAGCCAGACCTTTATGGTAGTTGTGGACGCCTACTCAAAATGGCTAGAAGTAATCCTCATGACCTCTACCACAGCAGAAGCGGTCATCAAGGCACTATGGAGACTTTTCTCCACTCATGGCCTGCCCAATGGTTTGGTCTCTGACAACGGGCTCCAATTTACGGCCATGAAATTTGAGACCTATTTAGCAGCACAAGGAATCAGACATGCCCTGGTCGCTCCATTCCACCCGGCTTCCAATGGTCAGGCGGAGAAAATGGTGAGATCTGCAAAAGAAGTTCTATCCAGGATAGGCCTGGGAGATTGGCAAACATGGGTTGATCAATTCCTCCTCATACAGCACATCACACCAAGTGCTACCACTGGTAGAAGCCCTTCTGAGCTTCTAACGGGTTGCTGGCTAAGGTCCCACTTAGACCGGCTATACCCAAACTACTCTTCCGCGTCGCCCTCAGATTCAACTGGCAAAATAGCTTTAGCATAGGGGATCAAGTCTATGCCCACAACTACGCTGGGGGAACTCTTTGGATTCCTGCCACAGTAACAGGCATCACCGGGCCTCGCTCTTACCTAATAGAGTTCGAGGACGGTCAAAATTGGAGAGGGCACATTGACCAACTCTGTGGCCGCATCTCCAACTCCAGTCTTAGGCAACCAGAGGTAACTCCTGCATGAGTTAGCCAAAGCCCTACACAAAAGGAGCACAAATTCACTCCTTCCACAGATAACTCAATCCCAAAGGTACCGGGGCACTTATCTGTAATTGTTGCAGAGCGAACCAGCTCCAGAAACTCCAGCCGCAGCCTGTGAGAAATTCCAGGAGCTTCCACCAAGCGAAGCCGCAGAGACAACAGGTCCATCCGTCCTGATTGAAGAACACCCACCAACTGAACTACGCAGGTCTGGGCAAGCCACCAGAAAGCCCGTCTACCTGCGTGACTATGTCACAAGTCGGTTGAGCCCATCTAAGAGGGGAGGGGTGTTAGATACCAGAAACATTGGTAATGTTTGCAGCAAGGTCCTCTGTTCCAGCAGGAACAGAGATTCAATCTGATTGGTCGAAGGTTCTGACAGCTCCCTATAAAAGGGCTGCTGTCAGACTGAACCTTCGCTGGATTGTACATAGTTGACTTGTGCTAATAAAGAGCTGTTGATTCTCTGAAGCCCGAGTGTGTTTTCATTCACCCGATCTAACAGTTTGTGGGCAGCCAAAAAGCATTTTAGAATTCTATGAGCTGTGATAGTGCAGTGGTTAGAGTGCAGTACTGCAGGCTACTTCTGCTAACTGCCGGCTGCCTGCAATTTGGCAGATCAAATCTCACCAGGCTCAAGATTGACTCAGCCTTCCATCCTTCCGATATGGGTAAAATGAGGACCCAGATTGTTGGGGGCAATATGCTGCCTCTGTAAACCGCTTAGAGAGGACGGTAAAGCACAGTGAAATGGTATATAAGACTATATATGTGTGTTTGTGTGTGCTATTGCTATTGCTATGTAATTCAGTCACATAGTTCCCTTGCTGGACTAGGGTCAAAAACATCCATCAAATTCGCCAGCAACTAGACTCCTGATGAAGTAGAATCGCTCAGCCCAATCTTCCTCACCAGGTAGGGAGTAAAATTGGAGAGGTATGTATCGTAACTCCAATTTTAAAAGCAAAGGCAATAAATCAGGATTATGAAGAAATGCACATAAAAGCAACACAAGTCACAAGTAGTAGCACACAGTTCATGCATGCAGGTTGAAGTATCTAGAGGAATCAAGCTTATCTACTCACATGTGAAAAGGTGTTGCAATGTTTCAGCTGATGTACTAAGATGCATTCTTTTTTATTGCCAGTAAAACAAAACAAAAAAGTATTTTCACAGCTATGAGCCCACAGAGATTTAAGGCATTTCAATATTTTAGAATGTCACTGTTTTAGATTTTATGAAAAGAATATGAACTGTATACTGACTTTAACTCCAATTAAAGGAACATGTCTGGAGAATAGGAATCAGGGCTATTCTATGACCATCTTAATTACCATAATGGACCAAGCCAGAAGCCATAACCCAACAGATACAGGTAATTCTTGACTTACAATCATAATGGAGGCTGCTCATTATGATCATAAGCCATGACATTCATAAAGTGGGGGTCACCCACATGACTCACTTGATTTTGCAACCTTTTCTTGTGGAAGTCATTAAGGAAAGTCTGTGGTCATTAAGCAAGTGCACTGTTCGCTATGGGGCGTTTTTGCAGAAAACCAGAAGTAAACACTGATTTTTAGTGAACAGTTAAATTAAAGTCAGGTGACCATGGTTGTTGCAAATGCGGGTTGATTGCTGAGTACCTGAAATGTATTCATATGGTCACTGGGGGGGGGGAGGGCTGTTGGAACTCCAGAAATGGGTTGTAAGTACCTTGGAGGGTAGGTATGTCTTACGTGGAAGGCTACCTGTCCACTTGCTGCCATTCTTCTTTCTAATAGCATCAAATACTAACTCCTGCCACTATTTATTTCTCCCTAGATTTACCTCCATTTTCTCCACATCATCTCAATCTGCATCTTCACTTTAGCATGTTCTTTAATGCTGATTGATGCAAATACATATTCACCAACCTTAGAAGAATCACTGTACT
Organism: Natrix helvetica; assembly: GCF_964273705.1. NCBI lineage: Eukaryota > Metazoa > Chordata > Lepidosauria > Squamata > Natricidae > Natrix > Natrix helvetica. The sequence goes on along the minus strand of NC_138548.1, from coordinate 150,215,303 downwards.
CTTACAATTCCATTTTTTTCAAGAGTACAAGTGTCATAGTTTCGCCTTCCTAGCTACTCAATTGCTAGTTCCCATAAAGCATTTTGGATGATAGCTTAAAGATTTTTCACTGTGATTACAAAAATGGCTGTCAATATACATGAAATTTGTAATATCACAAATTTCATGTATATTGGCAGCCATATACATATGCATATTAGACTAGACTAGACTAGACTAGACTAGACTAGACTAGACTAGACTAGAGACTAGACTAGGAATAGGAATAGGAATAGGAATAGAAAAATGTTCCAATAACTTAATTTGGATGACTTTCCAATCACCATGAACATTGCAAGCTAATATCGTTAGTTGATATTGTTATATTATTTCAGTAATTAGTCTGTTGCAAAGACAACAAGCACCCTATTTAGTTGTGTTTAACTGAAGTCAAGTTATTGCTCCTAGACTTGTTCAATGGCACACAGCCCAACCCTTAAGGATAATGCTATGGGTTAGCTTTCATTCTTAGGTTTTGTCATTGTTTTGCCAATGTATTAAGTGCACAAAAAGCTGGGTGAGGTTGGCAGAGGCACAGTAACCATTGATAAGGCTGAAAGATCTGCATGTACCCATGACAAACAGACAGCATCTTTAAATCTAAGAATGCCCTGGACATATTCTTCATTCTGCGTAGTCTTCTATGTATTTTTCATTCTTTCTCATTCCTTTTCTTTTGGTATGCAGACGTTCTCTTGAGACTTGATTTTCTTTTGTCATTTTCAGTGTTTGATTAGGCACCTGGATAACAGATTGCAGATTGCCATTGTTTTTTTGGTGGATAAAAATTCCTAGAAATGTTTTTCTTATTTTGGTAATTTGATCCCCTCAAATGTATTGTGGATAAATTTATGTGCATTTTCTGCTCTTTTTTTTATGACAAATGCATCATCCATGTCATGAATCCATATTTTGACTTGTATTAATGGAAAGATTACCGTTTCTAATATTCTGTTTCTATTAATAATCTTGAAATGAAGTTCCCATGGAATTAGTCCATAGATGTACGCATTGGATTGAAAGTTTGTGGTAGACATAAGCTGATGAGTTCCATTAGCTTTGATATTTCAATTGTTTAATCGGCTAGATTTGGTATACTGTATAAAATTGCTGCAACTGATTATTTTGCCAGTTTTGATTCAACTGATGTGAAGAATGAGATGGCATCAACAAATACAATGATTTCATTTTCCTCTATTATAAGATTATTAATATTGTTATTGTTGTTGTTGTTTTCTTGAGGTATAGTACTAGTGAACTTACAATACTGGCACTCATCCACTAGGTGTATGACTTACATTTTTACAAATTGTACTTTTTTTTAAGTACAGTTATATTTCATCTTTTTCTAATAGTGAAATGAAGACAGCGTGTATATAATTTCCAGCTGACTCTGTTCCAAACAGACCTGTTGTCATCATCATTGTATTTACATCCATGAACGTTAATAGCTAAGGGGTTCAATAAGTACACGAGAAACCCAGATTTAATTTCTCATTCAAGGCTCATTGAATGACTTTGGGCCAATCAGCATCTTTCAGCCCATGAGGTTGCAATAGGAATATACATTTAGAGGAAATACTATACACTCTGCCTCAAACTTTTGAAGGAAATCTCCAAGCCACAACTCTTGGAAACAAATAACACACACACCCCTCCAATCTATGGGGCAATGTAATATGAATCTTCATAGTTCTCTAAGATTTCCCCCCCAGTCTTTGTCATATTATCTTGTGTTCACTGTTTAGTCTACTATCCCATTTCCATATTACCTAATGCTTTACAGATATAAATGAGGGTCACATTCTAATAGAATTTAAATATCTACTTATGAATGTGTTTTATTTCAATCAAACTATCCATTTCCAAGTGTATCTCAACATTATTTATTTATTCAATTTACATACCTCCCATCTCACCGTCAAGTGACTCTGGGCCAAGAAAGAGAAGCACTGAAAATTCACAGCAATGTTAAATCCACAAAATTCAAAGCAATATTGTATCTGAAATTTCATTAGCGTATGAGTCAGAGGTGGTATTCAGCAGGTTTTGGCCAGTTCTGGAGAACCAGTAGTGGAAATTTTGAGTAGTTAGGAGAACCGGTAAATGCCACCTCTGATTGGCCCCACCCCCATCTATTCTCTGCCCCCAGAGTCCCAGCTGATCGGGAGGAAATGGGGATTTTGTAGTAACCTTCCCCTAGAGTGGGGTGGAATGGAGATTTTACAGTATCCTTCCCTGGCACATCCACAAGCCACACCCACCAAGCCATGCCATGCCCATCGCCACGCCCATCGAACCTGTAGTAAAAAAAAATTGAATTCCACCATTGGTATGTGTATACCAGGCTACAGATAATCTAAACCTGCAGAGGTAGAAATTTTTATTCAAAGAGGTAATGCTGATTAAACTATTGTAGTTTCTCTCTCAAGGACCTGCAGCAGTATATTTTTGATAAGAAAGAAGAAGGAATGCAATACAGAAGAATGTGGTCCATGTTTATAGAGCACATAGCTACTGTCTTACCCGGATATAGTAAATTCTGTTTATGGAGATAAATGCACTGGTTGTTATGGGTGAGTAGGCTGGAAGAAAGAAAAGAGAAAGCATGGAAATGAGCATGAAATAGCGTGAAACATAATCAGATGATTTACTTTTGTCTGAAATATTCCATGCTGAGATCAAAATGCAGGAAAACCACATTAGTAAGCGGTGTGGCAAATACATCTTGGGGCAAAGGGAAGATTTATTTGCTCTGTGCAAGTGTTTAAAATGCCGTTATAACTACTGCCTCAAGGAACTGCCCTTGCATGTCAGATACATAGTTAGCCTTTGTGTTACAGGAAATGAATACCCTGCAGGAAATGAGTATCCTGCCAAAGCCACTTCTGTTAAACCTTCTCTTGGAAATCCAGGGGATTCTCTAAGCTAGTGATCATGGTGCCATGACAGGACAAGCTTCCCTGGAAGATTTACCATGTGGAAAGGATGCTGGGTCATCACAAATGCAGGGCGCACAGGGAAAATTAAGCAGGCTTTAAGGGAGGACTGACATATGTTAATTACATTCTTTTTATTGAGTATACATAAACTTTTTTTCCCAGGAGCCACGTCTTCCCACCCCGTTGTAACAAGTCGAACACCAGCTTGGACACATAATTTTAAAACAGAGATCACAGAACAGTTATGATAGCAAAATGTGGGATCCTGACATACAGAATAGGGATTGCATCGTCTGTCTGGGCCTCATTCATTTCAATTGACTTTCCCAATTGTCCATCCAACTTTCCCCCTCATCCCCTGCTTCCTCCCATCTGTTCCTGTAACAACTCCATCGGGCAGCTTCTAGAACAGGATCAGGAAACGATGGCCCTTTTTTGTCTTCTTGGACTTCAACTCTCAGAATTCCTGAGCCAGTCTGCCCATCCTGGACTATAGGGCAGGATGAAAAGAAATCCCCACTGAAGAAGAAAAGGATAGACTGAAAGAAAGGGATAAGGGCAGAGGAAGCTATGTGTCACTGGATAAACAATATCAAAAAAAAAAAATTTCTCTAGCTGTAAAAAAAAAACTCTGTATAAGGAGGTTCACAAATAGGCTATTGTCCCCAGACTCCTTGTCCCAAAGGTCAAATATCTAGAGCCATCAGTTCTCCAATTTATTAAAAATCTTTCCTCGTTTAAGTCTCTGCTACAATCTGTTCACAAACAGCTTTCCCATGGCTAAGTTTACTAATCAAATTTTTGCATTTTATTAACCTAGACTTTTATGCAGTGTTTGGGCCTCCCTAACTAATCACGTTTATATGTATATGTATATGTATATGTATATGTATATGTATATGTATATGTATATGAATATGTATATGTATATGTATATGTATATGTATATGTATATGTATGTATGTATGAGCACAAATGCCATATATATATAGCCGAAGGACAGAAAGGGGGAGTAGTGAGCTCCCTCCCATATTTGGGCATACCAGGGGTTGTAACACAAATACATACATACATACATATATACATACATACATACACACATACACACATACACACACATACACGGCATTTGTGCTGATAAATAAATAAAGGGAGACTAGTATAGATCTATTTCAAGCTATTTAGCTCTCATCAGCTAGCCATACCCTTACTGGGAATTGAACCTGGGCTGTATTACATATTAGGCAGTTGTATTAGCCACTAAGCCACAGGCTCTCCTTCTTTATCAGCTAAGCCAGGGAAATAGGTATGTATTGTGTCACAACCCCTGGTATGCTCAAATATGGGAGGGAGCATACTGCTTCCCTTTTTCTGTCTTTTGGCTCACCCTAGGGGCCATCCATGCAGAAAGCCATTTTTTATGTTGCCTTTGTTACATTTGTGTTGCATTTGTGCTGATAAATAAATAAAGGGAGACTAGTATAGATCTATTTCAAGCTATTTAGCTCTCATCAGCTAGCCATGCCCTTACAGGGAATTGAATTATTTATCAGCACAAATGCAACACAAATGTAACAAAGGCAGCATAAAAAAATGGCTTTTTGCCTGGATGGCTCCTAGGGTGAGCCAAAAGACAGAAAAAGGAAAGCAGTATGCTCCCTCCCATATTTGGGCATACCAGGGGTTGTGACACTATATATATATAGTAATAAGAGAGAGGGGGGGCGGGAGGGGGAAAGAGAAATTAAGAGTAAATCTTCCAGCTGCTGAGATATCCTTTTAGCGATTACAGAATTATAGTCCTGGTGTGAAGGGAAAAAAAGTAAAATTTAATATTACGGTATTTGAGCTATATTTTTTACTATCTGTTTTTATCATAGACCTTTCATATATTTCTGAAACAATCTTTTCCTCAAAATTATATTTATATGAAAAATAGATGTGTATTACACTGAGGATGTAGGAAATGATATTTCAAAACAATACATTCCAAGCCTGGTAGTTTAAAAAACATTTTATTACTGGATTTATAGGACATTTCTTCATTCCTGACTTTTTAACCAATTTCTTCACTTTATTGCCCATGTTGTTACTGTCTGCCATATCTGTTTTTATCCTGTCTCCTGAAAATCTTGCCTTAAGAGATTTGGACAAGAATGTTGTTTTAAGAATGTTCAAACTCCTCTAAGGGAAATTTCCCAAAGAATACCAAAGGTTTCTTCAGGCCCATAGCACATGAAATAAGATTAATTGCCATGAAATTCAGATAGCCATCTTCCAGGATAGCCCAGGAATTTCCTCAAGCAATATTTGCAAGTGGAAAGAACAAGTTATAAATCTCATAAATATGTATTTAAATAAACAGAGAGATAAATAGATGACAGCCTCATGTGGAAAAGGATAGGTATCTGCCTGAAACCAAGCACTGTATTACCTGCAATTTCAGATGAATTGAACTCTTTGTTGATGGCTCAAAATGAATAAAAAATATAAACTCAGAAAGTAAGAAATAAAGATAATAAAGACCTGGACCACCATGGCATCTGATACTGCACAATGTCGTCATAAAAACAGATTGCAGTCGATGAAAACATAGGCCATAATAAATATGTTGGTTTCTAAACTATCTCGATTTATTACAACTTGGCTCCAGCAAAGTAACACAGCTATCTTTAGGAAAGCCTTAAAAATCAGAAATGATTTGGTTGGAAATGAAATTATTACAAAGCTGTCAGAAGTATCAGAATGTCATAGGTCTTAAAACCTTTAAAATTATACAAAAGATCCACACAAAAGCACTTAGAGAAAGATCAGAGTGTTAGTCATTAAGGAATTACAGGGTTTTGAGTTGTTTTTTGCTGCAAGATATATATACTGAAACTTGACTATAATAGAAACTGTAATACAATGTAAACCACAACTTAGTACCTGATTTGTGGCAAAATACAAAACCCCAAAAGGTACAGTTTGACTAGGGAATGAAAATAATCTTAGTATTATAGACAAGCATAGAGAGATGCTTAAAACAATTACCATAAATTTAATTTACAGTTGCTAAAAGCTATGCAGAAAGAGAACACAACAGGGGTTGAATATATATATTAGGCAGATATATTAGCCTCAGCCACAGGCTCTCCTCCTTATCCCAGTAAGGGTATGGCTAACTGATGAGAGCTAAATAGCTTGAAATAGATCTATACCAGTCTCCCTTTATTTATTTATCAGCACAAATACAACACAAACATAATAAAGGCAACATTAAAAATAAAAATATGGTTTTCTGCCTGGATGGTTTTCTGTAATGAGCCGAAGGACAGAAAGGGGGAATAGTGAGCTCCCTCCTATATTTGGGCATACCAGGGGTTGTAACACAAATACATACCTATTTCCCTGGCTCAGCTGATAAGGAGGAGAGCCTGTGGCTTAATGGCTAATATATCTGCCTAATATGTAATACAGCCCAGGTTCAAATCCCAGTAAAGGTATGGCTAGCTGATGAGAGCTAAATAGCTTGAAATGGATCCATACTAGTCTCCCTTTATTTATTTATCAGCACAAATACAACACATATATATATGTTTTATGTATATGTATATGTGTATGTATGTATGTATGTATGTATGTATGTATGTATGTATGTGTGTGTATATATATATATATATATATATATATATATATATATATATATATATATATATATATATATATATATATATATATATATATATATATATATATATATCAGCAGATTTGCAAAGTACAATCAAGAAATGATGAAGCTACAGTGAAATTATGTTCTAAACCACATGTGTCAAGCTTGCTTGCTCTCAGGGAGGCGGGGAGTGTGTGGCCAGGGTGGACGTGGACGAAGCTCAGGAGGGCTGCGTGTGGTCCTCCTGAACTCCGTTTTCACTGACAGAGGGACGGCGAGCCAGTCCTTCATAGTTTCCAGGACAACCCCGTGGGTGAGATCTAAGCACCCCGTGGGCCACATCCGACCCTCGTGCCTTGAGTTTGACATCGCTGCCCTAAGCTATGGCGAATCTGAAGCAAAGTTGCAGCTACTTCAATACAGCCCAGCAGCACACTGCAAAACCCTAACATGAAGCCCCTGAGCCACAAGGCAGGGCAGTGTGAAGCCTAGCCCCAGCCCAACAAGGTGGTGCAAAGAGCTTCTTAGTGCTCCGAAAAGCCACAGTTGTCCCAGTCCAGTCTCAGCCACAACTGCCCAAGGGCTCTACTGACCTGCACTCCATTGCCAAAGCTGGCCTTGGCTGTCTTCTTGTTCCCATTGTTGATAAGGCATGCCTGGCCTGGCCCTTTGTGAAGCAGCTGCTGGCTACATGAAGCCATTTTCTCCAGGTCTCACAAGGAACTGCTGCATATGTAACTCTGGGAAAAAAAAGCTTTGTGAGGCCAGCTGTTGCCTCATGAAGGCCCAGTCCAGGCCTGGTCAACTGCCAGAGAAAGAAAATACGGAGGTCAGTTAGGACAGCAGGAGCCATGGAGTGCAGGAGGCCAAAAGGACATCAATGGAAGGGGGAATAAGCAGGTGAGGAAGTCCCAAGTGTGGGCAGGAAGCCAAGTACCCAAATTTTGATCAAATGACCATGGGCCGCTGCAATCACTATAACTTTGGGGACTGGCTCTCAGTCCCTTTCTTCAGTGTCGCCATAACTTCAAACAGTCACTGAACAAATGGTCATAAGTTGGGAACTACTGTACTTCAGTTTTAGGTATATATTTTTAGGATTCTTGGAGGCAAATCATTTGTCTCTCGGTACTTTCTCTAATTTTATCTTCAGTCAGTTGCTGTTTGCATTTGGTTTGAAGGCCTGCTGCCTTCAGCAGGGTTTTGTGATTTGGAGTTTGTAACAGCATTCACAATAGGCTTTGCTTAGAATTGCTGTAAAGTAAAAGCTTCTTTTTATTTCAGAAAAATTAATAAACACAAAATTAGCAATTGCATGAGCTGGCAGGGCATTGCAAGCTTCTGTTGTATAACTAGATCAAATTCCTGTCCAAACATACACCTAATTTTGCCAAGCAGTCAGTATCAATTCCACATACCAACTCTTTCATTTTGTCAAATTGATGAGGTTTTTGACATTTTTGACATTTTTGTGACTTTTTTTGACATTTTCCCCTGATTATCTGGCAGTATAGTAATTATCAGCCACCCAACCTGGCACCTTCATAAAGAAAGTTGAAGGTACCCTCACTTTCACCTGCACTGTCAGAATTTCTATATCGTGTCATTCTAAATCCCCTAAGTTTCAATGAACTGAAAATTGAATTATATACCGTACTTCACTTTCATTTTTGAAAATGGAAAGGGGCATTTAGACTTAATCGCTTCAATCTTTTCTATTAAAATATTTCTATGCATTTAAATATTGAGGTGCTCCTGATAAAACTCTCTCAACGCGGATTCTGATAACATCATATTGTTTCAGATCGATAAAAGTACATCAGAAAATACATATTAAACCAGCAAAAATTAAAACAACATATAATGGCATTCATTAAACAAATATGGCTTGAAATGAGAATAATCTCCACATTTTTAGGAAGCCAATAATATAAAGGGCAAAACTGAATGTCTTTGAATCAATCACTACCTCTCACCTTGGGGTTATATAGGCAGATCTCAATTTACGACCGGTTGCTTAGCAACTGTTTGAATTTACAGCTGACCTTCCAAAGGTACTTATTACCAGGTTCCTAAGCTCCAATGGTGACACCCCCCATGGTCACATGATCCCATTTCAAGTACTTGATAACCAGCCCACATTTACAACTGTTTGCAGCTTTCCATGGTCACGTGACCTTAATTTACAAAGCTTTACTGAAAAACCAGTGTTCACTTTCAGTTTTCAGCAAAATCGCTCATAGCAAACAATTGATTCACTTAACCCAGGGGTGTCCAAACTTGGGAACTTTAAGACTTGTGGACCTCAACTCCCAGAATTCCCCAGCCAGCCATGCTGGCTGGGGAATTCTGGGAGTTGAAGTCCACAAGTCTTAAAGTTCCCAAGTTTGGACATCCCTGACTTAACCCCTGCAGATTCAGTTAATGATCATGGTGATTCACTTAACAACCACCACAAAGAAGGCTGTAATGACCCCCTTTTCAATCATCACGACTTAAATCACGACTGTAATAGGCACAAGTCCATTATGTCATATATTGAGGACTATCTTTACGTGTGCCAGGAGCATAAATCTAAGAAGAGGAAAACACTGGCACCAAAAAAGTTCTCTATTTCAGAAGCAAACAGAGAAATATTTTAAAACTGCTACCAAGCATATAAGTTTGCACCCTACACCAAATTAATGGTAAAGCAGTTTTAGTCAAAAGATCCTGCAGCATGGGGACAGGGGAAGTTTACTATTTTATGCTGTAGCCCAGTTTAGATCAGAATAGTACAGTAATTCAGAATATTCAACAGTGTTTTTCACTGTTAAAAACCACTCCCCACATTACCAAAATAATAATTACCCTAAACACATAGTGCATAGCTAAATTTCCTTTAATCTAGTGGGTGGAGATGGGGGGAAAAGGCTCATCTGTGCCAATTCACAACTACCTATAAGCCTTTGGGGTGTTGTTCCCCCTCCGTGATCCCCCTTTTTGTTACAAAATAGTAATAGAATTCTCCTTTAGGTTGAGTGTGCCTCTAATCAAAAATCTTAGGGTGATTTCTTAGGTACAGAAAAGAGGTGGAAGTCACTCAAATCCTCAAGATAAGAGAGTGTATTTATTCTCTCCTACAAAAATGCAGGACACTAATCTGTAAATTAAAATCACACTGGGACTAGAAATGCTGTGCAAGAGTCTCAGCATGGATAACTCTATATATTTAGGCACATGCAATCAATATAATAAGGTTATGAAATATTGCAACGGTGTTTACACTCCAACTCAATTTTTGTCTCATCTGCCAAAACCAGGAAGGAAAAGCAATCAACTCCTATCTGGCACCTTCCAGGCTGGTTGCATCACAATTCCCTTCACTGCAGCCAGGTTAAGTGACATGTTGGCAAAGAATGTTGGGCCGGAGTTACAATCTAGCGCATTTGGAGATGACCTGTTCAGGAAGCTGGTGTAGGAAAGTTAAATTAAATTAAGGAACAGAATGGTAGACAATCTAAAAAGCACGAAAACCTTGTTCTCAAATTGAAAATATGAGAAACCTTAGCCTGTGCTAGAATACTAAGCATGCTTAAAGGTGAGAAAGCTATTGTTGCTAATTTTGCTGAAATCCATGTTTGTTGAAACCCACATCTGGAATATTATTGAAACTCATATTTGCATATAGATTTGAAGTTCATATAGAAGGTCCCAGCCAGGTTCAATGCCTTAGCGTCTCCAGCTGTAAAAAATCCCTGGCTGAAACAATAGAATACTATCAATCACTGTCAGCATAGAAATACAGAGGCAGACAAACTCCTAAAGTTCATGTCAAAAAATATGTCTGGAATCGAGGTGACAACAATGAACTTCATAAGACAAAACAAAAGCAGCAGCTCTACCTATTTTTAAATAATCCTTTCATTCTTTCCAGTGAAGTTTCATGGCTCATGCTTTATTGATTTCTCCTGGGGAAATTTTCACAATATTTTTCTTCCTGAGCACAGACCTTTCTACCTGTCACTAATGGTAGAATTCAGGTGTCCTTCAGAAAGATTAAACTCAGCACATTCAGTTGGCAGTTGAATTTAGATAACACTATTTTCCTAAAAGGTAGTGTGTGTTTTTTTTTACCAAGGTGTCAGATTCCTCTGCTCTTGTCACTCATCCTTTCACAATAAGCATTCAATTCTCAGCTCTCTACTTGATCTTCATTTGAAGGAAAATCTTCCTAAAGCATCATTAGCATATGTGCATTTATTGTTCTTTTATTAATAAGTGTTATGTGCACTTAATAGGGCTTGGGGGACAAATGTATCTTGACTAAAAGTACAGATCTTAGAGTAACTCCCTCTGTGGATATATTCCTAATATATAAAGGATGAATGGTGAAATATAAAACACATACAATGGTCACATATACATATACTGTTAAACTTTTTAATATAGGTTTATACATTTTTTCAAACAAAAATTCACTGCACACCTAAATATATTTATGACTATGCACTTAATATCGATATGGTAATGATGTCCATAACAATACAAGAATATTATGGAACAATAGTTAAAGAAAAAAAACTGTACACACATAAAAGGAACCAGCTGATTTTCTTTCTATGTTAAATTTTTGCCCTTAGAATAATGGCATAAAAACTTCTGTAGTACTGGGCAGACCACATTAAGGCAGCAAAATGGAACAGCTGGTCATGTGGTTGCCATTTTATCCCAATCCCAAGGGGGCGGGTCAAAGTTGTAATCCCTTCTGGGTTGCCACATGTGACCTATGGGCATGTGGCCCGTCCTTCTTCCACAACATGATGTCCAGAGATCTTCAAAAGATAAGAGTGGGATTGGTGACGGGCATGTGGGGAACAGATGCAAGCACTGTGAGATACTGGTGGGGCAGGCACTGTGGAGTACTGGAAGGAGACGGCTGGGAGGCCCTGAGATATCCCTGCAGTCAATCGTAAGGGTGAATGACTACTGGGGCACTGCTGTGGCCAAAACTATGAAACAGTGTTACCGTATTTTCCGGCGTATAAGACGACTTTTTAACCCCAAAAAATTATTTCAAAAATTGGGGGTCGTCCTATATGCCGGATATAAAAAGGCCATACCAAAAAACAAAAACAAAAGAAAAAGCAATGCCGCCAAGCAAAAAGCCGTGCCGCCACCAGCGCAGACGCCGGCCTTTCAATCGATAACCTTGGCACTTCCCACCTGGGCATGTGGATGGATGAGCGCTGGGATGGCTTAGTAAGGTCTGGCTGGCGATCTGGAGGAGGAAGGTGCTGAGTTCAAACTACGAAAGCCCAGCAAGCAAGGAGACCTTCAGCCGGCTCGCGGGCACCTGAAAGTAGGGGGTCGTCTTATACGCCCAGTCACCTTATACAGTGGAATATATGGTATATGTCGCTTTGGGGGGGGCTGGTGTAACTTTGTACAGCTGTTAAGGGACTGGTTGTAGCTTGAGGATTACTTGTACAGCAATATCCTGATAGATAAGGTTTTAATTAACAACTGCATAAAGTATTTTTAGCATGTTAAGTTTTGGAGTCTACATACCATTTCAAGAACAGAAGCTTCAGAGTAATTTGTGGAGGGAAGAAGGCTTCCCCAATTCCAAATCTCTTGATAGCATGCTCATTATATGGTAATTTACTACCTAAAGGATATTAAGGGGAAAAAACAGGTTTCAGAACAAAAAGATCTATGCAGGGCAAATATGAATGCCTAAAGAATTATATCCAACTTATGGTCAGAAATCTTCACCCTTGTTTTATGCAAACTTCTGCTGGCTTCCCAACTTCTCTACCCTGTGATAGAGGTAGAGAATTACCTGTTTCTTGTCATAAAAAAACTCAAAACAACCAAGGAAGCTGAAAAGTTAAAGAAAAAAAAATTAAGGAAGCTAGTAAGAGTATGACCTTCTTGCAGTATCATCCCTTGCTGGTAAAGTCAAAGATGAGGGGTGAACCTAAGACTAGTCCATAATAGCAATGAGGGTAGGTAGCTCACTAGAGTAGAATGTGACGTCCTCACTAGAGTAGAAGTTCCAAAATAAAATCTAGAAGAACACATGGCAAATCATGTTTGTATTGCAGCTAGGTTATGATTAATGCAGGCCCAAAGAATGTGGTATTTGACATACTGCCAATTGTACAATGATACCAGGACTCACTTAATACAAACCCAAATTAAGTTTACATGAGGTTAGTACACATGCAGTTGAGGTTATGGCGTTACTGTTGGGGTTTCAGAGATTGGTACATTAATCTGCACTTGTTTTCTTCACCTATAAAAAATGGACGGAAGGAAGATTCCTTATGAACACAAAAAGAAAGGGCTCGTTATTATATTACAGCAAAAATGTGATGTAATTGTACAACATGAACATGGCTATAGCAACTCTAAAACAGGGGAAAATGTGGGAATGCCTGAGCCTACAATATGAAATACAGATAGTCCTGAACATATGACGATAATGGAGTCTGAAATTTCCATCATACGTCATGATAGCAGTAACCAGAGGTTGTAAAGTGAACACTGTAGTTGTAAAGCAAATGCTATCATCGTAAAGCGAACACCACAGTCATAAAGTGAATCCATTCATTACTTTGAATATTTTTTTGCTGGAAACCAACAAAACACGTCATATAAACAGATATATGACCTCAGAATGCTGCATTGCTGGCCATAAAAGTAACTTGGTTGCCAAGCAATCGAAATGTGGTCCTATGACCATGTAGCTTTGTGTCTGCGTGCGTGCGGGTGTGTGGTTGTCAGACCTCTGGAAATAGATAATAAATACCTTTTGGGGGGGGGGTATCTGTTGTAACTTCAAACAGTTGCTAAGAGATCAGTCATTAACAAAGGACTACCTGTATTATAATATTTAGAAAACTCTTGTTTTTATTTGTTACCTATAAGTACAACATTGTTAACAATAAATCTAAATTATTAGCAGATTCTTTTTTAATCCTTTACTGTAATATTTTATTAATAAACACATAAAAACATGTTTAAATTTTTCATTCTACTTTCAGCAAGCTGGAACCAATTACCATATTTTATATATAACTCTAACTTTGAAGAGTGAGATTTGAAATAATTGGAATAATGCAACCATGATCCAAACATCTGCATGTCTTTTCTGTGGTTGCCCTTTATCTCTCCCACTCTGTCCCTGTATCCCTACAGGTAGTCCTCAACTTATGACCGTAATTGCACCCAAAATTTCTGTTGTTAAGTGAGACATTTGCTAAGTGAGTTTTGCCCCATTTTATGACATTTCTTGCCACAGTTGCCAAGTGAATCAGTGCAGTTGTTAAGTGAATCTGGTTTCCCCATTGACTTTGCCTGTCAGAAAGACATGAGTCACATGACCCTGGGACACTACAACTGTCATAAATATGAACCAGTTGCCAAGCATCTGTATTTTGATCATATGACCATGGGGATGCTGCAAAATTTGTATCTGTAAAAAATGGTCATAAGTCGTTTTTTTTCCCAGTGCTGTTGTAAGTTTGAATGGTCACTAAATGAACTGTTGTAAGTTGAGGACTACCTGTATAGGTCAGGCCTCAACTCTGCTTGCCTTTATGAAAGCTAGTAAGTCCTGGCTTTGGACTTACTAGCTTTCTAGGAATGTCGAACCTTGACAGCCTTAAGAGTTGTGGACTTCAACTCCCAGAAGTTCCAAGCCAGCCTGGGTGGTTGAGGAATTCTGGGAATTGAAGCCTACAAGTCTTAAAAGTTACTGAGGTTGGACATCACTGCCTAATCATTAAGGGCCAGTTAGGAGTAGGATTCCCTCTTGGTTTTGTTATGGTGGTTGTTCACTGCTGGTGTTTTGTATTTTATATTTACATATTGCACACAGTCTAATGTACATAGGTGTTTTTTTTGCAGATTTATTGTTTGCTTTCATGCTATACACTGCTCTCGGTCACATTGTTGAAGCTGGGCAGCCTTATAAAATAAATGAACGAATGATTATGAATGACGTTTAGATTAGTTTAGATCCCAATGATGAGGCCACCAGAATGGAAGCCATTCCTTTAACAATCAGGGAAGGGTGTTGAACTTTTGCAAGTAGATCTGAGGTAGTGATATGGCTGATCTGGTCAGTCTGGCCCCGATAAAAAAAATGAAAAAGTAGTTTCTCATTTCGCAAAGTCCTTGTACAATTGGAATATGGTATACCAGAAGACTGGCAAAAGAAAAACTTAAAATCAAAGAAGAAATGCAGCGTGTGGAAATGAAATGTGCTAAATGTCCTGTTTCAGAAACAGGTGAACTTTAATGGATTAAAATAGTCCACCTTATTCAGACAATTACTGTATGTGATATAGTACTCCAAGTGCGAGAGGCTATGAAATGTAATATTCAAAAGGAACCACGCTAAGTAAGATCTCAGCTATGAACCAATGAATATAATAACATCTGTTAGAATTAATGTTTAGAATTAGTGGAGATAAGTATGCACCCTTATTGCAGACACAAATATGAAAAACACCAAGGATTATATAGCAAATTGTAAAAGGTGCTAATTGCAATATTTGAAATATAGTACTAACTGAACCTGCAAGAGACATATTAATAGATTTTTCCTAAGAGTATTCTTTGTTCTTTGTACATTATCCAAATCA
Source organism: Natrix helvetica (assembly GCF_964273705.1). Taxonomy (NCBI): domain Eukaryota; kingdom Metazoa; phylum Chordata; class Lepidosauria; order Squamata; family Natricidae; genus Natrix; species Natrix helvetica. The sequence continues at coordinate 150,200,034 of NC_138548.1, read as the reverse complement.
GCTTCGTTTTAAGCAACATCAACTGAGACCTGAAAGTCCCTGGATGAAGAACATTGAAATAAAATCAATTACATTATAGGAAACACAAAAGAGAAAGAAGTATAATCTAATCAGTCAAAACATTGCCAGGCTGAAGCAAATATATGAGTTAGTTAGAATGGAATTGCCAGATGTGGATTTCTGATATGATGCTCACTAGATGAAAGCAAAGAGTTAGTGTTCTGCATCTTTTTCTTTCTATTTAGTAATGATTCAGTTGTTTGTAACTCACATCTGGAAGCCCTTAGAAAATGAAACAAGTGGTGTGCCACAAAGATTTCATCTGAAGACCATCCAATCAGAATACAGTAAACTGTACAGTAAAATCAATGTATCTTTAATATAGTCCACCCTGTTCACGTTAGAAACAATGTCATAATTCCAAAAAGTATCTTTGGCGCAAAACCCCACGGCACATCACCCAAAGTATACCATATCTACAATGCAGTGGTGGGTTTCAAATTTTTTAGAACCTCTTCTGTAGGTGTCGCCTGCTTTGTGGGAGTGGCTTGCTGGCCATGTAACTGGGTGGGAGTGGCTTGCCAGCCATGTGACTGGGTGGGCGTGGCCAACTTGTAAAATGTGGTGAAACTCAACATTCCTGCTTAGCAACCAAAATGTTGGCTCAGAAACTCTGGCATTTGAAGCACACAAGTCTTAAAGCTGTCAAGTTACAAGACCTTCGCACTCCTAACCCTTTAGAAAAAAAACCCCAGGGGTGTTCAAACTTGACAGCTTTAAGACTTGTGGACTTCAACTCCCAGAATTCCTCCTCTTGCTCTTCATCTTGATGATGTGCAGACGGGCAGGGGAAGGGAGCTGGAACCGGTTCTAAACGGCACTGTAGATTTGTGGAACCTCTTCTATAGAAGAGGTTAGAACTGGCAGGAACCACCCCTGCTACAGTGAAGCATAGTGGTGCATTGCATTACACTTTGGGGCTCTTCAACTGGAACTGAGGCTTTAGTAAAAGTGGGGAGATGATGAACAGTTCCAAATATCAGTCAATTTTGGCAAAAAAAACCTTTCAGGCCTCTGCTAAAATGCTGACAATGAAGAGGGATTTTCACCTTTCAACACAACTCAAAGCATACCTCCAAATCAACAAAAGAAATTGCTTCACTAGAAGTTTTGAAATGGCCCAGACAGAGTCTGGACTGAATCCAATTGAAAATCCATGGGCTGACCTGAAGAGGCTGTGAATACGAGATGCCCAGATTCGGAGCACTTTTGCAAGGAAGATTAGGCAAAAATTCCCAAGGCAAGATGTGCCGTGCTAATAGGCTTCTACTCCAAAAGACTGAATGCTGTCATAACATCAAAAGGTAATTCAATAAAGTATTAGTTTAAGGGTGTGTATACTTACGCAACTCCATTATCCTAGTTTTTTTATTGTTATTTCCCCCCCTAAAAGATTTCAGTTTGTTTTTCAGTTGAATTGTACAGATTATATATGCTATATTAAAGATGAAGAAAATTCTGAAGTGATTTATTTTGGTCAGATTTTTTTACATCTCAAAAACCTAGCATTTTAATAGGGGTGTGCAGAGCTTCTACATCCACTTTATATGCACTATCCTGGCCTTCTGAACGTGAGTTAAAACATAGCTTTGCTGCCTCATTTTAGAATAAAATGGGAATGGAATGGAATGGAATGGAATGGAATAGAATGGAATGGAATGGAATAGAATAGAATAGAATAGAATAGAATAGAATAGAATAGAATAGAATAGAATAGAATAGGGAATGGGAACAGAATAACTTTATTGACCAAGTGAGATTGGACACACAAGAAATTTAAGGACCCAAAGGAACACAGGCATGAGGCTGCTTTGAGCACTGAGAGCCCTCCCTCACCTTTTAAACTATTTTAACAGGATTTAATCAACCTTGTCTCCTTCTACATTTAAAAAAATAATAATTTTTATAAGCTATTCTTATACTTCACCATTTCACTGTACAGTGCCCAGAGTCTCTCTCTGAAGGAGATGGGCAGATGTGAAAAGTAAATAAATGTTTTCTTTTAACATTTCTTTTAAAACTTTAACTGTGAGTTGCTGAGAATTGTTATGGAGTCAGGTGGCTCCAAAGTGAATTAATGATACAATAAATACATTCCATGGAAGAAATTACCTAGCTGGCTTTCAGTACAAGCTGTCATGATAATTAGGAAAAGATGGAAGAAGAAAGCCTTCAGCAACTAGAATGAATGACAGCTGAATGGTGATTTCAATATCAAGCAAAAAAGGACAAGAAGGCTATCAGAAGAGGAAACTGAAGGATCTTTTTTAAGACCATAGCAATCAAAGGAAAATTTACATCTGAAATAGGATTTGTCAACTCTTCTGAAAGAGTTCTGATGGAGGAAAATAAGATTAAGAGGGGAAGGAAAAACAACACTGAATTCTAGTAAAAATGACATCCTGGAATGAAAGAAACATCCATATAGAAAAAATACATTCGGGAACAGACTCTGCTAAGACAATAAGCCAGTTGTCAACTATTAAAGTACTAAGCATATATGAACACTAGATTGCAGAAGAGAGAGATAAAATGCTAATAATTCTTAGCCAATATATACAATAACAAGACTTTTTAACCAAGAGATTGGAAAAGATTGGTATACAAGTAGCCCTTGATTTACACAACCACAATTGAGTCCAAAATTTCTGTTGATAAGCAAGACAGTTGTTAAGTGAGTTTTGCCCCATTTTATGACCTTTTGCACAGTTAAGTCAATCATTTAAGTTGTTAAGTTAGTAACACACATGTTAAATGAAGTTCACTTCCCATTATTTTGCTTGTCAAAAGATAGCAATAGGTCAGAGAACACCATGGACTTCACAGTTTAACCCTGAGCTAAAGAGTCTCTTCTCTTTTCTTGAATACCTATACTGAAATGGCAAAAATATGCAAATTATTGAAGCACTGTACTACTCATACAAGTAAATGATTTTTGTGTTCATACAAAGACAAACATCACATATAGAAAGAGAAATGCTCTATAAAAGGCAGAGGGAAACCAAATCAGTTCAGTAATGTAAAATAGAGCAGGAGGATGTAAAAAAAGGTTTTACTTTACTTTATGGACTACAGCAAGATCTTTAATTGTATAAATTAGGGGTGTCAAACTCGATTTCATTGAGGGCCACATCAGGATTGTGCTTGACCTCAGGAGGCCTGGTTAAGGTGGGCATGACCGGCTTGACATCACTCATGTCAGGGGCGTCTCTGGTGGCCCAAGTGCTCTGCCAGCAAACATGGGCTCCCGAGCTACATTTTAGCCTGAGATGGCTTCCTGCAACCCTCTGTCAACACAAACAGCTGTCCGTGGCCCTTGTGAGTTCCATTTTCAGCTGCGATGATGTCCTATAACCCTCTGCCAACAAAAATGGAGCTTTTTGCTCCATCCACAGAACAAAAGTTCTGTTTTTTTTTCTGGCAGAGGCACCATGGGCTCCTTTCTGTTTCCAGGGCAGTCCCATGGGCCTGATCTAAGCACCCCGTGGGCCAGATCCGGCCCCTGGATTTTGAGTTTGACTCCCGTAGTATAAATCATGCCAGAACGTGAATGTTAAATCATGCCAGAATATGAATGCTAGCTAGATCTGGCCTGCAAACCTCCAAACAAATGCTAGGTAGAAGCAAAGAGGTTCTAAGAAACATTTGCTCCTTGCTGCTATCTAATGATCACTTGGATTTTTCCCATCCAGATCTGACACCCTTACTTTAAGTTAGTAAGAACTGTGAGAACTGACCTTCAGGAAATACAACGGCTCAGCATTGGGAAGAAAATAAGACAAGGATGGCATTTATTTGGCTAGTTAGCTAGCTAAAAAATGTATATAGCCACCAGAATCTGGGTGGCAAATAATGTATCAAAACAATACAAATCATATAACACATACATAGAAAAATGAAACAGAACAAAACATAAAAACTCAAAATAGTAACATCACTTGACACCACACACCCATCTTGCCAGGTTTCTCATGGGACTACCAGGTTGATGGGGAAAAGCTTCAAGGGCTTTACTCCCTATCAGTTTAACTTATAGCAAATAAGAATGGTGTGATTTGAAAAGATAACAGCATGCATTAGCCCAGAAAAAGTATTTCCTCCTATGTATATCAAAATAAATCTGAGAATTTTTTTTAAATTTTTGTTCTAATGAAAAATTCTTCACTTAGACTATCAACTTTTCTTTTGTTCAAGTTCTGAGCTTGAGATTCCTAGACGCTTTCACACAATCAATATTTTACCTACACGTCCTCCGTATATATGCATTTCCACTATCCTGTCTAAGTTTTTCTATTGAATGAATTCCCTGGACAGGCCATTGCTTTCTACAGCTGACCAATGTTCTGAATTCTAGATTTTCTCTTGCTGTGTTTCTAAACTAGGGATGATGGGACTGGTCGATAAATAAACTGCTGTCTCTACTAAGTAGTGGCAAAGTCATCCTTCCAACTGGATTGTTTCAGGAATGAACCCAATGGCACTGTCTCTAATGCCTCGTGACTTCATGACTGCAAGGGAACAGAAGGATGTACAGAAAGAGTTAAAGATGTACTGTTTCCTCTTTGTCTATTACGTTGCTTGGTCATTGTCTTAAATAATTACTGATCACAAATCAAGAAAGCTAGTTTGGCATAGTGATAGCAGCGTAGAATCTAGTAGAAATTCTAGTTTCTCCTTAGCCACAAAGACAGCTGAGTGACCTTAGGCCAGTCATCCTCTTTCAGCCCTATGTAGCAGGTAATGGCAAACTACGTCTGAAATGTTGCCAAGAAAACTGCGGGGATTTGTTCCAGGAGTTGCCAGGATTCAGTGCTATTTCAGAAACACACACATACAACAAGTCACTTCCTTCTTTCTTCTTCCAGGCATACGAGCACCTAGTACATGCTCTGATTCTATTCCTCTACTTGACTATATTTTAATAGGTGTTGGCTTTACCCATCCCAATAATGTAGGTTCAGACACTAAATCTCCTTTTTGCTATAAAATCTGTTCTCCAGATCTTCAGGTCAGATGCAGGAGAACTCATGTGCAGCACACAGAGAACACTTCAATCTCCAACTCAGGTATTTTATTTTTTTTAAAAAAGAGAGAATTGTGATAAAATGGTATGTTAGTTTTGGGAAAGAGGAGAGAACCCTGAGTAAAGTAGCCAGGAAACAAAACAAGGTGGGAGTTTTTCTCCAATGGGAAATCTACCTGTCCCAGAGCTTTAGAGGAAACACTTGCAAAATTATCTTTGCACAATTTTCTCTGGAGCACCCAAAGTTTCGACTTGCAAAGACTTCTCTGCAAGCTCCATAAAATGGTGTGGATACGGAGGGACCGTGCCAGTTTCAGCTGGTTCAGGCCTTGCAGGTGGAAGAAGAAGCCTCTGTTTACCCAATGAAAGTTAGATGGGCAAAGACCATAGCATAGAGGGGCTAATTCTTCCATGCTGTAAGCATGTTATATCTGGAGTTATGAGCATCAATTGGCTACAAGTACATAAAGCAGATCCTTTAAAATAAAGTTTCCCAAATGAACCTGCTTAGGTGGCCACTCAGAAAAGTGTTGCAGCCACACTAACACCTGGAAACTTTCCCTTTTGCAGTACAGCGACCCACTTCTTATTCAGATGCAAATCTATGAATTGCTTAGGAGGTATGAGAGCAAATTAAACAGAGAAGATCTCTTTGTTATCCATCAGGTGGTTAAATATTTGTTTCTGTCCATCCATCCTGGAAGAGTTTACAAAAGGTTTTACCAAGAGTGTCAAATGTTTTCTGATCAAGTCTAACACCTAACTTAATAGAAAACAGCCATTTCTATGACAAAGGGTCTTGTACAGTGTACACACAGGCAAGATTTTGCAAGCCTGAATAGCAGAATGTGATGTGTGATGTCATGTGAACTAATTCTAGAAGTTGAATATAGATTTCAGGAATGGCATTTCTAAGAAAACACACAGATCCCAAACAGAAAGCTGCGTCAGTGTGTTAAAACTCACAGGTACTGACTGACTCATTTAGCGACAGTTCAAAATTGCAATGTGAAAAAACCCAACCCTGTGACCAATCCTCACATTTACGACTGTGGCAGCATCCTGCAGACATACGATCAACATTTAGGCACTTTGCAACTGGCTTGCAGCAAGCAGAATTCGTGGAGAATGTGAAAGGACAATCATATGAATCGCTTAATGTCCATGTTGACTCGCTTAGCAACCAAAGGGGAAGTGATGTCATTGTCAGGTCTGCAGCCATCTTTTCTTTTGGATCTTTGGCCTGCCACACTTTCTATTATTCTACTATGCATTTTCTATTGTGGGAAAATGGGAGAGGGGATTGTAGGAGTGAGATGCGATGTAGCCATAACAAAATTCTTTCTAGAAAGCCAAGGTCATCCTTTGTCTTCATACCTCTGCACCTAACTGGAACTGGATGGGTGGAACTGCCAGCATGACAGAGGGAGATTGGACCATGTGATGGACTTGTGGGTGTGGGGTCAAGATCTTGAATTTTCAACTGGGTGGGGAAAACCGGAAAACTTTCAGATTTGGGTTTTCCCAGATATGCCAATATGGCTCTCTTAATAAATTGGAACTTTGAGCAATACTTTGCCTTTGATTTACTTTTGGATGCTATTTGGAATCCTGACAGTCATAATCCCACTGGAGTCACATAATTTTCTACTTGGCAACCACAGCACCTGTCAACAAAGTTGTTGAACCCAATTAAGGCTGCTAAGCAAGGACTACCTCTGTTTTTTAAAAAAATATATTCATAAATAAGTAGCTTTGCATTGTATGTAGTTCTTGCCTTTCAACAGCAATTGTGCCATTGTTAACTGAACCTCATGGTCGTTAGGTGATTGTCTGTAGTTTCCTGCAACTGAAATCAAGGGGCAAGCTGGCAGGACATTGCAAGTGGCAGACTGCAGGCTCCCCGAAAGGGCGGTGGGGGGGAAAGTATGTGGAGGAGGGTAAGGGAAGGTGTGCAAGAAGTTCAATATGGGGATGTATACAAGGGCTGAGAGAGGGTTGGGGAGATATGCAAGAGTGTGAGGGGGTATATGAGAGACATTGGGCAGATCAGGGAGGGTGCACAAGAATCTGGATTGGGGAGGTTGTTTAAGGATACAAGAAGTGTGTGAAAGGTACCGCACAGGGTTGGTATATGTGTCACGCAGGTCCAAAAGGGTATAAAAGTATGTGCAATAGGTGCTGGGCAGGTTGGGGAGGGTGCACAAGGGTGTGCAGAGATGTGAAGGAGGATGTGGTGAGATACCATGTGAATTGGGGAAAGTGTGCAAAAGGTATCGCATAAGTAAAAGAGGGTATGAAGGAAAGGATTTTCATTCTTTTTTTAATTAGTAACAAAAAGATAAAAGAGCAAAGCACAAAACTAATGATAATGGTGATACATTGTCAAAGAGAAGGGAAAATTTTTATTAAAAGATGGTTTAATTAAAAAGTGAAATATGGCAAAGGGTGTGAAAAGGATGTGTCAGAGGTGCCCCCATGGACCAGGGACAATCAGGCAGGATACGCAAGGGCACGTGTGAGAGTTACTGTGCACGTCAGTGAGGGTTCAAGAGGTATGGTGTAGGTCAGGGAAGATGCAAGGAGGTACAGAAGGGTGTGAAAATGCAAGGAAGTGCAATATGGCGAACACATTGCATGAGTGCAGAAGGATTGGGGAAGGTGTGTGGATGGAGGAGACTGGCCCCAGGAACTTGCAACCCTTCCCTGTTAACTTCTCCACTGACTTTGTGGAGATCAGGCAGGGAAGGTTGCTAATGATGAGCCCTGACTGTGGGGGGTGTTGGGACAGCTAGAACTCTGACAACCAGTTGTAACCACCATTTGTTTAGTGCCATCCAGTGGTGGTATTCAATTTTTTTTTTACTACTGGATCTGTGGGCGTGGCTTTGTAGGCATGGCAGGGGAAGGATGTTGCAAAAACCCCATTCCCTCCCCACCCCACTAACCTTCTTTCCAGCTCCATTCTCCTGTGCAGGGCAACAGAAGACCCAGCCAATCAGCTGGGACTTGGGAGGCAACAAATAGATGGGGGCGGAACCAGCCTGAGGGGATATTTGCCGGTTCTCTGAACTACTCAACATTTCTGCTACCAGTTCGCCAGAACCGGTCAGAACTGGTTGAATACCACCTCTGCTGCCATCGTAACTTAGAATGATCACCAACTGAACAGGTGTAGGTCAAGGATTACCTGTACATAGAAATGATAATGAAAGCAACTCCAGATTTTCCATTACTGTATCATATGTTTTTTTTCTAACTGGACTAGGATCAATGTACAAAATACACATAAATATAACAGAGTCTTAATTATTAGGAGAAAAAAGGAAGATTCTCAAAGCAGAGGGATATGCTAGATGAGAACTGCATATTTGTGTTCTGCTGTAGGATTAATTTATAAAGCACCATACTACTATATGTTGCACATGCATAGATAACAAAATGCACACAAAACACATATGGTGTAGTTGCCCATGAAAATTCAAATTACAAATGAATAGGGAAATTGAGTTGGGAAGCTTTGTTAAATAATTATTGATTTATTATGCTGTTCTTTTGTCCAAAAAATATTTTTTTGTGAATGGATTACAAAAATATCTAAAGAGTTTTAAAAAATATAGGGAGTACAATGGTAAAGATCACGAACTATATTAAAATGCCTGGAAAAAAAGCATTATTTTATTTATAATCATAAATGCAGCTGCGTGGGCAAGAGGAATGTTTGCCTGAGGATATCCATCATAAATGGTGCCCCACCATTGAGATGCCTTGAAGGCATCTCTGTTTAACTTTGTTTTGTTGCCATGCCTCAAGGAGAACCGTCAAAGAGATTGAAGTGTTCTGGGAAAATACACAGTAGAACTATGACCTCAACTGAGACAACCAGACCAAAAGGGTCTCATTATATCAAAAGTTACTAAAGTCTAAAAGAATTTTTTTTTAAAGTCCACTCTTTTTTTCTCTTTTAGCAAAGGAAAAAGAAAGGGAGTGCAATTTAAAAACATATTTAGTAACTTGATATAGGAAAGGACGCGATGGCTCAGTGGCTAAGATGCTGAGCTTGTCGATCAGAAAGATCACAGTTTGGCGGTTCGAATCCCTAGCGCCACGCAATGGAGTGAGCTCCCGTTACTTGTCCCAGCTTCTGCTAACCTAGCAGTTCGAAAGCATGTAAAAATGTAAATAGAAAAATAGGAACCACTTTTGAGTGTTCCGTGCGACTTTACAGAATAGTTTTTAATTTATTTATTAAATTTGTATGGCCACTCTATAGGGACGCAGAGGCTCAGTGGCTAAGACGCTGAGCTTGTTGAACAGAAAGGTCGGCAGTTCAGCGGTTCAAATCCCTAGCGCTGAATAATGGAGTGAGCTTCCATTACTTGTCCCAGCTTCTGCCAACTTAGCAGTTCGAAAGCATGTAAAAATGCAAATAGAAAAATAGGAACCACCTTTGGTGGGAAGATAACAGCATTCTATGCACCTTCGGTGTTTAGTCATGCAGGCCACATTACCACAGAGATGTCTTTGGACAGTGCTGGCTCTTCGGCTTTGAAACGGAGATGAGCACCGCCCCCTAGAGTCGGGAACGACTAGCACAAATGTGCAAGGGGAACTTTTACCTTTATCTTAACCTGATATAATTTTAGCAAAGGTCATCTCAAAGGGTTATCAAGGCAGTTCTGTACCAAAAACAGGTACAAAGCTCCAAAAAATGAATTGTACCCCAAAAAATGAGGGGTCCTTGGTGCTCTCTGAGCTTGGTTGTTTTCTTGCAGACATTTCATTACCGAAACTAGGTAATATCATCAGTGCTAGTGTGATGATGAAATGAATGAAACCATCAGCAGTAAAACAACCAAACTCAGAGACCAACCACCAAGGACTCCTCATTTCAACCCTGAGCTGCAAATAAACTCCTTTAACAGTATCCCAAAGTGCCTAAGCTGTTAGTAACCATTCTTATTCAAGAATTTGGTTATTAACAGTGATCCTCTAGTTTCTATTACTTTTGAGTCTAAGTGAAGTTTCTTCAGGATTGGTTATTTTGAAAGAGGTTCTTTTTTGGCAAAAAGAAGAGAATAATCTTCATAATATTTTGAGATGCATGGTGCAGTATACACTCCATGTAACATACCAGGAAGACTCTATCATTGTATGCAGGATCCCTTGATGGCATTTAAAAAAAATCCTTTGATTTTTCTCTCTCTGCTCCCTCTCTTGTGAATCTACAACCCTGGACCCTAACATTATGCCTGGCTGGTTGGAAATGACAGGTGTGCCACATAGTCTTTTAATGATTGAGTATACAGCTGGTCCTCAACTTACCACCATTTGTTTAGCAACAATTCAAAATTGCAATGGTGCTGAAAAAAAAGTGACTAAAAGTCCATGCATAAATGACTGTCACAGCACCCTCAGGATCACATGATCAAAATTTAGGCATTTGGCAATCAGCATATATTTGCAACAGCTGCAGCCTCTGGGATGATGTGATCATCATTTGCAAACTTCCCAGCCGGCTTCCCACAAGCAAAGTTAATGGGGAAACTTAGATTCACTTAACAAGAATATGATTCCCTTAATAATGCAGTGATTTAATTAACAACTATGGCAAAAAAAGTGTTTAAAATCAGGAGCAACTTACTAAAGAAGAACTCTTGCTAGGCAATAGAAGTTCTGGTCATAAATTGAGGACTACCTCTATTAGAGATATTTTATGGAAGGAGGAAGAGCAGAAACTTGGACTTTCCGATGTCGTGTTGAGATTATTTGGCCGTTGCCCTTGAGATAGGTCAAACCCAAAATCTTTGTAACTACTCTCACAATCTGTACACATTTTCACCTTATCCAAGTTTGTTTACAAATAATAAATGTATTCCAAGAAGCTGATAGGGCAAATATGTGAAAGTTATGTTGGCATGAAGGATACAGCATATGTTCTATGGCATGTTGAGGGCCACAATATGTAAATGGGCAGAGCTGTGATTGAATTTTGTGGGGCTGCAAAGGGCTTTACGGGGAAGAAGAGCACCTAGACCAGGGGTGTCAAACTCACGGCATCACGGCGGCATCACATGACATATCAGGACTTTTTCCCTCTTTGCTAAGGGAACGGGGCCAGCACATGATGCATCCAACCCGGGGGCTGTGAGTTTGACACCCCTGACCTAGACTATCTGCAATGTTTAAGGAATTTGTTTTGCTCCTTAAATACCAACAAAATCTTCCCAAAAGGGAGGTTGAACTGTTTTTAATACTACCTATTCTGGAGGCTGCTGAAGGAATACTGGTAGGCTATACGCACTCCTTTAGGTGACATTTTTGCACCTCTTTTGTATAAAGTTTCATTCATGGATTTATGGTCAAAGAGCAAAGTAACATGCAGGTGTTAAATTCTTCTCAGACAGATGTGAACCTAGAAAGATCAAGGAAAGGAGAAACAGGAATTAACAGAAATTGCTTACCTACACTCATTTTGTATTCCTTGTGTAACAATAGTAGACAATTTGCTTGATTAGCAATGTTTTAGGTCCCTGAAATTGAGAGCAATGCAATTAAAATGATCGTGGAACATTTCAATCCATGTGATGTTGAAAAGCGATCTGGATGAATTTATAATGTTAATTATCTTTGGATTATTCTGTGTTATTACTATACCAAATCTCCTTATCAAATCTCTTTATGCTTCCCTTTGCCATCTGATTACTAGATTCTCCTTATTTTATGAGTGTCAAATTATGTTTAATATTTTCCATACAAAGAGACTAAACCATCTTTAAGCAACATATTTGTATTTTGCCTTGTTTAAAAGACATTGCCCTGTTTATAATCATATATCAGATGGAACCAATCATTAAATGAAATGTCCTGATTTCCTATAGAAAAACATAACAGTTGCATTAAAATTGCAGTGCTTCCCGAAATCTGAGAACTAATGTATCTCTGTCAAAATGTTATCACTGAGGTTTTGCACAAATTATGATACATTTCAGTTTGTGTACAATCAGATGAACAGTAACATATATCAGGGAAGCCAGACACAAACCAATTCTTTCAGAGGAATTGCAAACTGCCAAATAAGTAGCCACCCCAATCTTTTTAAAATTTAATAATGACAAGATCTAGACATTTATAGTTATAAATAACTTTAAAATGAAAAGCTGCACCAGAATATATATCACACACACACACACACTGCAGACTGTTCAGATAGGCCTCAGACTGTTCAACACATAGTGGCAGGATGTACAATGCAAGCAGGAACAGCATATATTGCACAACCAAGTGATTGGCATTGTGTGTACAAATATCTACATGGAGTATGGGCTAAAACCTTCCCGTATCAGATCTCACAGAAGGTCGTGCAGAACAAGAGGGATGAAATCCTTTGGGACTTCCAGATCCAGATGGAGAGGCAGGTACCGGCCAATCCACCAGACCTTATGGTAGTAGACAAGGGTCAGAAAATAGCAGTGGTGATAGATCTCAACGGCACAGCAACGTCAGGAAGGAGGAGTATAGAAAGTTGGAAACACACCAGGACCTGAAGGAGGAATTAGAAGCGATATGGAAAGCCATGGCCAAAGTGGATCTAGTGGTGATCCCACTTGAGGCTGTGACTCCTAAGAGGGGAGAGTGGCTCCAACAGATTCCAGGAATAACATCAGAACTTTCTGTCCAAAAGAGTGCAGTGCTAGGAAAACCTCAGGAGAAAGTATTATTCTGGTAATGTATTGAAACAAATACCTGCCAAAATGTAGACCAGACTTAAATATGGTACAATAATATGATTAAATCTTACTACGTTTATTTGGCCTCCATTTTCTCAAAATTTGTAAAATCCGTAGAAGCCTATCTTTCATTATTTTTGCAGCTATTTTATACTTTTTTTCCAAAAAATTACTCCAACTTTATTAATTTTTTATAAATGACTCAAAGTGGCAGACATATCCAACACACATTCCTCCTCCTATTTGTCCCACAACAACCCGGTGAGGTGACTTGACCTGAGAAAAAATGATTGGCCCAAAGTCCTCCAGTGGGCTTTCATGATTAAACAAGGACTAGAATTTGTTTGGTTTCTAGCTTGTTATCTTTACCACTAGACCTAACTGACTCTCATTTTAAACTGTGCTTTGTTTTTTATCAGTCACCTTGAAGAGAAAAAGCAGCCTATAAATCAAATTTAAAATATGTCAGGCCAGACCCTGTTAAATATATGCTAATTCCTTTGATAACCCTAACCCACATGATAGTATTGCTAATAACTACATAATTAAAATTACAATTAAAAGTAATTATGGTTGTGCAAAGATGTGAACTCTGCAAAGGTTTAATTTCACATGCTAGTAAAATAATGCTCAGGATCAACTGATACAGATTGAAGGTTCCATGGAAAGGGAGATGCCAGATGTTCAAACTGGTTTAGAAAAGGCAAAGGAATAAAAGAAAATAATCTTGATGCTTGCTGGATAATCAAGAAAGCCAAAAAATACTAAAAAGAAATATGTACATGCTTAATTGATTGCAGAAATGCCTTTGATTCAATTGATCTTGGCAAATGGTGGAAATGGGAATCTTGGATCATGTCATTGTCCTCATGCAACATCTACACAAAGGACAGAAAGCCATAGTCCAAACTGGCTAGAAGTCAGCAAAGTTGTAAGAGAAAGCTACATATGTTGTCATTCATTCAATTTATATACAGTATTGGTTATTTATTGAGGGAAATTGTTTTGAAAGAAATCTGGTGTGGTTTTAAAATTGGAAGAAGAAATAAAGGTAGTGTAGAGAATGTGGATGACACTAATTTGACGGCCAAAAATGCAAGTAATATGGACATTCTAATAATGTAAATCAAGGAGCACAGACTAGGATTAAATATAAATAAGACCAAATAACAGTTTGATAAGTAGTTCAGCAACCAGACCCAGATTGGCAATGCAGTTACTAAAATCATAAATAGCTTCTGTCTTTTTAAAATCAGTTATCAACAGTAAAGAAACTAGTCACCAAGAAATATCCTACAGACTAGCACTTGGTAGAATAGCCATGAAGATCTTGGAAAAGATATTCAGATGCCAAGATGTACCCATAATCAAGAATGTAGGCAGTTGTTTTCCTCTACTGAAATGAAAGCTGAGGAAGCAAGATAGAAAGACTATTGATGTTTTTGAACTTGTGATGAAGAAAACAAATCAGAATACCGTGGATAGCTAAGAAAGCAAACAAATGAACAAAACAAATCAGTCCAGACTTTTCACTTGAGGCACAGATGACCAGGATGAAATTATCGTATTTGGTTAGGATGACTCAATTCCCTTGAGAAGTCCATAATGCTGGGAAAGTATAAGAAAAAAATAAGATGATGATCAACAGCAAGGTGGAAGGATTTGATTACAGCAGCAAAGGGTGCCTTGTTGGAAGACTTGAAGTGAAGGAGAAATAATTCCAGAGGTTGTGTATTTTGGTGCTTGCTAGGAGTCAACACCAATGTGATGGCATATAATCAAATCAAATATTTGATAGGGTACTACAATCTGATTTAAACAAATACTTAGCATTTATTCAAGATTCAGTCCAGCCAAGACTCAATAAAACCATTTCTGGGGCACTTACTACATGCCTGCACTTTAGTTGGCATTTCTCTCTTGGTTTGTTTATTTGGTTCTGTGTTTTTTGCTTAGTCAACAGGCTGCATTGAATTGTTCCTTTGATCTGACATGATGAGGATCATCATGGTGCTGTTTCACAAAGACTGAACACTAATTACATACCCAGGTACAAGGGTTACACCCAGGAGATAAAACTATGGACGCACTTCTAATGAAGGCTGGGATTCAAATCGCTTCTTTTGGCACAAAGCAAAGTTTTTCATGTGCCTTGGGGAAATTTTTTAATATTCTTCTTTGACATCATGTTGTCTCTTTTTCAGACACATACCATTTATTTTCCCTGTCATAATTTCTAAAAGTCCAGTTTCAATGGCAGACTTTCCATGTGGCATAAGAGAAGGGCATACGTAAATATGCATAATGTTGGGATCCTGGCCAAAGCATATTATAAAGTGAACCAAAACAAAAGGAATGAGATTGTGAAACAGTGACGTGGGGTGAGGTTTATGGCTGGTGAGGCTGGTGATGTCATCAGGAAGGCGGGGAATTCTTAGCAAGGCGCCTGCCATGACTCGGTTTCCAGGGTCCTTTCGCGAGCGAGCTGGCAGGGAAACAGTAGCCGACGGTCCAAAAAGTCCGTCCTTTCGCGAGCAACTTCCCGTAAACCTGCCGTTGCTCAGTGCGAGGAAGGGAGCCGCTTGCGCCTGCGCATTTGCCCTGGAACCATGAGCTCCGGCGTCAGAACCCGACAGAAGGCAGGGAATGGGACCACATGTGCAGGAGGAAGGCTGAGGCTAGAGGAGCCTCCGGCACCTCCCTCTGTCCTGCACACGTGGTCCCCTTCCCCGCCTTCTTGAGTCAACATGAAGGGGACCACGGCTCGCGCAGTCACATTCCCCGAGGCTCCTCACCGCCTTTCCCCTTTTTTTTTTCATGATGAGAGCGATGAGGCTCTGCCTCCCCTGCCTCCCCTGACCGCACGTCCCTGTTGTGAAATCATATTTCCTTGTGGGAATCAACAAGGAACCCATTTTCAGAAGGACTGATTTCAAGATAAGTATTTCTCCAGCATTGTATAAAATATTTGCAATTATCTTCCCACATCCAGATGTTACTTTGTTCATCTGCCATGTTTGATTTACAGTTTGACTTCAGTATTTTTGTTTCAAAATATAACAATCCTCTTAATAAGTGTATGAGTCACTTTCAAATGCAGAGACAACCCACTTCTTCCTACATTCATGAATTTCATGCATTCAGTCCTAAACATCTGATAAAGCTGGTCCCTTCCAGGTTTTCATGCTCCCAGAAGGAATGTTAACATTTCCTTTTCATTAACTAAGAAGATTTATTTCTAATCTGTCACTTTGAAGTAACTCCTGTTTTGATTTATGCAGAGCAGATGCTACTGTAGAGTTCTTTTTAAAAAATCGCTGAGCTTGAAAGACTAATGGGTAGACATCTCTAAGGGATCTTATTCAACCAACATACTGTATGTGTCTTAAAAGATGGAGAAAATAACCAAGCAAAAGACCATAGGTTTCAGGAATCATAGTATAGTCCAGAAGTATCATAAACTGGTATGATTTTCTGTTTTCTTTTTCATCATAATAGGCAATTTCTTGGGTTTTAATGTAAACCAGCAAATATGCATAAATCAGCCAATTCCAGAAGCTGTGCTCCAGAGGTTTTCTTCTTTCTTGAGCCATTCTTTGGCTCTATTTATTTCTGCTGCTTTTTGTCCACTGAAGTAAAAAAAACCTCACTAATTGGAATTGTGGGGGGATCATTAATATATCCAAATTTTAACTTCCACCATTATATCTAACTGCATTTTTTAA
This sequence comes from Natrix helvetica, assembly GCF_964273705.1. NCBI lineage: Eukaryota > Metazoa > Chordata > Lepidosauria > Squamata > Natricidae > Natrix > Natrix helvetica. Next base: position 150,183,496 of record NC_138548.1, on the reverse strand, counting down.
ATGGTTCAATGGTTATTTCAAATGCTGAATTATTATCAGATGGTGACTTTCTTCAAGCATGGGATCTGGGACAATTGCTTTCTATTTAAAAAAAAACCGGACAGTTGGTCTAGTGGTTAAGACTGTGAGTTCAAGTCCCATCTTAGTCATGAAAGCCAACTGGCTGACTTTGGGCTAGTCACTCTCATTTGGTCCACCCAGAGGTGGGTTGCTGCCGGTTCGGCCTGGATCAGCCGAACCGATAGTAGCAGCGGTGGGAGGCTCTGCCTACCCGCTCACCCACCCGGACGCTTCTGCGCATGCGCAGAAGCGGCGTGCAAGCAGGAGTGTGCCTGAACCAGTAGTAAAAAAAATGGCAACCCACCTCTGGATCTAACCCACCTCACAGGGTCGTTGTGAGGAAAATAGGAGGAGGAAGGTGTGCTGGATATGTTTGCCGCCTTGAGTTACTTGTAAAAATAATAAAGGTGGTACACAAATTAAATAAATATGAAAAAGCTCTACTTGGAAGAATATGTAAATCTTTTCATTGTATTGTTAAGCTTTTCAAATAAAATTGATAAGAGAAGGCAAAAAGGATAACAGATCTTTGAAAGGATCTACTTAATCTTTCTGTCAATTTTCTCACAGATTCAGTGGAATATCCAGTGCGGTTTGTTAAACAATCAAAAAGTCTCTTTCTTTAGTCATTGGCACTAAAAAAAATTAATAACCAAGGACAGGTTTTGTGGAGGAACAGGGAAACTATCTTTTTTGGGTACATCCTTCAGCACTGAGTTAAACAGAACTATATTTTACATTGTTTTTTACTTTATGCTTCAAATAAGCAAATGAAATAGGGTTCTCTCTTTTTTTGGAGGGGGGCTGTTCCTCTAAATAAAATATTAGTGCTAAAATGATAGCTTTAAGTCTAAATTTGCTATAACATCCCAGATCAGTATTTGGCCAAGAGACTTAAATAAGATTCTTTACTTAACCTGGAAAATTTCAGAGTCCATTTATGGAAACGTTTTCAAGAAAGTTCTGGAGTTGCAGCATGCTCTGCCCCAGGCCCATAGTAGAATAATTTATTTAATCAGGGAGAACCCAGAATATAATCTTACTTTCAGTTCTATAAAATCACCAGCTGTATACAGCACATGAACCTCCTAAAAGACACCCAGCCTAGGGCATTTTATAATTTAACTAGCTTTTAGAGAACCAGAATTATTGTCTTGCACCAGAAAATGTATGCTAAACAATTTTAAAAAGCAGTTCCTATAGCCATGACCAAGCTTTTAGGATATGGAGTCCAACTCATATCTCAGTGCTGGAATCCATTCAAGCAGCACCAAGTACCATTGAACCCTGCATAATCTGGGTGCAAGACATCTGACAACATAGCTCAATATTGTCTTTGGTTTCTTTTAGTTGTTGCATCATGCTGCATTGTGCACATTCTGTTGTGATCCTTTAATATTCCTAGAATTGAGCTACTCAATATTTCTCCCAAAGAAGTAAATCATGCAGTCAGAATTCTTATTCTTTTGCAAAGGAGTAAAAAGCCTTAGCAACAATCATTCATACCTCCATCACATTGTGCTTGGACTAAGTTAAGCATGTTCTACTTGGAGCTGCTTTCAAAGAAACTTCAGCTGGAATAGACATGTAAAAGTAATTTCTTTTGAGGACTGGTTACCTCTATGGGTCAGGGCACAATGCAAAGTATTGGTTATCACCTCTCAAATATTTTAAGGTTTTGGGTCTTACTTTTTTGCATTATCTTCTCCAAGTGGAAATTACCTGCTGTATATGGTCAACTCACAAAAACCAATGTCCATGGGATGAAAGCACAGGGACAAAGAAACTTGTCTTCTCTATGGCTACCACAATATGCCCCTTTCCCTGTATTCAGGAGGGTTTCATTTGGTCAAGTAAATAAATGTGACAGGGAACTTTTCCATTCTATCCTGTGGATATTAGCCATGCTGGCTAAGAATTCTGAGAGTTGAAGCCTTCACATCATAAAATTGGTTAAGCTAGAAAACACTGCTCTACACTATTTATAAAGATAATGAATACCACTGAACATTGGCCCTATCTATCTATCTATCTATCTATCTATCTATCTATCTATCTATCTATCTATCTTCTATCTATCTATCTATCTATCTATCTATCTATCTATCTATCATCTATCTATCTATCTATCCATCCATCCATCCATCCATCCATCCATCCATCCATCCATCCAAAAATCAAAAGCACTGGAGAATCATGAGTAATAATTCTGGTCTGGAATTTTTAACTGTAGAAAAGAAAAAAGAATAAAAGCTCCAGAATATTATTTTTCAGTGGATTTCTTTCAAATTAAATGAAATAAAATGTTAGTTTGACATTATGAATCTAATTTAATATTTTTTCTATTTTTTACAAAGTTTTATTAATTGTCTACTGTTACATTTGATTAGTGCTTAAAAACATCGTGTTGTCTGGATTGTTTGCTTCACAATACAAATTATATTTCTAATCTTCCCCCTTTTTTCCAGCCATTGATAAAATAAATTCCAGGTTTGGTACTATTTTATATCTTCTTCCTGTTTAATCTTCAATGTAAGTCTGTCCAATGTAAATCCAATATCTTCTTTATTATATCTTCATCTAGTGGTATTTCTTCATTTTTCCAATGCTGTGCAAATCCTCCTATTTTTCTTTATATTTCTACAATTCCATAGTTTGGTAACATCTCATTTTTAATGGTAGCCCTCAAAGTTAATTCCAGTAAAACCTCAGATAATAACTGCAACTCCCAAACACATTCCATTTTGTCTCCACTGGAAGTTTTTTTTTAATATCACACATTATTGGTGGTCTTTGAGTTGTCCTAGCAGAATTTAGAAATTATTTTGAACTCCAATCCACCCTATTCATATAAGATACTGTTTGCAATATAGTTGCCCTATTAATTAATTGGCCAGGCTCCTACACCATTTTTAGATCTATACACACAACCATAATTCAATTTGTAGACTTTTTCTGGAATGAAGCTGCAGCCATGGGATTAGCTTCACCTATTGAATTCCAACCTATTGTGCAAGTGTTAAAGGTATTAAGATGCTAAACTAAGCATTCCTTACATTGAACAGTTATAACCAACATCTGTTCAGTTGCATCTCTTTTTAACGAACCATGAGAGAAAAAAGACAGCTATCACTTTAACATCACTGACTAACACTGTAATTCTGGTTGTGTTCACACTGAGTCACTGTTTGCTTAACCATAGTACATCAAATAACTGGCTGCATTCATACGACATATTAAGTCAAACTCATACAACTAATTAAGTCAAACCAAGTATCACATTAAACTTCGTGTTGTCTGAACTTATTTTGTGAGTATTTGATACTAAATTAGATTTCCTCAACCAGATGTTTTCCAGATGGGCTGGACAAACTTTACAGCTGAGGGAAAATGGAACACATCTAAGAGTGCACTGATTGAAGAACCATCTGGGTTGAACTAGAGATGAACTTTGCTCAAAACCAACATGAAGACAAGTCTCATGTTATAGAAAAGTAAGCTTTTCCTGCCCCAATAGTCTAGGATAAAACTACCTGGTATAGATGCCAGATGAAGAATTAGGAGGAACAAAGGAGGTGAGGATAGACACACAGTCTAGCTAGTCAAAATAATATTGACGCACCTTCTCCACCCTGAAGATGGAATGTAGTTCAATGGATGTGCATTAAAAATTATTTCCATCCCACTTTACAAGTCCACACACTTCTCACACATACTCAGAATGAACTCAGTAAAAGGCACCAGGGTGACACTGGCTCTCCCTCAACACACCTAGCCTTTTTCCAATGACCTACGTTCTGCAGGTACCATGTTGGCTTGGGCCAACCTTTCCCAAACTTGTTGCAAAGGAAGAGTTGGTGGGTGGGAATGAGGGTTTTAGGCATATGGAGAGCACCAGGTTATGGACAGCAGAATGGTGGAACAGTACCAACCGGTGGTGAAATTCAATTTTTTTTACTATCGGTTCTGTGGGTGTGGCTTGGTGGGCGTGGCAGGGGAAGGATACTGCAAAATCTCCATTCCCACCCTACTCTGGTGCCAGTCAGAGGTGGTATTTACTGGTTCTCCAAACTACTCAAAATTTCCGCTACTGGTTCTCCAGAACTGGTCAGAACCTGCTGGATTTCATCGCTGGTACCAACTCTACTGAAGCTCAAATACATTGGCCACCTGATGAGAAGAGAGGACTCCTTAGGAAACACCCTGATGTTGGGAAGGATTGAAGGGAAAAGGAAAAGGGGATGGCGGAGGATGAGATGGTTAGATGGTGTCACCAACACAGTGGGCACGAAGTTTGGTAGACTCAGGGAGACAGTGTGGAAAGACTTTCCTCCAGAAGTTTCATTTCATTTTAATGTATGCCGATTAATGTACATTTAAAGCGACAATAAAGTTACTATGCTAAATTGTGGGTGCTCCAACACTGGAAATTTTAAAGAAGTGATTGGACAACCTCTTGTCTGAAGTGGTGTAGAGTTTCCTTCCTGAGCAAGGGGTTGAACTAGAAGACCTCCAAGGTCCCTTCCAACTCTGTTATTCTGTTACAATGGAGGACAGGGTGACCTGGTCCAGGGGAGTTGCGGGAGAGTTGGACCCCACTTAGAGACTGAACAACAACAACAACCAACTCTACATCATTGGAAAAGGGAGGCCTGCTCAGCCCACATTTCCTGCCCACGGAGACAAAATACTGAGTGAAGGGTTGAGGCAGGCAGCGGTTCCCTCCCGGCTGATCCTCTTCAACTGGAGATGCCAGAGAAGACTCAACCTGGCACGTGCCTCCTGCCAAGCAGCTTCCGATCCTTTAAAGGGTTGAACGAACGTTTACGCATCGGCTCCCGAGAGGGAACTTCATGGAAGTTGGAATTCCCGCCCGTTTCAACAAGTTTGCAAATATTTCTGCTTGCCCCCCCCCCCGCACTCCCTCCCTGCCGCCCCGTCAAAGCCAACGGGGCTGGGGAAAAACCGACCCCTTCGCGGTCAAGCTCGGGACGCCCGAGGGTTCCTTTATCCGGCCGCGGAGACCCCAGCCGCAAAGAAGTTGGGGCAAGGCAGCTTCCCTCGCGAGTTCGCGCCCACCCCCCGGCCCCCACTCACCAGCGTTGCTTCCGCTCGCTTTCGACGCCTCTCCTCAGCCGAGAGCAGCGCCTCAGCGCTGGACCGCAAGCCCTCCGCCGACAGGGAAGGGGCGAGGCGGGAGGGCTGTCGAAGGCGCTCGCCTCGCGCGCTGTTGGGGCGGAGTTTTACCTGCCCGGGAGGGAAAACCTGCAAGGCGGGTCTCCTCCCTGAGGAAGAAATCCGCGCGCTGGAGGAACGGTAGGGGGCACCCACCCACCCGCGCCCCCTGCTCGTCCCGCTCCCAGATGTGAACGTCTTCTTATGAGGCGTCTTGTGCTGGCAACGGCAACTTTTGCTCTCCGAAGAGCTCTTCGGGGAAGCACGAAGGAGCGCGGCAGGGGCGGTCCGCGTCACCTAAAAGTCAAGTGGGGTGGAAGGGGCAACCAGCAGCCGCGACCGCGTTCCGCGAGTGGGAGAGGCCAGAAGGTCCGGCTCTCCGCTTAGCCTGAGGGGTTCTAGGCTAAGTGAATCGGGTTAGGGCTCCTGATTTGGGTAGTGTAACTGTTCAGGAGGAGGCTCGAAAAGCCGACTCCAAACCGGCTTTGAACCCATAGCAGCAGACGCTGTGAGAGAGGGGAAGAGGTAGGAGAGAGAGAGAGAGAAAGAGAAAGATAGCAGAAGAGTTAACAGCAAGATTCAAACTTGCTCAGAAGATGGCCATTCCCATAACTCTTTTAAGCTTTCCCTGCAGGAGCTTCTGCCAAACCTGAATTTGGCGGAAATGAATCTAGTTAGTATCCCATCCTTTGCCAGCCAAATGTACTTTTAGTGGTTTAGACTATTCAATCTGCTCCACTCTTAATTTATATCTGCCAGTTTAACATGTTTTTTTCTGGGATCCCCCCCCCCTTTTTCTAATTTGCCACTACCCCCAACTGAAGACTGTTGATAATAGCAATAGCAATATTTTGTAAAACATGAAATAGAAGAAAGCTTCTTCATACAGTTCTTCAGTGAGAATGCAGACAATATATGATTTTATGCATGCATCTGTGCATTTGTTTACATCATAGCAAAAAAATCAGCCTTGAGAAATAGTGGCAAATTAATTTTAAACATGCAATATGTGTACTAGTACAAAGAAATAATGTAGGAAAGAAAAATTAAAAATGGTTTTAGCTATGAAAAATAAAGGCATATTTTAGCTGAAGTATATAGTTATAATTGTTCATAAATTTAGTTTTTTTAATGGGAGTTTCCCTTAATCTAAGGATTAACCCCAGAACTCTTGGATTAAATTGTCAACAGCCTGCCACCTAGTGGAAATGAAACAGTCTGTATGGAGCAGTAGCAATTACAGGACACAAGAGGACTAATAAATGTTGAACCTGGGCTGGGAATGATGCTGTAAAGCTCCTGCTCTTTTTTTTTAAAGTATCTCTATTGCTAACATTCATATAGGAAATGCCTCTGCTTGAATTTTGGAGTGGTATATTTAAGCTGAAAGATTTGGCTAGGTTTCAATCTCAAAGATAGTTTAGTGGTTAAGAACCAGGTCAGAAAACGGGAGACTGTGAGTTCTAGTCTCACCTTAGGCATGAAAGCTGGCTGGATGGCTTTGGGCCAGTCACCTTCAGCCCAACCTACTTCACAAGGTGGTTGTTACGGGAAAACAGGAGGATATATTATGCACGCTCACCAACTTGAGTTATTTATAAACATTATACAACATTGGAGAAGTTCTAGGCAAGCCAGTACTCAGAATTGTTTGCCTCTGAACTTCACTCTAACATCCAAATCCCCGAAACCTTATCAGTGTGTATAATCAGGAATAAGCAGTGTAAAAATATTCAATGCATCTGCTTAGCTGTTCCGTTCCTTTGTCAAATCAAAAGATTTCCACAGAAGACACCAAGAATACAGGGCTAAGAAGACAAAAATACCAAAATCATCACTGCTGTTAAACACAAGCCACAAAAGAGTTCACTTCAATTTTATTTCTACTTAAACAGGTTTTGGAAGATACATCATGCAGTCTGCGAGTGTATCCATACAGTTTGATAGATAGTATTTGAGAACCAAGATCCAAAGACTTAACTATAGGGAAGGAAGGGGAGATTTCAGTTTGCTGTTATAGAGCTTAATTCATTACAGCATCTTTTATGCAATAGTGGAAATTGCCACAGAGATTGTAACCATCAGAAAAAGGATCCACATTTCATTTTTCCCTAAAACAAGCTATTGTACAGATACATAGGTCCCAGAGAATACACATCTGGAATACACACTACACACGTTACAAACTAGACATGTATACTTCTACAGAATGCCTCAATCCCTATTCTTCCTTCACATCGTCCACTATTAAAAGAAGCTTTAAAAAATGACAGACACAATTATTTAGGTGTAAGACACAATATTAGAAATAGTTTTGTATGGGTGCCTAAAAAGACAATCACCCTTTGTGTTCTTGGTTCAAAAAGGCATTATAGGAAACAATAACAGATTGCTTTCCAATAAGGCATGATCCCACAATTCTGCTGTGAACAGATTCATTATTTCGAAAACATGGCCATATTCTTGCCTCAGACAATGAAGGCTTAGGACGAATTCACCACCAGTAAGCTACAGCTTACACTGCACAACCTGTTTTTCAACACAGAGAACCCCAAAAAATTACAGTAATCCTTTGTGGAATAAACCTAATAAACAAGATATATATTTGCTACATGAAACATAAGTTTTGGGACTGTTGTTTTTTAAAAAAGGAAGTACTGGTACTTTCATTTATAAATGAAGTAACAAAATACGTCGTTGTGTGTTCTTTTTCATTCATTGACTATGGGAACAGATTTTAAAAAGCCAGCTTTTAGATATTAGTAGAGTTTACATTATGTCAAGCTAATTAATTCAGAATAATCTATTCTCAATTTAATTCAGCAGAATGTAGCAAGTGTGATCAGACTCTTTCCATTGTCTCAGTGGCAGAAGGGTAAATTAAAAAGTTATCCCAAGGATGTACATAAATAAAAATGACTATAAAGAAAGTATGATTGAAATTAGAAATGAGTTTCACTTTTAGTCAGAAAATTCTATAAGTACGAAATATACTTCTTTAGTTTTCAAGAATTAAACTCAATACCTTCCTATCATTTAAAGAAAGCCAGGCTAACTATAACTATAAAAAAGCAAAGGGGAAAAGGACTTTTTAAAGAATAAATCAAATATCTGGAATTTTGGAAGCAATACAAACATACTGTAAAATTAGCATCAAAAACTTAAAAGAATGGCTTAGAGATATCACACAAAACAATTCTAGCAGCAGTGAGTCAACATAATAAAAGTGTGTGACTTATTTTCAAAATGCATCCATAAGCATTGCAATATATGGTGTCTTTATGTCCCATTTCAGAAGGCAGTCTGCCATCTTTGATCCAAAGCGGAAAAAATAGTTCTGAGGCCTCAGTCAAGGAGAGACTTAAGTTAGAAGAACTGACTGGCTGATCAGCAACTAACAATTCTGGGGCATCAAAACTAACTTTTCCTTACATCCTAATATAAGCATCATGTTAACTTCACAATTTTTAATTTCAAAAGTGCTTAATGTCGAACCACAGTGTCCTGTTTTCATTTCCTATCAGTGGGGATTGATCAGGCATAGTGCTTCCATTCACAGTATCAAAACATCTTAAACAATATTATTTAAATGCACAAAAAAGATTGTTTAAAATATGTTTTAAAATAAAACCTCATTAACTGTGCATTGTAAGAGCTAATCTGCCTATGAAAACAGTTATAGTGAGATTGCTTGAAACATCCTCCATGTTGCACATTCTAGTTGGAATATTTAGAATATTTCCTATTAGGATGTCCTAGCTGAAATTTCCTCAAATATTGTTCAGGTGGTTTTTTTGTTTTTTGTTTTACTAATTGGGAGCATTATGCGTGTAAACGTCATGTGTGTGCGTATAACTTGGTGTTCAACAATTTACAACTAAAAAGATGGCCTCATTAATCCCAGAAAAAGGACTGAATGTGGCAAATTCACACTTCAAGTGGTGGACAATGTAATATACATGAGTAACAATATTTAAAAACACAAACATTTACAAAAAGAAATAACAAAATAAATGCAAAATAAGGTATTTCATTTACACAAAAATGAAGTTTTTCCCTTCCCTCACAATTAGTGCAATCTTTAATAAATTAAATAAGATCCAACAATCTTTGCTACAGTCGAGAATGCCTAACCTACATTGTGATAAAATATCTGATAACCATCTTTCTGAAGGCTTTTATAAGCAGAATAGCTTTTTAGGTAAAAGTATTTTCTCCCCCAAAAATTAGCAGCTCCCAATTTACTGTTAATTTTAGTGAAAGCCATAGCGACAGAATGGAATGAATGTAAATTGAATTCAGTCATTTTGAACCCCATATTCTTTTGAAAAAGCACATGTTTCTATGCATGGTTTTCAATGTATATATATAAAACATATGCAAAATAAATATAACTGACACATTAAGCTGCGGATTTATCTTGTTTATCTACCTTGTTATCCATGTTTTCCACTTAAAATACAACTTAATACTTCATGTCTGTCATTAAGTAAGAATACAACGAGGGCGTACTACACCATTTTCTTGGGCAGACTGCCGAAGCTTCAGTACTAGCATCTAATGTTATGAATGCTCTGGATTTTGATAACATTGTTTCAATCATTCTTCCTTTTTGCTTTTGCTCTGCACTCTAAACATGCATACCTATTCCTAGTCAACCCTTTGGAAAAGGGTTTTTAATCTTATTAGAGCAGAATTTCCCCCACATTTCTGACTTCTATTATGACCTCTGAAAATCAAGGAGAAATTAGACTTTCACCCACTATTCTAAATTTACTTTTAATATTCATATTCATTGCTTCTGCATAATCACCTGAAGATCCGTAAGAGACATTATAGATCAAATCCTAAACTTTGAGATTATGATGTACCCACATGATCATTGGATTTTAAGACTAAAACTATGCTAACCATGTTCTTTTGCATCCTTCTATATCTCTACTGTTATCTGATCTCTACCAAGCAAATGTACTCATAATTTAGCTTTTCCTCTCTACCCTTTCAAAACAAATTCAGCATTTCACCAGGGTAATAATAAATATTCACTATTTGAGGTACTTAATTTTTTTTAGAAAGCAGATTGGGGAGGGAGGCTATTTTCAAACTATATAGCTGCACCCTGTCAATTTCTAAAAATATAAAATGATGCACATATTACACAGAAAATAAAAAAACTCAGTGATGGAATCCAATCATCTGGTTTGTTGCTATGGTTGTTCGATGGCTAATTCTTGGATGTCACATTATTGCTGATGCACCAAAATACTTAAAACAGAACAAAACAGCATCAGTGCAAGCACAGAATCTTCCACAAGAATGGCACAGAGGGGTAAAATGCAGTCAGTCAATGACAGGGATTGAGCAGTAGACTCAGGGTATCATTACCCTAGGATAATGTGTTAGATACACTGTACAAGGTTTGGAAAGGGAAAAGTGTATTGGACACACTTCTGTACATATGGAGATTGGACAAAGCTGAAACATTTGAAACCGGTGCATTGCCGATGGCTATAGAACATGTACAACGAACAGAAATATAGTTCCAGTTCTCTGTAAAAAAAAAAGTAGTAGTGAATTGATGACAACTTTCCACATGCCAAGTACCATCTGGTCAGTCTGGAAAAAAATAGACAGACATAAAATGTGTTAGTACAAATCATATTTTTAGGAGCAGAATAGAGGAATACTAGAATAGCTTTTGGGGCATTAATTTGTTTTCAAAAAGTATATAATCATCATATGGGGAAAAAAACAGTTTGGTATACTGGTGAAAGTAGCAGGTTAAAAAACCAGGAGAGTGTGAGAGTTCTAGGCCCTCCTTAGCCATGAAAGCCAGTTGGGTGACCTCCGGCCAGTCATTCTCTCTCAGCCCAACTCACCTGACAAGGTGATTGCTGTGGGGAAAATAGGAGGAAGAAGGAATGTTAGGTACCGTACTTTTCGGAGTATAAGATACACCTTTTTCCCTCAAAAAAGAGGCTGAAAATCTGGGTGCATCTTATACACTGAATACAGCATTTTTGGCCTCCTGAAACCCTGCCCCCTTCACAAAAATGGACGTGCATAGCCCTTACGAGGCTTCCACTGTGCTCCGGGGGGCTGGGGAGGACAAAAATGAGCAAAAACAGGCTGTTTTATACCCCCACACAACCACCAGGAGCACTCTATAAGCCTCTTAAAGGCTATGCTTGCCTAATTTTGACAAAAAACAGGCCTGTTTTCGTGAAAAACGGGCTGTTTTTGCTTGTTTTTGCCCCCCCAGCCCCCAGGAGCACTCTACAAGCCTCCTAAAGGCTATGCATGCTCTTTTTTTTTTGACAAAAAGGGCCCATTTTTGCAAGGTCTGCAGAGTGCAAAAACTTTTTTAAAAAATTTGCCTCTTCAAAATCTTGGAGCGTCTTATACTCTGAAAAATACGGTATGTATTCTTGAGTTGTTTATAAAAATAAAAAAGCAGGATTTTAAAATAAATAAATAACTAAATGTGGGGCTGCCAACAGAAACCTTCATATAGGATGGGATTGTTTGAGGGGGGGAAAACGAGCTTTGGAAATTGTTTTGTGTGTTTTTATTTGTATAAAGCTTCTAGATCTACAATTCATGCAAAGGAGTTTTCCTTTTTTTTTTCTTTACAAAATTAACTCGAAATCTGACAATCCAATAGTAATCCAGCCATGAACTAAGACTTACAATACAACACAAGAATATATTGTGCAATAATAAGTTTAATCAAATGTATTGCAGAACAAGTCAAGTTTTGGGGAACAGGTGAAAGGGAGAATACTAGAAATTGCACCAAGCAGTGGTTTGGGACTGCTGAAGAGAAGAGTCTGTTCTGTTCTATCAATCAGGTGCCCCAAACATTGAAGCAAAAGTTCCTTAAATCAGAAGAAGGGAGACAACAGCTCTAGTGTGTGTTTAATCTAAACTGTCTCAAGCTTTATTCATTTTGGATTGCACTCGAATTGACTACTTATATCAGGATACTAAATACTAAAATAAGGATATTGAGTTAGAACTGGCAAAGAGTAAACTCAGATTCATCCTCAAGTCCAGCTATTCAATGGATTGTCTTGGAAAAGTAATTATATTTTGAATGGTTTAGAGCAGGGGTGGGGAACTATGGCCCTTTTATGACTTGTAAACTTCAACTCCCAGAATCCCTGAGCCAGCCATGCTGGCTCAGGAATTCTGGGAGTTGAAGTCCATAAGTCATAAAGGGCAATTGTTCCCCATCTCTGGGTTAGAGGGATGTCTACTTGGGCATACAATACATACTAACAAACATATTCCCAGATCAAGCTGAGTTATTTGCAAGGCTGGTCTTCAATCTGGCTGTTCTTATCTTAGCTGTCCCTCTTCAAGACCTTCAAGATTGGTGAAGAGAAGTTTCCTACTGTGACTGAGCTATGAAACCTTTCTGAACCTATATCGGTAGACTGTAAGTATGTACAGTAACTTACAAATGCCTATGTATTTACCTGTTATTTACTTCATGTTTTGGTAATATGCACCACCTCCACGAATGGCATGAATGGCTGTAGGAGAAGATGCTGGATAATGACCAGGGCGAATAGGCTTGGCTGCAAAGAGAAAAAGCAAAGTCAAGGAATTTTTTTTGTTTTAAGTCAAGGAGTGGTCTACTCTTCTTTCAAACAATCATAACCTGATTTTTTTCCTCTGTGGGAAGCCTAAAGTGCTAATGCCGCAGATATTCCAAACAATAATATACAATTCATAAATTCTTTCTCATTGAAAAATGCCATAGACTCCTTTGTTTTTGTTCTCAAATTGATTTTGTCTCTTTATCTGCTTTCAAAAGTTTGTTATTCCCACTTCCGGTTCCGGCGGCTACGGCGACAGGCAAGCCTTTGCCTGCTCCCGCTCTCCCGGTGGGCTTCCCCCGCTTCTGGGGGGGCACAGGACGCCCCGGAGAGGCGTCCTGCCGAGGGAACGGCTTGCGGAGGGTGCTGGCGTCGGCGTCGGCTGGCGGGGGGGCTTCTCCGCTTCGTTCTAGGCACCGGGGAGCAGTATCGGAGGGCGCCCGTGTGCGCGCGTCTCGCCCCATGCCGATCGGAGAATACACTTCTGAATGAAGCAGCGGCGGTGTGGTGAGAGGCTTCCCTTCTCCATTCCCTCTCTTTTGAATTAATGGACTCTTCAGCCTTTTCTTAAACAAAGTTTCTTTCGGACTTTTGCTGGAGGTGCGGCTAGAGGGAGGGGGATTTTCCCCCCCCCTTGGACAAGCGGCTTGAAAAGATTTTGCTCTCGCCCCCAGGGGAAGGAGGGAGGGGGAGAGCCAACTAATGATGCCTCACCCCTATAAAAGTGACTTTCCTTGGACTTAGATCCAGAACTTATGGGTGAACTGAGAATTTTCTGAACTTTTAAAAGTTTGTTATGCCTCTGAGCCCAAAACTGGCAGGGCAAGATGGCACACTTCCGTTGTCTTTGTGAACTGTGAAATTTGACTCCACCTTCAAAATTCAGGCTTCCGGTCTTTGTCTCCGAGCCACCCAGAGGAATCTCTTGTGGATTGTGATTCTTTGAACCCTTTGGAGAAAAAAAAACTTTCACCTATTGCTAGAGTTACTAAAGAAATTCTCATCTGTCTGGATTCTCTGTCTCCTGGACTCGTCTGCCTGCTCTTCTTCTCCAGCTGCCCAGTCTCTACAGTGATTGACTCCTTTGCTTTCCAAACCATGTCTCCAAAAAGACCACCTCCTGGAAAACCTGGTTTTGCTACTTCTGCTCCAACATCTGCAACATCTAGCCCAGCTACACAGTCAAAGATAACAGAATTGATGCAACCCAAGACTACAGAGATAGACTTTCAACAAATGCTCCAACAAATTTTACAGGGCCAAGAGGAAATTAAGAAACAGCTAAGGGAAATGAAAGATGAAATCAAAGAAAATCAAGTGCAAATCTATAAGAACTCACAGAGACTGGACGTTGTGGAGGGTGGGGTGGCGGAGGCGAGAGGGGGGGTTGAGGCCTTGCAGAGGGGAAACAAAGAACTTGATACCCAACAAATGAAAACAGATTTTGAGAGAATGTCCTTCTATCTTAGATTCCAAAATGTAATAGAAACAGATGGGGAAAATATAAGGGACATAATGACCAATATTTTAGCTGAATACATACACAAAGATAAACAACAGATGGAATGGGAGATAGATCTGGCTTATAGAGTGAACTCAGTATATGCCAGAACACACAATGTGCCCAGGGAGGTTCATATTAGATTCCTTAGGAAAAGCACAAGAGATGAAATTCTGGGTGTGCAAAGGGGGCAAACACTCACATACCATGATAGGGAGATAACCATTCTAAAACAGATTCCCAAAAAAATTAGGGAGATAAGGAAAAATTATTCGCAATTGGCGAATAAATTATACCAGAAGGGGGTGTGGTTTAGATGGTTGATGCCTGAAGGTATGCTGATATTCTGGGAGGAGAAAAGAATTAGAATTAACACACCCATAGAGGCACAGGCCTTTATGGAAAAAAACAAAGCGAACCTAGAAAAAACAGAAGATACCACAATGGTCACACAGGACACGGGAGGGGCCGGAGCTCTGCCAGCAGGGGGAGAAGGGGCAACACCAAGAAAGCTCAGATCACAAAAATGAATAAGAAAGCCACAATGTTATAAACAAACCGAAAGTAATAATGAAACTATATCTAGATTATATATTATAACAATATAAGCTGACTGAAAAAAAATTTTCTTCTAGAATTAATATGCTGATCTTTTATGACTATGGATTAATGCTTGATATATGGATGTAACCTATGAGACTGGAGGGAGGGGGCCTCTGTCACACTTGCTACTGCCAAAATCTGTAACCATTCCATTTACCCTTTTCCCTATAAATGTTTTAAAAAAACCAATAAAACTTTTTTTCAAAAAAAAAAAAAAGTTTGTTATTCCCCTCTCTTGGCTTCTGGAGTTGGAAGAATTTCTCCCACAAGTATTTTAATATGGAAAGGAATAATCAGTTATATGAATCCCCCACTACCACTTCAAGTACTATAGCAAAACTACAAGTGTAATAACCAATAGTGTAAATTACGTTTTTGGCAAAGCTATTAATATCATCAAGATGACAGAACACAGTAAATTAATAGGTGGTAGGAATAATCAATTTCAAGTATCCCACAGAAACTACTTGGTTAGATAGATCTGGACAAATTATATGAAAACTGCATTTTGGGCTCAGTGTAGAAGTATTAAAGGTGTTGTGTTTGATGGTTAATGCTGCAACAACAGTATGAACAAGAGATCATGGGTATGTTTGTCTATGAATAAAAAAATAAAAAAACTAGTGAACTGAAGTCTTCTGTTGCTATTTTTTATTTATAAAGTGAAGATGTGACAAGTAGTTGAGGGACGTGCAAAGTATTTGAATATAATCCTTCACAATAGGTGGGACTGAGACCCAAACATCTCTCTACAAATCACTTAACACAGCCACATCTTTCTGCAAGTTCTCATTGAGCACCTTCAAAAAAAGTTGCATTTTTGTACAGTGGTACCTCAGTACCCATCATTGATTGGCTTCGGGAGGTATGATGAGTACCAAAAACGATGAGTACCAAAGAATTTTTTCCCATAAGGAATAATGTAGTGAGTCACAAGGAAGCTGACACTGAAAAGTTCTAGCTTGTATGTTGAGTAGCAAACAAACAAGAAGAACCGGGACAAACTTTTTGTATCAAAATGGGTTGAGGACTAAGCAAAACAACTGAGCACACACAGTACTTTGCAACATGAGATTGAAAGTACAGTGCTACTTTGGTACTCAACTGCTTTGAAACTCATCAAATTTAGTTCAAGTTAATACTCACAAAGTAATAAAACTCCTGAAGTCACTGTTCAGGAATGCTCTTCTAAAACAGAGTGTCATTTATACCTAAAAATAGAAGTATTTTCCCCAGGAAAAAAATCTATAAACCCATGGTATTTGCTGAATTTATTGTGAGCTTAGAGTATTTTATAATTAATCCTTGACCTACAGCCATTTGTTTAATGGTTGTTTGAAGTTAGAGTGGCACTGAAAGAAGTGACTTATAACCACTTACAATTGTTGCAGCATCCCCACGATCACATGAACAAAATTTGGGCACTGGTGCATGTTTATAGTAGTAGCAGCATCCTATAGTCAGATTATCATCATTTGTGCTTCTTCAACCACCTTCTGACAATCAAAGTCAGTGGGGGGAGCTGAGTTCGCTTAACAACCATGTGATTCACTTAACAACCATGGCAAAAAAGGTTGTAAAATCAGACATGAATCATTTAACAACTGCCCTGCTTATCAGCTGAAACTCTGGACATAATTAGGATTATACATCAAGGACTCCTCTGTATTAGGAGGCAGAATCCATACCAATTTGAGCGGAATGGGCTCGTCTTGCCATGTTCTTGGCTCTGACAGCCTCCTTAATGCGGTCCACTTCCTGCTGGTACCGTTTCCGATCCCGCATGGCATTCTCCTTGGCCTCCTTCAAAGCACTTTCCAAGGCCTTCACTCTCTCCGCTGTAGCTCGAAGTCGTTTTTCCAGCTTTGGAAGTTCACAACGAAGATCCGCGTTGTCACGTACCAGCTACAAAAGATGGAAAGATTCATCTTTTTTTTTACAATATCACACACAGAGACATACACAAGATTTTTACAATATACACATAAGAACCTAAATTTTTTAAATACTTATTATTTTCAATAAGTAAATAATACTTTAAAAGATACAGAGCCTGTTTGGATGGCATTTCTTCGATGCAAATGTTCCAAATTTAATGTACATTTTGCAATTTTTATCAGTTTAAAGCATGTTGGAAAACACACTTTAAACTGAACTATACTTGTAAATGATACATAAAAGAAAATAAAGAAATTAATGTCATTTCCCCCGTATTTTTGGCATTTTTAGCACTGCCTGTCTCAATTTTCCTTGTGAACACTTTTATTCAGTCCTGTAATTTCAACAGGAAGAGGGAAAAGAAAAGAAAGAAAAGTAGCATGGAGGGAAGAAAAACACTAACCTAAACCTTGCAAGCTATATTTAGGGCTTCCATAAGACAAAAAGAGCAATGATATTTGGTGCAATAAATTGCTGCATAATAAGGACAGGCAAAACTTCTAGATTTAAGTCTAGACTACAGTCCCCAGAGTTCTTTGCCACTCGCTGTGCTTCCCGGGCTAATGGGAGACCATCCCTGAAACTTCAGGAAAGCTCAATTGATAGCTCCATCGCACACACTCATTATCATGCCTATGGTAAACAAATTTCTGCTTACCACCGAAACCTCCACCACATAGAACATTTTTGGCAATCCTTATGCAAAGGATATAATACTGACACTGTAAAGTTAGTGATGCAAGCTAACCAGCACTCTGCTTTTCACACTGACCATTGTTCATTAGTGCATGCCCCAGCAAAGTCACTCAAATTCTTAAAGGCTGAAATGGAATAAGGGACTTAGGGCTCTCCAGATGTTGCTAACATTCAATTCCCCAAAGCCTCAGCTAACATGACTGACAGTTAGGGATGCTGAGAGCTGCAGTTCAACAACATCGGAAGTACCACACTCTAGTCCAGTGATGGCGAACCTATGGCACGCATGCCACCGGTGGCACGCGGAGCCATTTGTCAGGGCATGCGAGGCGCTGCCCTGTCAGCTGACCAGCGTGCATGCGCACACTGGCCAGCTGAGTTCACCCTTTTTTAAAGCCATTTTTCACCCTCCCCAGGTTCCAGAGGCTTTATGGGAGCCTGGGGAGGGCGAAAAGAGTCTCCCCTGCCCCCCCCCGGAGGCCTTCCGGAGGCTTCATGAGCTTCCCTGAAGCCTCCGGAGCGCAAAAAACTAGCCCTATGGGCAAACTGGAAGTTCGGGAACGGACTTCCTGTTTGCTCGGAGGGTCATTTTGACTGCTCCGGAGATTTCAGGGAAGCTTCCTGAAGGTCCCTGAAGCCTTCGGAGCGCTCAAAACAACCCTCCAAGCAAACCGGAAGTGACTTCCGGCTTGCTCGGAGGATCATTTTGACTGCTTCGGAGGCTTCAGGGAAGCCTCCTGAAGATCCCTGAAGCCTTCGGAGTGCTTAAAATGACCCTCCGAGCAAACCGGAAGTGACTTCCTGTTTGCTTGGAGGGTCGTTTTGACTGCTTCGGAGGCTTCAGGGAAACCTCCTGAAGGTCCCTGAAGCCTCCGGAGGGCTTCTGGGGGGCGGGGGAGGCTGTTTTCACCCTCCCCATGCTCCTACAAAGCCTCTGGAGCCTGGGGAGGGTGAAAAAAGCATGCAAAAATGGGGGGTCGCGCCTGTAGTGCGCGCATGCACACTGGGAGGTCGTGCATTGCATTATGGGTGCGGCATGCCTGCAAACGACCCCCTGCGCTCCCCCCACTTATGGCACGCAAGCCAAAAAAGGTTCACCATTGTTGCTCTAGTCCATTTTGATATTGTTAGGTACATTGTGCAATTTGTCTGTGGTCTCCAAGGTAGAAACTCTGCTAAAAATCCAATTTGAATTAAAAGAAGTTGAAGAGCTCTGTTGTAAAAAACTGAGTATTCAACATAATATGCAACTAGCCCCCCCTCCCCCCCCCCACCGTCTTCTTATCTGGTTTCCAGGTGCTACCTTTTGGCTCATCTGGCAAGGCTCTTATAAACTGATTAAAAATCCCATTTTTATTTTAAATAAGTGTGCTCAAATGTCTCCTTGAAAGAGCTGTAACTCAACTGCTATACACAATTACTTAAGGTCTGTTTTTCCCATCTCCTTATTCTGCAGTTGTTGAATTTAGACAAATTAGAAAAACCAAAGGGTAGAAATGACCGATGTAATGATACTCCTACCTGTTTGTGAACTTTTGTAAGTTGTTCCAGGTTGTTTTCCAAAAAGGAGATTTTCTGCTTCTGGGCAGCACTTCCACCTCCATCATCACTGTCCAATTCCACACTCTATGCCGAGCAAACAAATTACAATACAGAAATTAAATGATGGTTGAGAACAGCAACCAAAAACTTACATTGCCTATGAAATTAAACTTGGAATAAGCATAAAGCATTCAACTAGATGTAATTCTTAGATTTCTGAACATAATTTATATTGTTATAATGTGCATGGTTTAAGACAACGGGGAAATCTTTAAACAAAGTTACACAGTCCCAAGTTAATCCTTTCAAATGATTCAATGTATTTACATACTACTAAGACTCTTGTTTCTTAACCTTTAACTGGATGCAAGAGTTTTTAAACCAAGGTGCCTCAAATGGGCTAACTTTTGAAAGGTCCAAAATCCATGACTGCCCTAGTATTGAAATTTAGCTAGTTTTATAAAATGTTTTATGACATAAAGATTATCATAGAACAGTTTATGACGTAATACAAAATGTCATACAACATTTCTTGGGCTGATGTTATGTAGTGCAACATGGGCAGTTTTCAAGGCCACTACATCTCTGAATGTGTCCCAATTTTTCCAATGAAGCTAGTAAACCAGAAGTTCTGTCATTGTAAAAGACTTGGAGGAATCTGGTAAGGAAATATCTCTGAAATGGTGGTCACTGGTTGTCTAGTAATTTTTAAACCTTTCACATTCATCAGTCATCCTCTGCTTTCTATTCCAACCGAACTCTTGACTGAACAAGAGTACTTGCTTGAGACATGAGGAGAGATTTGGGGAGTTACTCTTAAAGTCAAATACGTAGAGATTATGAAATGTTTCCAGAGTAATGTAATAATTTTACACCAGACTGGCAAATCAATAGCTACTTTTTAAAATATTTATTGAAGTAATGCTTTTAACTATTTCAAAAAGTTTTCACATTCTGAAATAATTGGTATCCATTCTCCTTTTTTAAAGGAAAGTTTAAGAGGTAGTGAAAAGCATTGCAAATAAATTTGGAACAAAGTGGAAACATTCATGCCGAGACTATTTTACAATGAAGATTGTAAGTTTTTTTAAAAAAAAATTAAATTGGTTCCACTTCATGATCTTATGCTTGAAGTATTGTATCAGAGATTTTAATATTGTATTTCAATATGAACCACCTTTTCCTTAATCCTTCTTGCTCTACTCTTTCATCACCATAAAACTATAGTCCAAAATACAACTACATGTTATACTGATTGAAACAACAGTATAAAGTCAAAAATATTCTAAGGAGGAGTTAGACTTTCTTCATTCTCTGAGTTAATTTTAGTTTATTTAGTGAAGGCAAAACCATACAATTTTGTATGTTTTTCCCTGTGAAATACACCTTTAACACTTTTATTATTTTCATGTAAGTATCAAAATATAAAAGTACACTGTACCTGGACTTAGACTGCTCTTAATGAATAAATTACAACAATATGCCTATGTGTAAAGTTAGCATTATACACTCCCTCCAGTCTTGTTTATAATCCAAGCTTTTGAAATTACTTGATAATGATATTTAGTCTATCAGTGCATGCAATTATTCTCAGATATTCAAATGCAAGCAAAATATACTAACAAGCAATTATATTTCAACAGATAGCTTGACAAACATTTTCACCAAAGCAAATGATGTTTTTAGCGTAATTCTAATCTTTCAGCCAAAGATTTTATCTTACTTTTTTTACTCTGGTGGTGAGGTCTTGAACAAAGAGTTTACGTAAGTTGTGAAGAGTTTGAAGTTCTCGAGCCTGTAAATAGACATATACATAAATTTGAGGGGGGGGGAAACAGAATTCTCTACAGAATCTTAGCATTTCTTCAGAATGATGTAACGATGGTGACAATTTCTGTCCCTTATGTGCATCTGTGCAATGTCACAATGTATGTTCAATAGTAGTGGTGCTTGCATCACAATATGCATGCTGCTATTTTTTTCATTTGTCCCTCATCTCCCACTCGAGACACCTCTACCTAATACAGATTATTTTAAACAGAAACACGAAAGCAAAGTTATCCAAATACACCAATAACAGTACTTTAACTATAGGTAAATCATAGTGTAGTACAAGTGCACTGCAGAACCAGGTTTAGTGGTTAAGACACCAGGCTAGAAAGTGAGAGACTGTGAGTTCAAGTCCGGCCTTAGTCATGAAAGCCAGTTAGGTGATATTGGGCCTGTTACTCTGTCTCAGCCCAACTCACTTCACAGGCCTGCTGTTGTAGGAAAATCGGAGGAGGAAGGTGTATTGGATATGTTCTCCATCTTGAGTTATTTGTAAAAATAATAAAGGCCTGATAGAAATAAATAAAATAAACTACTGTGGTATTACAGCAGCTAAAGTGAAACAAAAAAAGTGGTTATCCCTCAATTGGTTAACAGTTACCCTGTTTCCCTGAAAATAAGACCTCCCTGGATAATAAGCCCTCCCCGAAAATATTGCAACATAGCAGCAGCCATGAGGTGATCACGCTCGCCACCTCCTGCACCTCAAAAATAATAAAACCTCTCTGAAAATAAGGCCAAGAACTTATTTTGGGGGTCAAAAGAAAATAAGACCCTGTCTTATTTTCGGGGGAACACCATATCTGTTGAACAACTGTGAATCACTGACAAATTCACAAATTTTCACAGATAATTGTTCACAGATCACTGTTAGCTGATTGAGGGATAACCATTTATAATGATTATTGAGGGATAACCATTTTTAAAGTTTATATATATATATATATATATATATATATATATATATATATATATATATATATATATATATATATATATATATATATATATATATATATATATATATATATATATATATATATATATATATATATATATAAATATATAAATATATAAATATATATATAAATTGCACTTTCCCGCACGCTATACAGCATGCATATATGCTTTAACTGCTTTCTAGGAGACGACAAGGACGGGAATTATCTGGATTTTGGTGGTTACAACTTGTTTCACAGGGATGGAACAACAATGGAGAACTGTTTCCTTGGCTTCTACCTCTTTACTTTTGGAACCCCTAACCCCCATAGGCAACTGAGGAAGATACCACAATCTGTGGTATCAGAATCAGTTGAGAGCTCTAACAGAAAGTCTCCCTCCCACCCTCAATTTCTCTTCAGAAGCAGCTTCTCCTTCAAGGGCTTCCTCACATGGGTTCTCCAAGGGGTTTAATAAGCAATCCTGCAGGTACCTCGGTAAAAAGCCATACAGGATGTTCTAAGTCAAGCATCTTGAAGTAAATTTAGAAACCTATCATTAACACCACAGGGCCTACAAGATATGTGTAATGCGATTTTAGTGACTAGTGCATGTCAACCAATGAGTTATTGAATTTTGGACCATCTGTAGCGGCCTGAATCAGTTCTTATGAGATACAAAGTATAGGAAATATGCAAAAAGTGAATGCCCCTACCATACCAGGATCATCTATCAGGATAATTGGCAATGGGAATTTCCTTTGGTATTTCTGACACAATGCCCTCCTCCCTCAAATTATAATCTCTTTTCTGGAAAGTTATTTCAGGAATACAACTATGATTTGGTTAATACATACCACAGTTTCTTCTAGTCCTTTAAGATCCTCCCTTGCTTGTTCCCTCTTATCATTAAGTAATCTAGATTTAAAAAAAAACAAGTGTTCAACTCAGAAAATACAAATACAAAATACAAAGAGTCCCCAAACTGCAAAACATTAAGCCAGATCATCTTCTAATGTCTAAAGCACAGGTGTGCAATCTTTTGGCTTGCCTACGCCACATTGAGTGAAGAGGAATTGTTTTGGGCTGCATATAATATACATAACATAACGTATATAAATGACATAATGTTAAAAGTTCACGATTGCCAGGTGT
Organism: Natrix helvetica; assembly: GCF_964273705.1. Lineage (NCBI taxonomy): Eukaryota > Metazoa > Chordata > Lepidosauria > Squamata > Natricidae > Natrix > Natrix helvetica. Next base: position 150,160,454 of record NC_138548.1, on the reverse strand, counting down.
GGTGGGTTGGACATGCTTGGTCTAAAGGATTTTTTAACATTGGCAACTAAGCATTTTGACAAACTCATCCCGTGCTTCATGATCATAGGAAATTCATGAATGGACTCAGTTTACACTGTAACAAGAAAACTTAATAAAACATTTAAAAATGTATCTGAAAATTAAGTTTACATAAATTTTAACAAGAAACAAAACTATCTTAAGAGGTACATCAGCTTGCTCATATTCACACTCAATTAAAAATAAAATTAATTTTAGCTATCCTAAGCATATGTACTGCCACATTATGTAATGCAGATAATATAAACCAAATCCAGTTTTCCTCCATTTTCACAGAATTAGGTATGTAAAATACTAATGGATTAACAGAACTCAAGTTTTCTTTTGCTTCTTCTTTAAGGATTATATGCCCATAAAATATGATATAGTTTCCTATATTTTTGGAGATAGAAACTATTTCTATTTCGCAAGACAATGAATGTGTTAACAAGAGGTGGATTGCTCCCAGTTCGGCCAGGATCAAACGAACCGGTAGTAGCAGCTCTGCCCACTCACAACTCACTTCCGGTTTGCTCAGAGGGTCATTTTAAGCGTTCCGAAAGCTTTAGGGAAGCCTCCGGATGGTCCCTGAAGCCTCCGGAGGGCCTCCGGGGGGGGGGGCGTGGCAGGCTCTTGTCGCCCTCCCCATGCTCCTATAAAGCCTCTGAAGCCTGGGGAGGGCGAAAAAAGCATGTAAAAATGGGGGAGTCGCATCTGTTGTGTACGCATGCGCACTGGGGGGGTCGCACATTGCATTATGGGTGCGGCACGCCCACACATGCCCCCCCCTGCGCTCCCCCCACTTGTGGCACGCGAGCCAAAAAAGGTTCGCCATCGCTGGATTAGAGTATTGACCCTTGAAATTTACTTTTGCATAAGAGTCCTGAGAATACCATGGATACCAAGAAAATGAACAAACAAGTCATAATTCATGTGAGGCACAAATACCCATCCTCCCAGCATCATATTTTGGAAACATTATGCAGACCTAAGCAGATCTGCATAATGTCGGGAAAATGGAAAGAAAAAGAAGACAATTAAGCTTGAAATTTCCATTGCTAAGCACGACGGTTCTAAAGTGAGTTGCACCCCATTTTATGACACTTTTAACCACAGTTTTTCAGGAAATCACTGCAATTAAGTGAATCCTGCAGTTGATGCAAATCTGGCTTCCCCCACTGACTTTGCTTGTCAGAAGCTGACCTGGAAGGGTACAAATGATGATTATATGATCCCAGGACAATGCAACTGTTATAAATACATGCCAGTTGACAAGCCCCTGAATTTTGAGATCACGTGACCAAGGGCATGCTGCAATGGTCGTAAGTGTGAAAGTCATAAGTCACTTTTCTCACTGCCATTTTAACTTTGAACTGTTACTACATGAATGGCTGTAGATTGAGGACTATCTGTATTAACAAGAGCAACAGAGTTCTGAGTTTAATTCAAATCTGCAAAATTGTAAATCTGTATGTTGGTGATAGTTAAAATCCTGCTCTATTGAACTTTGACACCAGGGTACTAATAAAATCCTGACAATGTACCCATATTTTTAGAAGAAAGTATAAGAGTATTCTCTCTTCACCATATTGGCTTAAGACCTGATGATTTTCTTTTAGGCAGTTTAACATCTTAATTTTAAATAGATTATGGCTATCCAGTTGTAGTGTCATCTTTGGAATGATTGTTAAGTGGATATGCATTTACTATTTACACCTACATTGGACCACTCAATTAAGACCAGATGTTTTAACAACACTCCTGTCCTTGCAATTATTAAAATTGGAATGGGGTGGGATAGGGTATAATCAAAACCATGGTCTTATAGGTCTGTTAACTCTTTTCTGTTCTAGAGTTGAGTCTCTAGGATGAGAAATTAAACCTCTATGAAGGAGCCCTTGCTCGATTGTGAATCTAAAGATGGTAAATATATATTTGTAGCTAATAGAATGCCTTCCCCCCTCCCAGTATTTGCTGTAAACTTCAATCTAAATATATATTTACCATCTTTAGATTCACAATCGAGCAAGAGCTCCTATTTGGGGAGGATGACTAGTAAAAATGATCACAGGTCTTTTTAACATAAAAAAGAATGGAGAATTTTCAGCTCATAAAATATAAATAATAATATGCAAATGTTGAGAAATGCTAATTCTGTAAATTATAGCACTATACATGCTAATAGAGTCTGACAGAGATTACATTCTAATAACATCTGGATAGCCAGAGGTTTCTGACCTTGGTCAGGATGGCATCCTGCATATATTATTTTAGGAATGTCCATTCATAACAGGAAAGGCAATCCAGCTAACTTACATAAGTTTTTCCAACTTATTCTCCCGTTCTTGGTCTTCTATTCTTAATTTTTCATAGTCAGAACTCAGTTTTTCTTGTTCCAGCTGCAACTTCTGATTCATACTGCAGAACAGAAAATAACTTAAATTAAAAGTGGTACTGCAGGGAGAGAAATACAAGCCATTATGCATGTGTCATAAGACCACAATTACCCAATATACTTTTGTTTCATACCTTTGGAGAATTTTCTCATAATCATCTTAAATCTCAAATCAGTGTTGTTTCTGACATAGCTGTTACTCCATGCTATGTAATATTGAAGAGAAATGGGATATTACCGCACTCCATTTCAAGCACTGGATTCTACTTTTTCAAGAAAACTTGAAAATAGTTTTTAATAAGTAGTACTGATCTCTCAATATCATTCAATAAAGTAAGTTCTGATCTCAATATCACTCAATAAAATGTATCATTCTACATTTTATCTGTATAACTACTGGAACTGTTTGTGACAAACAATGCTCTAAATGCATCCCAAGGTATTGATTATTCTTTAATACCATATTATATTTCTGATATTTTAAATCCAGAGTTATATGTACCGTATTTTTTGGAGTATAAGACGCACTTTTTTCCCTCAAAAAAAGAAGCTGAAAATCTGGGTGCGTCTTATACATTGAATACAGCATTTTTGCCTCCCGAAGCACCGTCCCTTCACCAAAATGGCCATGCATACCCTTATGGAGGCTTTCAGAGAGCTCCTGGGGGCTGGGGAGGGCAGAAATGAGCGAAAAACGGGCCATTTTTTTGCTCAATTTGCCCCCCCCAGCCCCCAGGAGCACTCTATAAGCCTCCATAAGGCTATGCATGCAATTTTCTTGACAAAAATCTGGCCCGTTTTTGCACAAATCTGGCCTTTTTTGCTCGTATTTGGCCCCCCAAGCCCCCCAGAACCACTCTGCAAGCTTCCCAAAGGCTATTGAGGTTTGAGGTTAAGGTTTATTGGACTTATATGCCGCCCTTCTCCCAAAGGAATCAGGGCGGCGTATAACATAAAAACACATATTACAAAAGTTAAAAGAAAGATTAAATAGAATATCCCAAAAAACCAATAGACATTTACAATGAGATTTAAAAATTAAATTAAAATTAACAATTAAAATTAATAATTTATTTTATTCAGGCCAGGCTGGCTTGCTGGAAAAGCAAACTTTTTAGGGTGCGCCGAAAGAACTGGAGGTCGGGGATTATGCGAAGCTCCAAGGGCAGCTCATTCCAAAGGGAAGGCGCTCCCACAGAGAAGGCTCTCTCCCTGGGGGTCGCCAGCCAACAATGCCTGGCCGATGGCACCCTGAGGAGGCCAACTCTGTGGGATCATACTGAATGGTGGGAGGCTACCAGTGGCAGTAGGTGGTCTCGCAAGTACCCTGGGCCTAAGCCATGGAGCGCTTTAAAGATCATAATTAACACCTTGAATCGCACCCGGAAAACAATCAGCAACCAGTGCAGGCCACCTAAAAGGGGTGTAACATGGGAACACCTAGATACCCCCATGAAAACCCGCGCGGCCGCATTCTGGACCAGCTGAAGCCTCCGGGTGCTCTTCAAGGGCAGCCCCATGTAGAGAGCGTTACAGTAGTCCAGGCGAGAAAGGACGAGGGTGTGAGTGACTGTGCACAGGGCATCCCGATCTAGGAAGGGGCACAATTGGCGTACCAGGCGAACATGGTAAAAGGCCCTCCTGGTCACGGCCATCAGGTGCTCTTCTAAACTAAGCCGCGTATCCAAGAGGACTCCCAGGTTGCAGGCCCTCTCTGAGGGGGATAAAATTTCTTCCCCTATCATCAAAGATGGTACAAGATGCACAAATTGGGATGACAGGAACCACAGCCACTCAGTCTTGGAAGGATTGAGCTTGAGCCTGTTCGTCCCCATCCAGATCCATACAGCCTCCAGGCATCGGAACATCACACCGAGGGCATCATTGCGGTGGTTTGGGGTAGAGATGAAAAGTTGGGTATCATCAGTATATTGATGATACCGTACCCCAAAACCACGGATGCTCGCCCAGCGGTTTCATGTATATGTTGAATAGGAGGGGTGAGAGAACCGACCCCCGGGGCACCCCACAAGTGAGGCGCCTCGGGGTCAATCTCTGCCCTCCAGTCAACACGAACTGTGATCGATCCAACAGGTAGGAGGAGAACCACCGCAAAACGGTGCCCCCCACTCCCAACCCCCCGAGTCGTTGCAGTAGGATACCATGGTTGATGGTATCGAAAGCCACCGAGAGGTTTAATAGGACCAGGACAGAGGTCTAATAGGACCAGGACCCCTGTCCCGGGCCCGCAATAGATCATCAACCAACGCGACCAATGCTGTCTCCATGCTGTACCCGGGCCTGAAACCCGACTGAAACAGATCCAGATAGGCAGCTTTGTCCAGGTACTGGGGAAGCTGACATGCTACCACGCTCTCAACAACCTTAGCTACAAAGCGAAGGTTGGAGACTGGATGATAGTTGGCTAAAGAGGCTGGCTCCAGGGAAGGCTTCTTAAGGAGGGGCCTCACCACTGCCTCCTTCAAGGCAGTGGGAAAGAACCCCTCTCTCAATGAAGCATTGGTAATTGCCTGGAGCCAGCCTCATATTGCCTGGACCCAGCTATTTCTCTCTATATATCCCTCTACCTACCAACCTACTCTCTCTCTCTCTCTCTTCCTACCTACTGTATTTCTCTCTATATATTTCTCTCTCTCTACCTACCTACTGTATTTCTCTCTCTCTCTCTCCTTTATCTATTATCTACCTACCTACCTACCTACCTACTGTATTTCTCTCTCTCTCTTCCTATCTACCTACGTACTTGCCTACCTACTCTCTCTTTCCCTACCTATCTACTGTATTTCTCTCTCTCTCTATTTCTCTCTCTCTATCCCTCTATTTACCTACCTACTTTTTAAAAAATTTGCCTCTTTAAAACCTTGGTGCATCTTATACTCTGGTGCGTCTTACACTCCAAAAAATACGGTATGCCTTGGACATAAACATGATACTTTGCTGCATTATTATTAAAACAGGAGCACTTTATAGATGGTTCTTTGTTCTTTCTGGATTTATTTATTTGTTCAAATTGCCACAAGAAGATTCTAGAAAAACACATCTGCAGCAGTACTCATCTGGTTTTCTTGAGTGCTTTGCCAATAAATGTAAGCAATACATCATCAAATAGAAATCAAATAGATCACCAGAAATAGTCTGTGTATGGTTGTATATACACTTGCAAAATTATTCAAAAACTGTACTGGAGAATGTGAAAGTAAACATACTCTCTGATATCATCAATAATTTTCTGTTTCTCCTCAATCTCATCTCGTAATCGAGAGAGCTGCTTCTGATGAGCTTCCCTATGACTCTCCATCTGTTGCTCCAGGGTCTTCTGTTTGTAGAAGAAATAAATAAATTACAATAATTTAATATTTTACTCATGGTTTTTTCCTATTACATCAAATACAATCGGCGTATCTTAGAATTGCTGAGATTCTTGTAAATACCATTTTTTTTCCATTCAAAACTAATCTCAGAAAATTAACATCAGTTTTCCCAATCATGTCCCAACAATTCTGCCTTCGGAACTAACCATATATATGTGCTATGTGCCTCTCATAAATCAAAAGGATGTACAGAAGAAATTACTGAACTTGTGTTGGGGTATGTAAGGAGTTGAGTAAAATCTAGATTGTGTTTCTGTAGATGACCAGGTTGAACTTGAAGGCGGAGTTCATACACACAATCAGTCTGGAGTCCCTATACCAGTGATGGTGAACCTTTTTTTGCTCAGGTGCCAAAAGCAGGGGGGGTGCGGGGGGGGTCGTGCATGGGTGTGCCACACCCATAATGCTTTGCACCCAACCCCAGCACACATGCGCACACGACCAGCGCTCCCCTCCCATTTTTGGAATGCTTTTTCGCTCTCCCCAGGCTTTAGAGGCTTTAGAGGAGCCTGGGGAGGGCGAAAACAGCCCCCCCCGGAGGCCTCCAGGGGCTTCCCTGAAGCCTCCGGAGCATGAAAAACAGGCCCTATGGGCAAACCAGAAGTTTGGGGATGGACTTCCGGTTTGCTCGTAGTGCCGGTTTTAGTCCTCCAGAGCCTTTAGAAGCCTTCAGGAGGCCCCCTTGAAGGCTCTGGAGGGCAAAAAAACGACCCTACGAGCAAACCGGAAGTCAGTTCCGGGTTGCTCGTACGGCCGGTTTTAGCCCCCCGGAGCGTTCAGGGAAGCCTCCAGAAGGTCCCTGCCCTGAAGGCTCCTGAGGACGAAAAATGGCCCTATGAGCAACCAGGAAGTGACTTCTGGTTTGCTCGTAGGCTCCGGAGGGCTAAAACCAGCCCTATGAGCAAACTGGAAGTACGTCATCGAATTTCTGGTTTGCCCGTAGGGCTGGTTTTTCGCGCTCCGGAGGCTTCAAGGAAGCCTCAAAAGTCCGAAATCAGCTGGTCAGCCAGAGGTTTGCCATCATGGCTGTATACCCACAAAAGAGACCTAAGTCCAGCCCCCATTGGACTCCATTGACTCTTATCTGTTATCTTTGGGGTCATCTAAAATTACCTTCATTTCCTCTGCATCCTGTAGCAAACTCAGATGCTCCTTCTCTTTATCTTTGAAACTGACTTCGTGCATTTTTTCTGTTCAAATGAAGAGGAGAGTTGAGCAACCTTTTAATGGGATATAGTTTAAGAAGTATTAATCAAGTTCTGAAAAAGACTTTCTTGTGCAAAAGATGACTTTCTACTTTTATTACCCTGGAGGGATAAAGAAAATTAACAGGTGTTTCAGCAAAACAATTTGTGTCAAGCTACTTTTAGCCCATGGTTTTTAAGAAATACTTTCTTCCAACAAAAGCTAATTCCATTTGTGCTCCTAAAAATAGCACATTCCATGTGTTGCACACGTTCCCCCATCTGTTGTCATGCCAGCTGTAATCTTTAAAGCCCATCCCTGTGACCAATTCAGAAGATCAGAAGCCTCGGTTAAATGGATTTGTAGCATTCTAGCACATGTACAAAAATTCCCCTTGTACAGCAAAATATGCCAATCAGCATGAGTTGAGTTTTGATCCTTGCCATATTGCAGCTAGTAAAGTATGCCTATACAGGTAGTCCTTGACTTACAACAGTTCATTTAGTGACCATTCAAAGTTACAACAGCACTGAAAAAAGTGAATTAAGACTGTTTTTCACTCTTACGACCGTTGCCGCATCTCCATGGTCACGTGATCCAAATTCAGATGCTTGGCAACTGACAGATATTTATGATGGCTGCAGTATCCTGGGATCATGTGACCCACTTTTTGCAAACTTCTGACAAGCAAAGTCAATGGAGAGGCCAGATTCGCTTAAAAAACGGGTTACTAAATTAACAATTGCACTGATTCACTTAACAACTGTGGCAAGAAAGATCGTAAAATAGGGAGAAACTCACTTAACAAATGTCTCGTTTAGCAACAGAAATTTTGGGCTCAATTGTGGTCCTAAATTGAGGATTACCTCTACAACAGTATATTTTCCTGTGTAAGATTGATAGATTCCACTGACGTAATAAATGTCGCCAAAGCAATATTGGTTCTCCCAATTTGGACAGCATTAACCACTTGGAAAGAATTTGATGAACCCTTATCTCAGAAAGGAAGGTGACAATGGAAAGGAACTACCAGACAGAAAAAGCAATATACGTTAGAAAAAATGAAATTCAAGGCAGCTATTCAAGGGTGTATAATTTCTGAAATTATCCTATAGGGGTCCCCAAATTTGGCCACTTTAAGACTTGTGGATTTCAACTCCCAGAATTCTCCAGCCAGCTGGCTGGGGAATTCTGGGAGTTGAAGTCCACAAGTCTTAAAGTGGCCAAGTTTGGGGACCCCTGTACTATATCCCTGTACAAGTCTTAAAGTGGCCAAGTTTGAAGACCTCTGTTAAAGTACCTTGTGCCCGCAATTTGGCCAGCTCTTCATTAAGAGAGTCCTGCATTTCTTCCAACTGCCTTCGCTTCTGCTCCATATTCTGCATATAATCTGTAAGGGACTTGATCTTTGCTTCATGCTTTGGAAGTCGAAAAGGAAGCAAGCAGAAAACTGTGTGTTTAACGTACATCAAAAGCGACGAGAAACTGATTTTGTTTTAAAAACAACAACAAAGGAACAGTTTAATCACCTGAGAGATGAGGAGCTGACAAGCTGCAAGTTCCCTCTCGTTGGCATTCATTTTTCTATTAGAATCTATCTGGGTACTCTCCAGCTGTTTGCTGCGATTCACCAGAGATTTCACTTCAGACTTCATCTTGCTGATGTACAGCCGTGCCATGGTAAACTCTTCTTCAATCACACCATTCACGTCAGCTAACTGCAAGCACAAAAAAACCCTGCATCATTCATCTTTTACGGGAAAATTTCCATTTTTTAAACTATCTGAACAGAGATGTGGATGTCTGTTCTTGTTACTGAAATTGGCATGATATATACTGTTTTTCCCTAACATCTGACACTTATGGATCCCCATCCCCCCATTTATCTGTGGGTAGACATAGGTATTAAATTGCTAGTACAGGTTTTTGAATTTGAGTAGCGCTTTTTAGCATTCCTTATAGCTTTACATCCCTTGCTGTCTACACTGTGATGCCATAACTCTACATCTTTATTACATCATACGTTCTGGGGCCCGGTGGGTCAGTCAGTGGCTTAATGATGCTGGAAATGGTCTCAGCTCCAGTAGTTTGAGCCCTAGCATTGCAAAGCAGTGTGAGCTCCTGTCACTCAGCTTTTGTCCACCTAAAAGAGCCCGTGGTGCCCATGGTGAATTAAGCGATGCCGTGACCTCTCTCTCACAGTGTCTGGAGGCTGTTAGGGGTTGGATGGGGAGCAAGACTGAAACTGAACCCTGGCAAGACCGAATGGCTCTGGGTTTGTGGTTATTGCCACCTTTGTTCTTGGATGGAGTGGCATTACCCCAAACAGACCCTGTGTGTAATTTGGGGTTTCTCCTGGACTCATGACTCCTGCTCAAAAAGCAGGTTGTGGTCGTGGCCAGGAGGGCCTTTGCACAACTGTAAGTTGTTCACCAGTTACACCCATTCCTAGACCGACAATCCCTACTCATGGTTACTCATGCCGTAGTAACTTCCCATCTTGACTATTGAAACGTGCTCTATATGGGGCTGCCCTTGAAGAGCATCTGGAAGCTCCAGTTGGTGCAAAATGCAGCTTCCCACATGGTTTTGTGCAGACCTCATGTATCACACCTCCTGCGGGAGCTGCATTGGTTGCTGATTTGCTGATTTGCTTCTGGGTGCAATTCAAGGTGCTGGTTGTCACCTTCAAAACCCTTCATGGCTTGGGACCAGGTTATCTGAGGGACCACCTCTTGCCGGTCACATCTACCTGACCCATCAGAGCGGGGACCCAGAAGAAGGGCCTTCTCCGTGGTGGCTCCCTCCCTCTGGAACATTATTCCCCCAGAGATTAGAATGGCCCTCACTCTAAGATTCTTCCAGAAGACACTGAAGACCTGGTTCTGCCAGTGGGCCTGGGGAAAGTAGAGCGGGATGGAGACCATTAAATGGGGATGGGTGGGTTATTTTATTATATTATTTTATTAATTTATTATATGATTCCCTCTTTTATTAGTTTTATTGGTTTTTTATACGAGGTTTTTATATTTTTGTAAGCCACCTTGAGTTGATTTGTACGAATAGGTGGCAATATAAATTAGATAGATAGATAGATGGATGGATGGATGGATGGATGGATGGATGGATGGATAGATAAGATAGATAGATGATAGATAGATAGATAGATAGATAGATAGATAGATAGATAGATAGATAGATAGATAGATAGCATATTCAATGCAAGTAGATAGATAGGTACAACTTCAGTGGGGAGACGAGCTGATGCTCTGTGCAGCGGACAGATTCCTGACTGCTCTGTACTTCCCTGTTTGTGGTGCCGTTTGCAAGGCCCCCTCCCATCCGGGTAGGGAGGGGGCCTTGAGTAATGCTGGAGAAAGAGCTGCTTGTCTTTCTCTCTGATGGGAAGCCAGCTCACCCTCCTGTGTCGCGCAGCTTGGGAAACGTGTGTTTCCTATAATAGGGCTAGTACCTTGGCAAGCCAAACTATAACTCTGCAATAGCACTGCGGTCTCCTGACTACTGTGACAATGCCATACTTTCACTCTCTGATGAGCAGGTTTTGAGAAATGATGATGATATCATCATCATTTCTCAAAACCTGCTCATCAGAGAGTGAAAGTGTTTTTATTTTTATTCAGTACATAAAAATATGAAACTTCTTTATACCGCCATGAGTATTGGTTCTGTTGTATACAATTCCACTATTTTTCTCTTCTCCCTACAATTCTGGCTCTAATAAAAGCCTACCTTGAAATAAAGTTATCCGCCTTCAGTGCCAAAAGTGCCTATTTCTAATAAAGAGGATTTATTTAAAAAGAGAATGCAATAAAAAAAATAAAAAGTATTACACTGACTGAATATTGGCTGTATCAATAAATGCACTCCGTATAACCTGCTTATCCCTCACTGGAATCAAATCTGATAGCTTTTTACTTAGATTTTATTTAATTGTAAGGACTGAGATATGCATACTCTATATACCAGTGATGGCTAGCCTTTTTTAGATCATGTGCCAAAAGTGGGGGGAGTGCAGGGGGGTTGTGCACGGGCGTGCCCACACCCATAATGTTATGCGTGTGACCCCAGCATGCATGCGCGCCTGACCCAAAGCACCAGAGTGTGCGCAATCCCCCCACACCTTCGCACGGAACCAGTGCCCCCCTCTTTTGGTGTACTTTTTATCCTCCCCAGGCTCCAGAGGCTTCCTAGGAGCATGGGGAGGGTGAAAAGAGCCTCCACCACCCTCCCGGAGGCTTCAGGAGGTTCCCTGAAGCCTCCGGAAGGTGAAAAATGGCTCTACAGGCAACCCAGAAGTTCGGGAACTGTGACGTTCACCCTCTGGAGCCATCAGGAAGCCTCCGGAGTGCGAAAAACAGCCTTAAAAGAAGGCCAAAGCCATCTGGCCAGCACGCACATGCACGCTGAAGCTGACAGGGCAACACCTCGCGTGCCCTAACAAATGGCTCTGCGTGCCACAGGTTCGCCATCACGGGTATATACAGTCTTCTCTAGCCTTTGTCTCTTTCTGATATGTGAACTTCCCAGAATTTTCAGCCAGCATAGCCACTGCTGAATGTTTGGAAAGCTGAGATATTCACATCTGGGGGGGTGTTCAACAAATGAGTAACAACTATATAATATCAAATACACAACATCAATATAGCTATTAAAAAAGTGGGACTTAGAACACAATGCCACAGATACCATCTTGTTCATTTTCATATCTTTTGCTGTGGTTCACTATCTGGTTTACTATCCTCAAGAAATTCTTTTTAATTTAGTCAATATTTTTGAAGTTGAAATGTTTCTCTCTTGCGGTATTGTTTCTTACAATATCGGCAAACTTACTGTTTTCACATCATTAGTGCCAATGATTCCGCCAATCTCTCCCAGGTCCTTAAGCAATAAATTCAATATTTCAGTAGCTCTCTTTTTCTGATGATTACTAAGTTCTTGCAACTGTCCCAGCTCTCTTTGTGTACTTGACAGAGCAGACTGCAAGATAATAAGAATAACACAGTTTACATGGTGAATTATGATGAAAAGCAATTGCATGTCACACTTTAAAAAAATGTTTTTGTAGGTTACGATATGTTTTCCACATTGGATGTACTTGGACAGACACTATTTCCTAAAATTTTAATGCTATGAGTCAAACACCCACAGTCTACTTTGTAAAGAAGCCTCAAACTAAACATCACTTTTCACTTGGGAGATAAACAATAGTCAAGTTTTCTACTGTTATACAAAAAAGCCATTCAATTTTTGCACCTTCATTCATATTTGTTCTCATTAAATTAAGAATAACCCTAGAATTCTAGATCAGATAGGTGGTTTTATATTTAACACCAACTATTTATTTATATTTATTTCATATCTTATAGAAGCTTACCAGAGATGAAGTATCTCTTATGCCCTTACTCTATATCAGCGGAGGTATTCTGGCAATTCAGACCGGTTCGCCCTAACCGGTAGCGGAAATTGCGGGGGGCAGTGCCCACCCACCCATCCCGGCTCTATGGCATCCCTTTTAGGCCCCTTTTTTAGCCAAAGTGCATGTGTGGAAGGCTGAGTGCATGCAGACACATGGCACATGCGAAGCGCACACACATACACACACTCTCACATTTGCGAACAAGTAGGAAAGGCAAGTGAATACCACCCCTGCTCTATATGTTCCAGTTTAAGGTAGGCATTAGAAAGGTAGGCATAACCTAGCTATTATGTGGCAGAGAAATAATTCCCAGCAACACCTTCTGGAAACTCAAGGTAGAATCAGTGGAAGGTAGAAATAGGTTCCATTTTAAAACTTGCATAGAGATACACATACAGAAACTCCTAGTCTGCTAGTAGCTAAAGCAGATCAAGCCACTGGAAGAAAACAGAATGCCCTTTCTATGACCAAATTCTTTTGCTGTTAAACATCCAGCATGCAATGGGAAACAAGATAATAATAATGTTCTCATATATTTTCCAGCAGAAAATTATTATACTGCATTATATATGTTTTAAACGTGTTTTATACATGTTTTAAAGCTTTCAGCATTTACCATTTTAGCATTCACTGCAACAACAATATGGCAAATGACAACTAACAAGCTAACAATCTGCACAAAACTGGTTCTCTAGCAGTTTGCTAAAGAAAATTCTCTTTTTTAATGAACACTTCAAACAGCTGAATTTCTCTGGTGTGTTTAATGAGGTCTTAGTTGGGATTCATGGAAGGTATCTACAAACTGGTATAATATATCTTGGAATGAAGATTAATAAGGGTTGTTCCTACTGTTTTCAGTGCAAGCTCATCTGTCAGCTGTTCATTAGCTCTCGTCTTGTCCTCCACTTCTTGTGATTTCTGGTCGTAATTAACAGCAAGTTCCTCCAAAGCCTGAAGAACTTCTTTAACTTCCTCTTTTGCAGCTTCATTTTCAATTTGAAGACGAGTGAGTTCCTCTTGTATTTTCTCATCATCTCTCCTGGTGGAAGCCAAGAGCTGAAACAGAGCGAATGAGATTAAGTAGTAAAAATGATGGACAAAAATAAAGTAAAGCAATGAATAAAGTTATATTAAATTTTATTCCAAATCCAGAAGGATAAAAATAATAAATGGCCTTTAAAAAAATTCCAGTAATTTGACAGATAATATAGTAATATACACCTGATTGGAAAATAATTATGTTAGAAGCTAAAAACCAGTCCCCAATAAGTTTTTGATATTAACCTAATAAATATACTCAACATTTCATCTTCATAATATAGCAATTAATTTAGGAACTGTATTAATAATTTAGTAATTAAATGCTGAAGAAATTCAGACTTGACATACCAAGTATGCAATGCTGACAAATGTTTGGACTACACCCACAAGAAAATTCATCAATGATAAAGATTTAAGAATACTAGGACAATCTGTTTTCTCTCTATAATACTTGTATCGGCAACAACATTGGCGGATTTCATTGGTCAGAAATAAATACTAGGCCTACTTAAGAAAAACATAGCCATAAGGCAGACTCTGGAAATCCACTCATTAGTGAACTGACCAAACAATTGTATAGACAGTCTTAATTAGATTATAGAGAATAGCCAGTCTTTATATAAAAAATATTTTTACGTTGCCCATTGTATACCATCCCTGGTATCTGGCACTTATAAATCTGATTGTTAGAAATGCTATTTGTCTTTAGGATCAAGAAGCTAGTCTTCTTTCTCAAGGAGAGAAGCAACCTAGAACTAAGAAGAAATTTCCTGACAGAACAATTAATCAATGGAACAGCTTGTCTTCAAAAATTGTGGGTGCTCCATCAATAGAAGTTTTTAAGATGAGATTGGACAAAAATTTGTCTGAAATGGTATAGGGCAGGGGTGTCCAAACTTGGGAACTTTAAGACTTGTGGACTTCAACTCCCAGAATTCTCCAGCCAGCATGGAACAGCTGGGGAATTCTGAGAGTTGAAGTCCACAAGTCTTAAAGTTCCCAAGTTTGGACACCCCTGGTATAGGGTTTCCTGCCTAAGCAGGAGGTTGGTCTAGAGACTTTCAATGTCCCTTATAACTCTGTTATTCTGTTGCTCTATTATTCTATTAAACCTAACTTGATCAAGCACTATAAAGGTTGCCAGGTTTCTGCATAAGTAAATAAATAAATAAAATACTTACTTCATCTTGATCCAACATCTGTTGTTTTAGTTTCTCAGCCAATTGACTCTGCTGGTTAATTTCATCATCCTGCAGTGGGGAAAAAAGGGTTACTTTTTATTTTTCTACCATTTTTATGCCTTGAAATCAGCTAGCTTCCACACTAGGCATGGCAATAAATCTTAACTTTCCAGATACTTCACTCCATATTCAGGAATTTGCTTCTAGCAGAAGCTCACAGACCAAACTCAGCTAATTTAATTGCTTTATTGCAGTAAACAGAAAAGCCATAAATATGCAGAACACAGAAGCCAAGTGATTTCTTTTTCATCTCTCTCTCTCTCTCTCCCTCCCTCTCCCTCTCCCTCTCTTTCCCTTTCCTCCAGGGGACTAAATACTAGGTCTTTTTTCAAGTCAATGGAAATTTGGCCATTCCTTTTCTAACATTAAGACTAAGGCAAATATCTTCAGTATTTACATAACAGTTATGTCCATCATCCTGAGAATTTCTGATTCCTGTCTCCCTAGCTCATATATCAATATAAAAGTGGATGCAATATTCTACAATGTAAAATACTATGGAAACCGAATATACCATTGTTGCATTACCAGGGGGGGGGGGCATCAAACATAATTTGCAGACTATAGAACTTTGTTCCAACCTTTATTACTAAAGCATATCATTCTAATAAATGCAAGCGGGTAGAACCATAAATCAATCTTGTCTAGTCCCCAGTGTAAGACTGATTCTACAGAACACAGAAATATTTTTCAGTTCGACATAACAATGGAATCATTTGGTTTTTATTCTATCATCTGCATCATTCTACGAGTTAATAGTATTTTAGATCAGCAGCTGGTTCCAAAGAAACCTCAATTCTATCTTTTTATCTTACAAAATCATACATTTCACATATAAATACACTAGGTTTGACTATTAAGAATTCCTTATTTGGTTTGTGAAACTCCATATAATGGAACCTTTGGTGGTGTAAAACTGTACCTTCAAACTGTACACCTTCAATATGAAGGTGTAAATGTGTCGTGTTTCTTTGCTGCAAGATCAAAATGCTCCTACCTTAAAGAATTATAGTCACAGCCTACAAAGACCACTGCAAAACTACAGAATGTTCCAGAATGCATCAGAATGAATAACAACTTGGTTTGGCCATATAATACTGCTACTTTGAGTAACTGGTTGGTTTATGGGCATTGAATGAACAGCTGAGGACCTGGATATTTACGAGACTAGTTATTTCCAATAGTTTCTGTCCGTCCAATCAGGAAGAGAAGATCTTTCATTTTATAACCTGTCTTGTATAAGAGTGGTCCTGAAATTTTTGGCACCAGGGACCAGTTTCGTGGAAGAGAATTTTCCATGGACCCAGGTAGGAGGAGCATGCAACCTAGAAACCTGTATATGCAGTTTCTCTCACCTGCTGCTCACCTCCAGCTGTGAGGCCTGGCTTTTAACAGGCCATGGACTGGTAATGGTCAATGGCATGGGTATTGTTGACCCATGAAGTATAAGGTTCTTGGAGGCAGGCCTCCTCGCTAGCTGCTTCCCTCCCCCAGAGCACCTAGACTCTGACTTCCTTTGGTCTTATTGGGATACAGGAAGGACATAAAAACCTGAGTATTTTTGGCAGGTTTTTAATGGGAGATGAATTGAGAGAGTTTATTCTTGTGTGAGAATAGATTATCATGTAAGTTATAATGCCTCTGCATAATAATATCTCTTAAGCATAGCAGCACCTTGCATTTATGTTCTTGTTTTAATCTTAACTGTGGTAGGATTGTAATATGCTCAATGTTGGTTGGTTATTAGAGCAGCATTGATTGATTATATGCTATCAAGTCATTTTCAACTCCTACCCTTCACTTAGCTAGATTTTCCCCATGTAGAACAGTATACAAAGCCTCATAAAATAAATATTGGCAACTTGTGAAAGCAAAATGCCTAGATGTCCCTACAATACTTGTACCTAAATCTGAAAGCAGATTTTATATGCATAGACAGTTTAATAAATAATCATCCCCCTGGCATATCCTCTTAATAAAGCCACTGTGTATATTTCTAAATACATGTATGATTTCATTAACATACTTAGGCATGTATTGGACAAGAGTCCCTATATAGAGATTATTATTTTTGATCACAAGACATTAGTTTTATTTATTTGTCTTCAAATAACTGTGACTGACTTTGTAAGATTTGAGGGTGCCCAATTTGAAGTCCTCAAATATTTTGGTTGTGGTATCCAAACATCTTGCAAACTTTGTGATTTTTAATGCAGAATATGAAAATTCTTCTACATATAGATTAACCCATATTTAATTAAAGCCAACTGCATTTACATAGCCAATACCAGCCAGCAGTATCCTTTGCTGGGTCCCCAAAATGTAAGTACCATGTTTCCCTGAAAATAAGACAGGGTCTTATTTTCTTTTGACCCCCAAAATAAGCACCTGGCCTTATTTTGGGGGAGATCTTATTATTTGTGAGGTGCAGGAGGCGGTGAGCATGGTCACTTCATGGCTGCTGCTATGTTGCAATATTTTCAGGGAGGACTTATTTTCAGAGGAGGGCTTATTTTAGCTCATGTGCTCAAAAGCCCAATTGGGCTTATTATCTGGGGAGGTCTTATTTTCAGGGAAACAGGGTAGGTTTGGATGGATGAACATTAGGAGATTTCAGGATTGTAGTCTAAGTGACAAGTTGATAAAGTTCCAAGAGAAAGCAAAGACAAATCATATCCCCATTATTGCTAAGATTCAGACAAGTACATAAAGTTAGCAGGGATTTAGCTTGACTTGAAGAACACATTACTTTACATTGCTATCTAAATTAAATTATATATAGCTTTTGTTCTTACTCTCCTACTACTTTCACCTGACCCTGTCTAATCTTTGTTACACATCCACTTTTGCAAGCCTTACTGTAATCCTAAAAGAGGCTGTGTATCACTGTTTTCAAAAATCCACATGAAATCAGTTGTTTTACCTTCTCTATGTCACAGCTAATATTGAAATTAAGTAATTATTTTTATTAAGTGAAATTAAAGAACTGCCATAAGACATTTTAAAATATCTGCTATCAAGACTATTAGGAGGATTCAGAATGAGTTATCTCCTTATCAGTTTCTCATATTTAACTTAATATAACATTTTCTGATTTCTTTACATCTTAATCATACTGAAAGGCAAGAAAAGATGGAATATTCATATTATTATGAGCCGAGTAATGCTCATCTTAACCCCTGCATTTTGCCATCAAAAACAGGAATCTTAAAGTTTTTGAATTGCCACCAGGTAATGAATGTCTCTTCATTTTTAAATCTTATTTTTAAAAAGGATTTTATTGCAACATGTAGACATTTGTCATGAAAGTCAGTCACCTAAATATAATTGTGCTGATTCAGTGTATATGCAGGAACTTCCATGATGAAATATTCTCACAAGGAAATAAGAAAGAAAAACATTGTAAATAGAGGAAACTGGAAAGCTGAACTGGAACTCTTTGATAGGCAATTAATATTCTACAGACTTCTGATATGAGATATGATTTAGTTACACATTCTAGATGTAATTTTATTACATTAGAAAAAAACCCAAAAAACTCACATCTATAACCTACATAAGTTGCTGGAGTTCTACATATATTGCTGCAACCTCGTACAAGCTGTGTAGCTTTTAGGGTTATCTATCACTTTCTTTGTCTTTCAGTAAGAAGTTATTGGATCATTTGACTAATTACTTGGGATTAAAAAGAAACAATTTTAATTCATCAGTTTTGGCAGAACTGAATAGAAAGCTTGTGAGTATGAAAATCCTGGTAGTGTTTTATATATAATATTATAGCATATACTACGTTTTGTAGAGTTCAAAGCACATACCGGTGCTTATGAATAAAGATTAATAATGTATGACAACAAACAATTGAAAGGAAATTATGAATGAACCTTATCATCCAACTGTCTGTAGAGACTAGTAACCTCTTCTTCATATTTCCGCTTCTCCTCGGATGAGATGCTGGCAACAACTGGGACAATGTTATCAATGATAGGCGTATTGTCACATGGCTCCAAGTTCTTTTGGTCTTTTGCACTGATCTGCTCTTCCTCTGGTACCGCCTCTCCTGAAAACACATCAGATTCCAATAAAGCAAGCCTCAATCTTTACCTTTACTCAGTGATGGGATTCATCTGGTGTAACAACTGGTTCAATGAGCACACGCTTTGCACACATACCAAGCACACACAGTGCGTTTGAAAACAGCTCTAAAATGTATTACCTTCTACTGCAGCCCCGGTGAGTAAAACGGCTGAGGCGCAGCAATCCGCTCTGCCGCACCTATCAGCTGGGCTTCAAACAAAGGAAATATAGGACAGACCAAGCACAGGAGCGGGTGGTTGGGGCCAATGGATTGCTGAAACTATCAGTTTGCCCGAACTGGTCCGAACCAGCTGAATCCCACCCCTGTCTTTACTTCACCACTCCTGTTGGTACTTATAGATAATTTTTAAGGAATTTAATTTTGCCATCAGCACAGTCAGATAGCTGGAACTATAAATAAATACATCTGGATTATTCAGACATCATTCGTTCCAATACAGCATGTTTCTAAACAGAAGACTTTCCCTCTCTCCCTCTCTCTCCCTCTCTCCCCCCCCCCTCTCTCTCTCTTTCTCTCTTTTTTTTTGCTAGCTCTGATCATTATTACTTTGACTTTTTGGATTGGATTCAGAGATATGATGCAGCCTCTTGCCTGAGTTAGGAATGATTTTTTAAGCTGTCATTTCTCTCTGCAGAGACAAAATCGCTTCTAATATTCTGAACAGCTACCAAATTGTTCAGCAATTGGGTGGCATTAATTACAAGAAAGGGCTAGCTTGCCTCTCAATGGCGAGCTCTTGCAAGGACTTTCCGCATGCCAAATGATCTCTTCCATTGGCATCTCCATGGAAACAAGATCCTCTGGATCAACTTTTTTTTACTTGCAATCCATGGTAAATGTGTAAACATTTCTTGCTAGGACTTCATACAGTGTGCAATCCACTGATTTATCCGAGATATTTATAGTGAGATATCCAACTACGCAAAACTATTACAATTCTGCAGATGCTATAAGATAAACTGAGAACTCATGACACACAAAATAATAGAGTAGAGTAGAGTAGAGTAGAACAGAACAGAATAACAGAGTTGGAGCGGACCTCGGAGGTGTTGTAGCCCAACTCTGTTACTCTGTTCTGTTCTGTTGTTCTGTTCTGTTCTATTCTATTGTGTCATGAGTTCTCAGTTTATCTTATGAATATTCTTAATGTGGATTCTTTAAATGATTGGCCAGCATGGGCTAGAAAGGAGTAAGACTCCAGTGGTGACAATAGATTTAGAGATAGTTATTGGGAGTCAGCTGCAAGAGGAAAAAATACTTAGAAAAGGAAAGACAATGTCTGTATTATCCTGGGTCTTCCTCCTCTCCTTTATTAAAGATAAAAATGACATTTAGAAGGTAACCTTTTAATATTCCAAATTACTTGTTTACTATATTCAAGTTCATATGTATATATATATATATATATATATATATATATATATATATATATATATATATATATATATATATATATATATATATATATATATATATATATATATATATATATATTAGTTTTTGATATTATTGAATATCAAACACACAAACAATTTCAGAAGCAAGATTACAAATGGAAAAAAGTATAGGATAATCAGTATGAAAAGAAAGAATTTGGCAGCAGTCCATCATTTTGTTTCTAAAAGCCAATTTCAAAGACTAGTCATAAATCACAGACACACTATAACTAAGCTTGAATAGTCATCTACAATAATGACTAAAATGGACTTAACTAGGCTACATGTGAAGTACATGTTTATATGTTCATTTGGCACTAAACCCTATTCAATATGGAGTCCATATGGGGAAGGTTGCACTATAAACACCATTAACTCCATGAATAGCTCTAGAAACATAGTGTAGATGATCTTTAAGTGTATTCCAGTATATATGGAAAATGTCAATTAATAGTTGAATATGAGCTCATCGTTATTATTCAGTATTTTTAAAATCCTGCCACGTTTTTGGTTCTAAATGTTAACAGAAATCTTATGATGGTTCCAGCACTTAATAAAGCCTGACATACCTGAGTCTTACTGTGGGAAATTAAATTTTAGATCTCATGAGAAATTGAAACTTTGGAATTATTCTTATTTAAAAATAGCAGAAAAGGGAGCAGTAGAAATTAGGGGCTGAAAAGAAAACGATTACTCTTAACCAGAGAATATTAAAGATGTCTTTAAAACTTCTATTAAAAAAAAGAATATAATTTATCCCAAACTCGCTGAATTGCAATTTATTTATTGTAAACTTTGAATGCCCCCTTTATTATTCTTTTATAAAAACTGAAGGCAGTGAACGTACCTAATTCTTTGAGTGATGATTCAATCTCACCCAGCAAGATATCATGACTAAGGTGGGACCAAAACTTCTTGCTTTCTAGCCTGGTGCCTTAATCATAGTCATGTATCTGTATGTGTATACTTTAAAGTAACAACATTCACCATATTCCTTAAATATTTAATATTTAATTTATATTTAAAATACCATATTCTTTGATTCTGGTATTTTAAAAAGCCATTCAAATTCCAGAAACTTAAATACAAGGGTAACATTTTTATTAAGTGTGAACTATTCAATAATATCAAAAATTCGAGAGGGGGATATGCATATAAATTTGACTAGTACACAAGTAATTTAGAATACTAAATCAGAATATCCTCCAAATGTTATCTTTATCTTTAACAAAGGAAAGGAGGAGAACCCAGGAAACTACAGGCATGGCAGCTTTACATCTATCCTGAGCAAAGTCCTTGAACAGATCATTAAACAGCATGCTTGTGAGTACTCAGGTAACCATGCTACAATTAACGGACGCCAACAGCACTTTTTCCCAAACCAACCATGCTAAACTGACTTTCTCATCTTCTTTGACACAGTGAATACCTTAGCTGATCAGTTTGTATTTTCTTTCTGGGTTTTGCATTCTATCTCTCTAAAGTAACACAAATTAAGCATTTCTTGCAATATAGCTAAATTCTGTGCTACCTTCTATTCCACACCTGGCATGTTATCAAGAGCAAACCAATAGCCAATGAAGGATGATGGAATAGCAAGTATTTAAGACTGTGGGAGTACTTTAGGGAAGGAAACGTTCTACAGCATTTATCTTATGAGCTACAGCTTTTTAAATCATGAAACTGTGTTTCCTGAAGATATATTTATAACTTGTATTCTTCTTATCTATCAGATGTTACCTTCTTGGTTATATTATGGTTTACAAACACAGAAACAGAAATCAGATTTTACTATCATGCAATGCATTTAATATGGAGAATGCCTTCATCTAAATGTTGTGTCCTACACTATTTTTGTTTTTAAGTTCATGACA
Organism: Natrix helvetica; assembly: GCF_964273705.1. Classification (NCBI taxonomy): domain Eukaryota; kingdom Metazoa; phylum Chordata; class Lepidosauria; order Squamata; family Natricidae; genus Natrix; species Natrix helvetica. The sequence goes on along the minus strand of NC_138548.1, from coordinate 150,138,318 downwards.
AATTAAAATATAACTCCTGCCTTACTCTTCTAATTTATTAACCAGGTCTTTTCTATGTCTCTTGTTTAATCCAAGCCTGCACTGAAACCATCACACAAGAAGGGGATTGTGCAGATCCGATGTTTGTTCTACCTTTTATGCTTAATGAAGAAAATAGCACCACAACAGAACTGCCTAGGAATGAGCTCTATTGATATATTTCTAGAGATACAAAGAGAAAACTTTATCATTGCAAATATTTGGCTTACTTTTCAACAAAGGCTCTCAATAGTGAACTCACCATTCCGCCACCTATTCAGTTCCATCTCCAGATGCTGGATAACATTTTTTAATGTTTTGTTTTTCTCCTTCTCTTTTTCATATTTCTTTTTCCATTCCTCAGCAGTCAACTCAAGATTCACAGAAACTGTATTCTTAATCGTTTTCGCTCTGTCCAAAAAAACAAACTGAACAGCTAATGCACTCTGTTTAATAAGTGAATATTCAGATACAAAACCATTGTTGCAAATACAGTACAGATTTCTCCTCAGGTTCAGGAATGTGTACATTGGTTTCACATTTTATCATTTGTTTTATATAGTTTATCAATTTTATCTCCTAGTGCAGAGTTCCCCAACCTTTCTGGGTTGGAAGCCTGGAGGCAAGGGCAGGCGACTTTACCTGCGCACACGGAAATGGGCTGCACCCATGGCGCCCACAGCAATGCTACCACCTGCGGCGACACTAGCACAAGTGGGGGTTGTGCACCCATGCACACACACTCACACATTGGTCAGCCACTCACGTGGCCCAGTGGCCAAGAGGCTATGGCTCAAAAGTGGGCTGAGCCCACAGGTTGGGACCTCTGTCCTAGTGCTTAATGCTCTGATCACCCTATAGGACTACTAGAGGTGTTGAAATAAAGCAATTGCCTATCAGCCTTCATGTCTCCTTCCTTCACCTCTCCTTCCTCCAATGAACAAGGCTCACTTCTGTTGGCTGAAATATTAAAGTTGCTATAAGGGAGGCTTATATGTGCTTGCCTGACAGTGATGTGAGATCTAATTTGACAGGTTTCCAGACTGTTGATGTGTTATTTCTTCCCCCAAAGTGCTGCCAAGAGGGAAGCTTAGCTTAGCACTGAACAGGTAGGGCACAATAAAAGAAACAACAGGTAGGAAGAGATGGCTAGGTGATAATAAGAGGAAATTGGGGGAGGAAATGTGAAACTGATCGAACGCACCTGGCCTGTCCCTCATCATCAGAACTTCTATACAGTACATTGGGATTAGAGTATTTTATGAATTACAGATTAGGCTCAAGCTAATGTATACTATTAATTCCATACCTGCATGACAAACATATCTCTCTCCCTCCCTCCCTCCCTCCCTCCCTCCCTCCCTCTCTCTCTCTCTCTCACACACACACACACACAAGTTTTTGCAATCAAATAAAATTTAAGAGGAAAACATACATATCGTTCTTGATTTATGATTGGTTACTTGTCAACTGAAGTTACAACAGTCCGTGAAAAGCTACTTATGACTCAGATTCCTCTGTTGGAGGGGGAGGAGACAGTCACATGACTGCATTTTGGGTGTTCGGCAACCAGCCCACATTTATGGTCATTTTCAGCTCCCTGCAGTCAGGTGATTTAGTATGGTTTTGTTGGAAAATCCACATTTACGACTGATTTCCAACAAAAACAAATGACCCATAGCAAACAATGATTTTGCTTAACAGCTGTGGTATTCACTTAACAACTAATGCACCCAACCACCACCACAAAAATGGTCATAAAATTGAGTCTGGTCACATAGTCACCCATTTTACAACCATCATGACCTATGACTGTAATTAGCAGGCTCAATTATGCTCATAAGTTGAGGACTATCTGTATGCATTCAGACATTTAAAAAACAGAGACTGAAAAAGCATTTATCAGGGATGGTATAATAAATCCTACAATGTGTAGGGAGTTGGGCTTGATGACCTCTTAGGTACCTTCCACTCTATGATTCTATGACAAACAAACACAAATTGCAAAACGAGCAAATCAGAGAATGTGAAAGAGCAAAGGCTGGTAATCTCTCCGGTTCTCAAATGAAGTTTATATTAAAATATTCAAATTCCAAAGATATCCTGAAATAAAAACTAAATATATCCGTTCTTCACAGATCAAATAAAAAAAATCCAGCTGAAGTGCAGAATTGAATAGCTGCTAAGACGCTAAAAACAGAAGGCAAGTTTAAATCATTTGAGAATCGGCAGTATCTATGAATGGGAAATTTGCTTATTTTCTTTTTGGTAATTTTTGGCTCATTTTTCTTCAAAGTCCTCCACTTCTTACATTAGTATCTTCTTTATTTCTTTATGTGAATAAACAAGTCAGTCTTCTGCACCAAGGAGTGACACATTTTAAAAAGTGGCTCAAGAGGCCTGACAATTAGCAATAGAAATAGCACTTAGAGTTATATACTACTGCATAGTGCTTTTACAGCCCTCTCTAAGCAGTTTACAGAGTCAGCCTATTGCCCCCAACAATCTGGGTCCTCATTTTACCCACCTCGGAAGGATGGAAGGCTGAGTCAACCTTGAGCCTGGTGAGATTTTAACCACCAAATTGCAGGCAGCCGGCAGACAGCAGAAGTAGCCTGCAGTACTGCATTCTAACCACTGCACCACCGCGGCTCATTAGTTTATAGATTATATGTTAGCTCTCCACTACCAAAACAATGGACTAAAATGGTTTAACCGGAACTTGAAATGCCATTGATTGCTCACTTTATTACATCTGCAGACATATTAACTTTATAACCGTGTGTGTGTGTGCACACGTCAGGAATTAGGAAACATCTATTTTGTTTTCTCAATTTCTTATTTTTCCAGCTTTAAACATTTCCACTTCTGTTTCATATTAAATCTTACACATACTATCATATTCGTAATATACATATTTCCCCCCCAAATGCATATTTTGCAACAATTTCAATGGACTTAATGTATTTTATGTTTTTAACCATAAATAGAATTGTGATTGGCATTTTTCTCTATTATGCTAATCATGATGCATTTTATTGGAGAACTATATTTCATTTCATTTGTTGCATTTATAATCTGTTACATGTGAGGCCTTTACTCTCTGCTCCACCAAAGCCATTGAAAAAACCTCACTAAATTCTAACAGTGGTTTGATGCTGGCTGGAAGATTAGAAGTCTGTATGTTTTTACAGGTTTTAGAAAATGTTAGTGACACTCCCTACCTAATTTATGGCAGAAATAGCTATTCACATCAACATAATTGCTAGAAAATCAATACAATCCCATCAGCCCCTGAACCAGTAAAGCGTTGATGCATAAAATTAAATCACAATGAAAATTCTTTTGCTGCGTGCACAATTTTATTCTTGACTACTTTCTCAAAATTATTAGAATATCATTGCTGCTTGTTAGTGGAAATTTTCAGGTCCATCAATATTTTTATATTCAGCTTTAATTGGTTAACGTAATTTCTGCTGTGAAATCTTGCTGCAACCCTCTTTCATATTTCTCAGCACATTTTATTAAATAACACAGCACATTAAATGGCAATTAAGCTTTTACATTATTGTCTTTATCAAAAGAGAGTATCTGCCTGTCTGCCTGTCGATCTTTCTCTCTGTGTTTGTATAGATACTAATTTGACTTTTTTTTCTTAAAGCCTAAATCACAATTTCTTTGTATTTGTATTCACACAACATATGGCGCCTCTCTACTGAAGTTTATACTTAAAATACCATATTTTTCGGAGTATAAGACGCACCTTTTTCCCTCAAACAAGAGGCTGAAAATCTGGGTGCATCTTATACACTGAATACAGCATATTTTCCCTCCTTAAATCCCACCCCCTTTACTCAAATAGCTGTGCAGAGCTTGTAGGCGGCTTTCAGAGAGCTCCTGGGGACTGGGGACGGCAGAAATGAGCAAAAAAACCAGCCCGTTTTTGCTCAATTTTGCTCCCCCCAGCCCCCAGGACCACTCTATAAGCTTCCTAATGCCTTTTTTTTTGACAAAAAGGGCATTTTTTTGCTCATTTTTGCCCTCCCCCTCCAGGAGCACTCTACAAGCCTCCTAAAGGCTATTCATGCCCTTTTTCTGAAAAAAAAAACCCGGGCCCTTTTTTAATTTGCGTCTTCAAAACCAAGGTGCGTCTTATACTCCGATGCGTCTTATACTCGGAAAAATACGGTAATCTGTTTAAGTTACTTTGATTTTAATCTGTTTCAGTAACAAAGTAAAGATGAGTAATTAAAAGGCAAGATAAGACATTTATGTTTGCTCACCTTTGTCCAAACATTAGAGTAGACTTGCTTTCTGCTTCATTGAAAATGGATGGGGAACAACATATGACAATGGTCGTTCTACAGTTACCACCTAACGAATCTTGGAGAATTCGGGTCATTTTGCTATCTCGATATGGGACGTGAGTTTTCTAATTAAGAAAGATAAGAAATTGAAATACATGCACTCACACACAAGCATTCAAAGGCTGTTGTGAAAATTTGTTGTAATTTGGATTTCTTTTTTTAAAAACTTTATTAGTTCATCACAATATAAAATACAAATAAAATGAAAATAATAGGAAATTAGGGGAAGAAAGGAGGAAAAGAAGGAAGTATAGGGTAGAAGTGGGAAAAGGGGAAAAAGTCATTGACCTCTGACTCCTTTTAACACAGTAGAAGATAACATTACAGCCTCAACCTTTTTGCTTTTACATAATATATGCTAGCCATACTATCATTTGGATTTCTGTACATAAATGCCTTCCAAAATATATATTATGTATCTTGATATACATGTGGGAAAAAGATGCAATATATTTTCAGGGTATTTTTAATTGCTACAAATCAAAAATTTAAAAACACATAACATATTTAATTTATTTAAATACAGTATAATATAAATTAATAAATGTTATTTTCCTTCAATATTTTGTTTAAGGAAAAAAAGGGCCTTTCGTGTTTTCTGCTTTTTCTCCCCATGCTTTCATCTCTCTTCAGCTGCATCTTCTGCTTGTTCAAATGTTTTATTTGTACAGCCTGATGGGTGTCTACATACACCACAATCCATGCATAAACAATTCCACAGAAGCCATTTACTTAGGCTAGCTATCCTAATGGCATCAACTATAACAATGTGATATGTAATTGGCATGTGAGAAGTTAATATTTATTCATGAATTTATTTATCAATGGGATCTAACACACTTTCATCACAGACAATGCTGGGCTGGTTGCTTTTGGATACAATGCTGGTTATTGGTTATAAGTAAGTAAGTAAGTAAGTAAGTAAGTAAGTAAGTAAGTAAGTACTTACAGTTCCTTCCGCCAATGCCGAAATCACATTACCCAGTGCAGACAAAGACTTGTTAATGTTTTTAGCTTCATCAAGAACAGATCCCTCAGCTCCAGTTTTGCTGACCTATCAGAAAAAAAACATGTTATTGTAAATGAACTGAGTTCATACTCTCTAAGGACAGATTAAAAACAATGATGAGATTATATTTAGAAGAAACACATAATGCGGTCTGTCAAATCAGAAAAATCTACAATACTTTCAGTTCATCCAAAACCGCATTAAGTAAACGGCATTTCACTCACATTTCATGAATTTCACTTACATTTCCAATATCCATCAAAGCAGCTTAGAAAGCCAAATCTATCTGACTTTAGCTAAAAAATGGCAGGCATTCTCAGATCATTCTCATGTTTTTACAGATTATTATACAATTAAACCTCAATTTTCCAGACTTCCATTCAGCAAATTTTGCTTCAGGCATTATTCCCAATTGTGTCCATTGTTTCTGGAGTAGTTTGGACAACTAATGTAATATATGTTATTTGCATCAATTTACATCATTACTATAAATATGTAATTGTTTTCATCTAATGTAAATCTATTGCACCAATTTACATTATTTGCAAATAACATGAATAGAGCAAATGAAGTAAAATGTAAATTATGTTGAACTCAGTTAAACTGAAGTTTCACTGGGTACAATAGTACCCAATAATAACTTTAAAGCCACGATTTAAGGATATGTTTCAGTTATAGTGACAGAAAAGACTTTACAAAATAAATAATTTTCAGCAATAGCTAAAGTTTGGGCTGTCACCTTTTTATTAGATATTACTTCATTTATTTAAAACAAGAGGTAAGATATTTAGGAATGGCTTATCTCCTATCTCAACACACGAAACATTGTTTTGAATTGGCACATATTATATCCAATATATTATTTACTTGTTGGGGCAATCATGTAGCTCCTTCCTGAGGGAGATGAGAGGTTTATAAATAGGAAATATAGCCTTTATATGTTTTGAGTGTGATTTATTACTTTAAGTCAAGAATTCCAAAAGGTCCTACCTTGTAATCAAGAATTTTATGTGTAGCAGTAACAGGGCCATTACCTTTTCACTCCCAGCAAGATCTACCAGATAAAGCTTCCCGCTGAGTTTTTTTTCAGTTTCCACATTCTCTTGTTTGATATTAATTAGGAAGATACTGTGACTTCTAGAACTGTGTTCATTCATGTCTAGGAAGATAAAATGCAATAAGCTAATCGTGCTCTTTAAGGGTTTTTTTTCATCTATGTCTTCTAAATTCCATTAAACCATCATCCTCATTTGATTTCCTTGTTTTTATCAGTGAAGACTAAACTTGGTCCTTACCTGTGACTGCAGTTCTTCAGAATTCGTTTACGAGTTCGCATGGGTGCCAATCCATATGTAACCTTCTGAGAACTTACTGAATTATCTGCCAGGAGCTCTGCTACCCAAACATCCAGCACAATCAACCCCACACTCACACAGCAAAATTATTCCCACCTATGTTGACAGGACCAGCACAGAATGTAGTATCCAGTTGGCACATAACAACGTCCACAGTAAGATTTGTAGATGGCCACATTAATGAAACTGAGAAGAAGACATTGAATAAAAGCTATGTAACCCTGTGGATGGAACCCCGGCCCCTTCAACTCCGAATAGGAGGAGGATACTGAAGTGGGGTTCTGAGAGCATTTGCATTTCAGTATTTGCAGCAGAGACAATGGAATCAAAGTTCGGGGGGGGGGAACTATACAGCCCAACAGCTGTGGAGAAAAGAGGGAGAATTGCTGCGGTGTCCCAGGATGGGGGACAGCATCCCTGCTGCCAAAAGAGGGGTGAAGATCCTAATCAAAAGTGACCGTGTTTCTAATCCAGGTGCAGTTTTGGGATTCATCATCCATGGCTAAAGAGGTGGACCCCAGAAGCCTCTTGCCACATCTGCAGAGGGCGCCCCCAGAAGGAAATCAGCAGAATTTTATGCCTTTGAACAGACATTTTTTGCCTTTGCAGAGCCAAGTTGGGTGTGGCCTGCGTGTGACACATCCAGCCTCTGGACCGCCAATTTGACAGGCCTGATCTAGAGCATAAGGCTAGAATTGTATTAGGCTGGTCTATCTCTTTTTATATTGAGTGTGTGCAACCCAATCTTCCTTTGTTACCTTTCATGATGTTGAATTATTTTGAATGAATCCTGCAGTAGACTGGTTGATTCAGCATGGCTAATGTATCAACTCCCTATGTTTTATTGTTCCCCTTTCTTTAATTAGCCAGAGCCAGGAAAGGATGCAGATTTCCCCTTCAATCCTGTTCTGGTTCCTCAAGAGATCTGGTGTGGAAATGAAGAACTGGTTTATAACAGAGGCCTGATGGCATTGAGGGAATCTAATTTTCCACTCAATGTTCACCTCCACACACAGGTTATATCTGAATCAAAGTAGCTACAGGGAGGTCTGATTCAACGTCAGTCATTCAGTCATGTACAACCTTCGGCCACTCTATGGATCACATTTTCTATGCCCCTTTAGGTCCACTATGTTAATTCCATAGTAGCCAGCCAATGGGTACTAGGGAGGCCCCTTCAAACCTGGCATACCTTATTATACAGTTATACCTTTTGGGTCTTCTATTTACATGCTTGTTAAAAACTTCAAAAAAAATCTAGAATGTTTTATCATCATTCTAAATTATAAAACATTATAATGATTTATAATCAAGTGCACTTATACAGTTGCATCCACTAATCATCGCATGAAATACTTTTGCCAATACAACTGTGGAATATTGCTTACTTAACTGTTCAGAAAATAATGGCCATACATTTTTAAATATTTGACCTTGAAAACATTTACTCGGGTTTAATGCTCCTGGTTGCTCAGTAATAAAGGCTACATCCCATTAAAAGTTTATTTCAAAAGAAATTGCTGATCTCTATTTAAAACAAGGATCTTCAGAGCATTTGTTCAGTATGTATTTTAAAATCCAAAGACCAAAAATCCTTAAGCCTCAAAATGTCAGTCACCATTTAAAAAAAAAATCAAGTCACATATCTAAGAATCTGATTAACTGCTATATAACAGAGATAACTTGAAGACACTAATGAATTTGATGAGCAAAACGTATATTTTCTTGACTATTGTAAAATTATTGTAATTTCAGTACAACAGTAATTGAAATTTCGTTTTCAGAATGTAATTGCAGACTTAATGTATGAATGCTTACTGGTAACAGCTACATGACGGTTTGTTTTCCCTTCATCAATGACATCCATAACTTCTTCAGGACTAGATACAAATCTCTCTGTGCAGCCCTAAAAACGTAAAATTCAACATTTCTTTTAGGCAAAACGTTGACTGGAAACAAACCTAAACCAGTAACTATAGCTTCTCAAAAACCAGAGACAAAACTCAATTTATAAGCCTACAGTATATTAACAGAACACAAAACTTCAGATAATAAACAAGAAGCAGCTGCAGAACTATATAAGATGACCTGATTCTGCATCCAAGGATTCTTTTGTAGACCCATCTTACAGCATATTTTAGGCTCTCACCATTCAAGAGAATAAATACCATTTCATCATGAAATTGGGAAACTATATTTTATATTCCATTTATACGTAGACTGTGCATCTCTAGCTTGCTTTGGTATTTATGCATGGTTCTAACATATGTTGAAGCTTATACTAATAATAAAAATGCCTATAATTTGCATTCCATTTTCCTGCATGAGTATATGCGCCAGCCAGCTGATCGTGCTGCACGCATACCCACCAAAAACCCACAAGACTAGCTGGCCGTCACAAATGTGCATGACAAAAACCGGAAGTTCATTTTTGGGGGGGTGCATGTGCCCTGGGCAGCTCCTCTTCCAGGTTGCGGCCCAGACGAGCGGGCACATGCATACTCCCTTTTTGGCACTTGGTGCTGAAAAGGTTCACCATCACTGCTATAGACTTATATTGCAACATAGGATTGATAAATGTATGACCCCTTTTACTGAATTGATTGAAGGCTGATTACCCTTTCTGCCCATGAAGATTGCCAGATAATAAGCATAATAAAAAATGTAAGGATAAAGAACATATTTATACAAAACATGGTAGGTTAAAAAGCATGATAGTTATGATAGAAAGAAAGATGATATAGATTCACAAAATGCATTAGATAATTATACTGTGTGTATTTGTCTGTGTGAGTGTGTGTTTGTTTGTTTGTTTATTGTTGCAACAACACATAGTTTGGGTTTTTTCATTTTTAAGTAATTGTTATGTATATTTTTGATAATACGTGTATCTCTGTGTTTTGTTCCTCTTTTTTACTTTATAAATGTTATTTATATTTTAAATAATATAGGTAATCCTTGATTTACACTGATAGTTTGGATGGGGGCTAGGGATAGTGCAAAAGAAGGCTTGAGAGGAATGGTGCAGGTTAGGAAGGGTGCATGAGGATGCCAAAGAGGTGTGGCAAGGATTAGGAAAGGTGTGTGTGTGTGTGTTTGTGTGGGTGTGGGTGTGGGTGTGTGAAAGGCTTATATGGTGCAAACCTTCTTCACGTCTCAAGAAATGTTGCTAAATAAGACACTACGTGTTTTGGAGTATGATTTTACCTATCAAACTCTGTCTCAGGAGTATAGATGGAGATGTTTTGGTATTAAAATACTTTATGACTTGTGAGACAAGTTGATATTTCAGATTATCTGCTCTTCATTATCTGTCAAATATGAGACATGAGCAAACTGGCAAACATGAATTAGATAAAGAATAAAAGGACCTACTGCAGCTTTCCAAAGCGGGCAGTTCAGATTCTTCTTATTTATTGGCAACTCAAATAGTCCTGCTAAGCACTTTACTTTGCAAATCTCATTATACGACGAATGAATTATTCTTGAATGCTATGCCAGGCTAAATTAATTTAATAATCTTTTGAGACAATTTTATTATTTTAACTTCTAATAGAATTGTTTTAATTAAAAAATACTTTTTGCTTTAGAAAATGCTGTAAGATAAAACATGGGGCACTATGGATCCTGAAAAATTAATCTCAAAGGACATTTGGCAATATGCTGAAAAAAGAAAGAAAGAAAGAAAGAAAGAAAGAAAGAAAGAAAGAAAGAAAGAAAGAAAGAAAGAAAGAATAAGTATATCTAGTAACTCTTTAATAATTTTGATGAAATAATTAAAGCAACTTGATTTGCTTCAACGAAGAAGTCAACAAGTTGAGCTCGGCTGAAAGGCTTATAGCTTGGGTGGCTTTAGAATCAGAAGGTGACTGGCATGAAAGCAGCTTTTCCACACTGGTGGCTTTTCACAACCACTGACCTACTAGTGAGTTATTGCGACAGCCCAGCAATGTGAGAGGAGTTTTTCTGCACTGCTGGTCTCTTTTATCAACTGGTCAACAAAGGAGAGAATGCAGAAGCACAAAAGGGCAAGTCATATCACATCACTGTCTTCTTTCAACTGCTTGCTAACACTTGGAGATAGTTCAACGCAGTAGTGAAATTCAAATTTTTTTACTACGGGTTCTGTGGCGTGGCTTGGTAGGCGTGGCATGGCTTGGTGGGCGTGGCAGGGAAATGATACTGCAAAATCTCCATTCCCGCCTTACTCTGAGGCATTTGCCGGTTCTCCAAACTACTCAAAATTTCCACTACCGGTTCTCCAGAACCTGTCAGAACCTGCTGGAACCTGGTTCAATGCGGAGATACTCTGGGGTTTGGGATTGGCCACCTTCAGTGTGTGCAGTAGGATAATCTCCACCAGAGGTGACTAACCTAGGAATCCTCTTGGTAGAAGGATTAAAAAACACTTTCCTCAGCCTTTTTCCAAACACCTGCAGGAGAATGCTGAGAGGTCTATGAAGCAGACTCATGGAGAAATATGACAAAGATGTTAGTAGAAATTCAATGAAGTGCATACAGAGGTTAAAAAAATCTTCTGCAGAAATTCAATAAAGTATGCACTGAAGAAATATGGCAAAGGAACCATGCTGATTCAGGAAGCAGTTTCAAGGAAGTACTTCATTTGACGATTTCATCAAAACAAAGACCCTTTGAAGCTACAATACTTGTTCATGGTCCATTACTACCTTAGACAAATAAGTATTTAAACAAAAGGAATAATGGAATCTAGGAAGGAGGATTGTAGTTTGCAAAATATTACAGGGCCGTAATATCTGTCCTTTCCTCCCATCCCAAGGTAGAAAATAACAATATTCATGCTGCTTTCAAAAATGGTCAGCAAGAAGATCAAAATAATCCTTGGAATGCTAAAATAAACTAAGTAATTCCAAGGATTCTATAGCCTAACAGCCCTTTCCCTTTAAATTAATTTAGCTAATAAGAACTTGAAAATCTAGCATGCTTTTGTGAGCTGTTAGGGGGCTAACAGAATTATTATTATTAATTAAAATACAGATTTTCCAGTTGATTAAAAAATATTCTTTTCCTTCATCTGGAATCATGACATATTGATGCAGTGTTAGAGACATTCAGAGAAACAGAAATATTCTACTAGTAAAAAAAATGTATACTTAACCTTTAAGAGATAGACATCCCTAAACTTAATTAGTATGCTTTTTTGTTTGCACTATTTTGTATAATACTGTGACTTCTGCTTTGGCAATTTTATCATGGAATTATTCATTTTATGGCTAGGGCTTCTATTATTCAGGATCTTTTCATCTATTCGACCTTGAGCGTATTTTACAATTTGTTCTCAATGACTACCTTGAGTTCTTAGAGTTAAGTCACCTTGATTGTATTTGCAGAAAGACAACATACATATTTTAAAAAGAAAGTAAATGTGATCGCAAATGAATTCAAGAAGCATTTAAATTAAATAATTAAAATTGGTTTTTTTCCATTATAGGTAGAAGTGCTTTTACCTTGACGTATGGGACTCTGTTCTTGTCTTCATGTACTGCAAGATTCGTTTTTGAAACTGTAAGAAACATAAAGGACCATCAATTAATGATATATTTAAATTGGAAGACTGGCAAGAAAGTCTGAATGAATTATAATTCAAACAGATATTTTGAATTATATCTGTTTGATTTTATGTTTTTATGTTCCACTTAAAAAAAAATCAGTGAGAGTTTTCATCTAGGATTTGCATATTTCAAACCAAATGGGCTTTACCCTATTAGTAGGTTTAGGTACAAAATGACAACTGGAATGATTTCATAAGTAATGTTATGCATATTCTCAATAAAGAATATGGAAAGACTCAGGAACATGAAATACAAATAAATTAAGGTACATGTAAAATGTCCACAGGTTTCTTTTAATATGACCCATATAGAATTGCATATCACATATAAGGCAAAAACAAGGTATGGACCAGTTCCACTAGTGGTTGGAATACTATAGATAGGGTTACAGGAATTTGCTAGGAAGAAAACAAATTTCTTCAACAATGCCATTTCATTCCTTTTAAATGGCTGCTACAACTCTTGGGTGATAATTATATAAAGCTATAAAATGCTTTTTAAAGTAATCCATTTAAAGCAAAACAATTATGGAGATCACTATCAATAATAAAGTAGAAATATATAGAAAAGAAAAGTTTAAAGATCCTAGTTTCCCCTGCAAAAAAACTGCAAAACTGGAATCAAGCTGTACCTTTCTGATAAAGTACCCCAAAACTGATTATTGGTTAAATAGAAATAGTTATTGTTAAACAGAAATATGACACATGCTAAGGATTTCATTAAGGTTGGTAACTTTGTCCACATATTCTCTATCTTACAAAAAGTTGGCCAAAGTGAAACAATGTGGCATAGGTCAATATCTATTGGAGGACAAATAGCGCATATGGAAGATTACAATTTGGAGGAGTCTTCTAATAAGGGACTTCATTATCAAGCTTGATCATTGATCATCTCCCTCCATTGGAACAGATAATTCCCCTGATATTAGGACTATGTGGTGCATTGTAAAATACTCAATCTGTTAAAATGTGTGGAAGGAAGGAAGTAAATATATGCACAAATGCTTGTTAAAAGAAGCCTCTGTTAAAAATGCATTGAAGGAAATGAATCACAAATATAAAATTGTACAATTAAGAGAAAGTGAAAGGACATAATAGCTTTGTATAAAACCTATCTGATCTTTTGATGCGGATTTGATAAAACATGAAAGCAGAGATATAAGTGTAATTATGAATGAAAAGGCTAAAAGGATATAAAATATGTGATAGATAGAACATAAGAATTGTTGACATCCACTGTGGATACCAGTAGAAATCCATGGACTAAGATATTTCCCCATCACCAAAGTGTTTAGTCAGATGGGTGTCCCAATCATATGTGATATTTGCTTTTTTAATTATTTGTTATATTTTTATTTGTTCTCATGGATCCAAATGATTTCTAAAAGTCCCTTGGGACTTTTACTCTTTCACACCTTTCTGGCAGGCAACGGGGTGCTAAACACTATTTTTCTGTGTCTAGGCTGTCTCCTGTAAAACCATAATTTTGTTTTGTTTTATTATATTCTATGGAAGCTGCTAAGATTCATAAATTACAATGAGATGTAAATTTAAAAAATAGGTAGAGTAAATAAATGCATGTAATACTCCAGGAAATTATAATGAAATCTGAATGTGTAGGAAAACACTACTACACTCTGAATAAAAATAGGAAAAATTTATTCTGCTAGATGACATGAATGGATGGATGGATGAGAAAGAGATAAGACAGCACATTCTTAGACCATTTAGAGATTGGAATTATTGGTGACTAAAAATGGCTTATCTCTTTCAAATACATGATTCAAACACAAGTTTATGTATGTATATGAAGGATAAAAACATGACAGGTAGACAGACAGACTTTAGATAGACAGACAGATATCATTTTGTTGATTATCATGAACAATTGAGATAATTAGTGAAATTACAAGTTGATCAGAAATTCTGACTTGAGACAGACTATTTTTGGTGGCACTGTGAGGGATTTTAGGGAAAGTGGATGGGGGGGGAAATAGAGTGACAGCAGGGACAGAAAGGGTTTAGAAAAAGAGGGAATATTGAAACTGCTTCAAGTAGAATAGAATTAATTACATTACAGAATATTGCAAAAGCCTATGGAATTATGCTAAAGAGAAGTATGAAAAGGATGACGGAGAATGCCAGAATGACAAGCACTATGGATGAGAAAAATATCCTTGAGAATGACTCCTGAAAAAGAACTAAAAAGACATAGAAGTGAACACCTGAACACTTGCATTTGACAAGGGAAAGAATGTTATTTCTCCTTAACTTTAAATTTTCTTTTTCAGTAATAGATTCTGATGGTCCCAATGAAGGGCACAAGCATCTAAGACACCCCATTTTCTGGATTCTGACATACCATTTTAAGAAGGGTCTCTAGACTTCATTGATTAAAATAATCCTTAAAATGTTCAGTATGGGAGAAATGGCATTTTTTTGTGAGTGTACAAGGGTTAAGGTTTAATACAGGGGTAAGAACTGATTTTAGAAAACAAAACAAAATAAGACAACTTAATGGATGCATTAAAAATAATAATACAATCCTGCTACTTACCATCCAATAAGTCCCTTATTTTGTCCAAGTAAATCTCAAAATAGGAAACCTAATTATGAAAGCATACAATATTACACATACATGTGAAAAAGAAAAACTATAAAATACAGTAGACTCTTAAAGTTCTTTGAAAACATACGAGACATGTTTACTCAGCAATTTCACCCAAATTAAGAGAAAACATTGAGGAAATATTTGTACTGATTGTTTCTGAGATTCTCTGTCATCCAGGTCATAGTTGTTCCAAAGATGCTTCTCCAAGAGGCAACTGGACTTTCTTGTTCTTCTTTGAAGCTGAAGCAGCTTCTTGGATGAGAAGCAAAACGTCTTCAAAGAAAAACCAGAAAGTCCAGTTGCCTCTTGAAAAAGCACCTTTGGAATGTTCTTGGCATTAGGATATGCCATCTCCATAGAACAAAATGTTTCTTTAATGGGCTAGAATAAAAGAGGCATCATCTTATGTCCTGTTTTCCATCTCTTTTCTTCTGCTGTTATGGACATTAAAAGATTAAGGCTGTAACAACTACTGTAAAAGCTAATTATGCTGATAAACATAATCAAAGCTACAATGCTGTTTCCAGTAGCTCTGGAAAGTTTGGTGTCCTTTGGACATAGCTTGATATAATTATAATTAGTATGAAATCTCTGCTTTTGCCTGCCTATTTACCTACTTTTTCCAGTATAATCATCAAGCCAAAATAAATGGTGAATATGCTTACTGTGACCAGGATATAAGGATTGAGTGGGATCATGCTGGGGCACAAGCTAATTTGAACATTCCCCATCGTAAGTTTCCAAATCCATGAAAAGCTAAAAGAAAGGAATTATTCCCCCATCACAAAAGCCAATATAATTAATGGAACTTTGTTTGGGAGTCACCCAGAGCTGGTTAAAAGATTGGTAGCTATATAAATGTTTTAAATAAATAAAATAAAATGGAACTGTCAAGGCAAGAGAAGGATTGAATTTGACACATGACCAATATAAATACCCTTTCATTGGTTCCTTTGTGAAAGATAGGAGCTGATCTATTCACAAACAGCAGATTTATATCATAATATGTTTTTGCATATGTTCCAACTAAGGCTGGTTATAATCATTACATTTTGATCTGAATTTGACTAAGGGTAAAATTGAAATGGGAAGGTGTTTTTTTAAAAGCATTAACCGAGTTGGCTACATAAATAATTTAATAAATTATTTGTAGCATTGCCAAAGCTTTTTTCTCCTTTTAAAATAATAGCTTCAACAGGGTGTGTAGGTAGGTAGTGGGAAAGAATTATGAGATAAAATTAAAGCTTCAGAAAGGAGTAGCTGGTGATCTTATTATTTTTAAAGGCAATTGCAGATCTTAATGGGATTGACTTCGTAAGAGTTCAAACCATACATTTTATTTATTTATCTATCCAATTTTTATAACTGCCCATCTCACCAAAAGCAACTCTGGGCAGCACCCAACAATGTGCAAGCTAAATGCATCATTAAGTACTTATTCCTCTTATAAAATTCACTATATGGAAGAGGGAATAAAAGGCATAATAAGACCTCAGACTTTTCCCTGTCAATGAGCAAGCAAGGAGATGTATAGCCTATGGAGATCATTTGCATATACAGTGGGTGGCAATTATAGCAAAGGCCGCACAAGTACTTTTTGTAATGCGCTTGGGAAAAGATCACATCCCATATATTCCTTTACATTATGCATGTGTCAAAAGGTACATGATGTTCTACCAGAAGAAATATGTTCATTGTCCTTAGACTGGATCAATATCCATTGGAACTTTTACTATATTAAATAGCTCCTTCCACTGTAGGTCTCATGGCTACAGCATAAAAAGACAGCAATACAAAGAGTGTTTTTAAACATGTACAATGTGTTTCCCATAGTTCAACAACAAGTTCCCAATGTAACTGGAGTGAGGAACAATCAAGATGGAAGACTTGAGCCACAACATCTGTTAATTTTGAGCTGTAAGAGCATTTGGGATCAAGAAGGATGATTACAGATTGCTTTGCTTATCAAATGAAAGAATTCTAAGAAGATGGCAATTAAAGGCTCGGGATTTGCGAGGACAGCAGTAAGAGGGAGTATAGGACAACTCACCCCAGCCAACTTGCTGTGGCCAACACTCCATGGCCAACTCGCCATGGGGCAATTCACCACAGCCAACTTGCCACGGGACAAAAGTTACATAACATTGAAGAAATGGTGAAATAGAATCATTAAAGAAAGGATGCAAAAGGAGGGACAAAATGAAATGTAAATGACAACTATTAAAATATTTTTAAAATTATTTTAAATAATTAAATAAAATTGAATTGTATTATAGTGAGTTGTTCCACAACAAATTGTCTACAACAAATTGTCAGTGGCAAATTGGCCATGGCGAGCTGGCCACAGTGAGTTGACCATAGCAAATTGGAATGGTGAGTTTGCCATGGCAAGTTGTCCCATTCTGGTAAGAGGAGGATCAACCATGAGACAATAACGTTTAGAATATTATCAAATGAGATAAGTATAATTCAATACTTCAATATAGAAAGATCTGCAAGAGTGAAATGCAAAGGGGGGGGGCAAACACACCCCAAAATTGGAAATAAAGCATTATTTTTATATTTCAAATAAGGCCTATGTCCATAATAAATACTTTGGAAGAAATATTTAAGAGATCTTCCAATCTGCATTATGCAAGCTCAATAAAACAATACAACGTATTAAAAATTAATCCCCCAGTAAATAAAAAGTCAACCTTCCAAAAACAATCCCCCCCAAACAAAGACTGTGTGACTGCATTGAGAATTCCTGCCAAAGATCACAACTGTCATTTACAATCTTCTTTCCAACTTAGAAAATATAATTTGCAACCAGTTCAAAGCAAACAGAAAGATTTTGCAGAGTGAAGGGGGAATTATATAAGAATCTCGCTCATTACTCCATGGTTTGTTGAAAATAAATTTATTGTGTTTATTGAAGCTCACTCATAGGTAAACATGCACAGAATTGTACTTTGAGTGTTTGGCTCAGTTGCCTTTATTTAAAAAAAATGGAATGAGTCAAATACTCATAAATTTTATCAGATCAAGTAAAAACTGTTGGCATAAGACTGGAAAGCAATCTCATTGCATTCTTTAAAAACATTTTCTGTATACATGATTAAGAAGCATGAATAATTATTGATTCCTAGTCTAACTTGGAATTTCTCCAAAGTGCTTGCATTTTTAAGTTTGCTTATAAGCCTAGTATCATCACTTTTACTTCATTTTTGGATTTCTGCCAGTAGTGTATTGCCATCAGGAATTCATAACTAGTAAGCTAATGTAATCATTTTGTCTAAAGTCTCCATTCCTTTCCTCCAACATGAAACTATGTGAATAGCATAAGTTTTTCTTCATATGTAATACTCCAATTTTTTGACAACTCTATGGACAAAATACTGATTTAGTATTCAAGTGGTGATATAAATATGGCAGCAGCCCCATAGCTTTTCACACCACAGCATCTGATTTAATTAAGGTTTCTTTTTCAGGTAATTAAGGAACAGCTGATTTTTTTTTAAAGTATGATCTATCTCTTATGAGTATTTTAAGAAATACATAGCAGTATGCATGTATAAGAATGACAAGAAATCATATAAATACTTTAAGAAAACTGAATTCAGAATTATAGGTCCATCATCTTTAAAAGTTATTGTTTAAAAAGCTTGAGAGAAAAACTAAATCTGTCATTTATCTTTTGAGAAAAACAGGAAGATAAGATGATGCTTGGGCAATAGAAATCCAACCACAAAAAACAAACTGGAAGGAATGTTTAATTTTTGACATAATAGAACATACTCTGTGTGTGTGTATATGTGTGTGTGTGTTTGCGTGTTTCACATACAACTTACTTGAAATTAGATTTTTTTGCCTTTCCCGTTTTTTAATTATATAAGGATATCTATATGTCTGAATAAGTTCTTATTCATTTATTTTCATTTAAAGAGCAATGTTTCAACAGTGACATTTTATCCAGAAAAGCATACATTACATAAAAATTTGTTTCAGAGCCAAAATATCTTTGTTTTCAAATGACACTTCTCTTGAATATTCAGACTGCCTAGTTACTGACTACAGTTCATTTATATATGCTGTCCCAGAAATATGAAATTAAGTCAATTTTATTATATGACCTCACTTAGGATAAATTTAAGAAGATCTGATTAGAAAGCCTAATTGGAGAGTCTAATCACAAATATATTTCTATTTTATTTTTTATTTTTTGCATTTAAGAGATTATGGAAAACATAGTGTAGTGTTTTGTTTAACATCCAGAGAGTTTAAAAAAGGGTATTGTATATAAAACATTATTAGAGGCAATGACTTGCTTAGAAAATGTTTTGTTTTTTTAAATCCAAAATCTAGTGGCACCAATCCATCAAGGACTATTTATATAACTAAATCTCTTTTATACTAGTGAAAAAATCATAAATAGGATCAACTGTGAGGTAGCCTTTTCATAGGCTTGTTAAGAATAATTTATGCAACAATGGAGAGCCAATGATGTAAAAGACTTTTGCAAGTATCAAAGTCGTAATTGTGCAAACAACAACTACCAATAGCAATAACACTTAGACTTATAAGGATGGAAAGCTGAGTAAACCTTGAGCCCGTGAGGATCGAACTCCTGGCCATGAACAGTGAGTTAACCTGCAATACTGCATTCTGCATTCTAATGAACAGTGAGTTAACCTGCAATACTGCATTCTGCATTCTAACCACTGTGCCACCATGGCTCATGCAAAAAGCTGCTTCAATTTAAATCCAATGGCCTGGTAGATTACTTATCTAAACACAATTTAAATTGAGTTGCTAAAGGTGAGGGGTCAGCAATCTGTGGCTCTGGAGCCGCATGTGGCTCTTTCATCTGTCTGCTATGGCTCCCTTTTGCTGGTCGGCTCCATAATTGATAGGGCTTTTGATTAGGACAGGTAGAGGATGCAGCGCTAGGAGAAGACTCTATGGTGGGAGAACTGGACTTCCAGTCAGCAGAGGAAAAAGGACGCACCGCTAGGAGGTGACTCTAAAGCAAGGGTCAACAATCTGCAGCTCTAGAGCCGCATGTGGCTCTTTCATCTGTCTGCTGTGGCTCCCTTTTGCTGGTCGGCTCCATAATTGATAGGGCTTTTGATTAGGACAGGTAGAGGATGCAGCGCTAGGAGAAGACTCTATGGTGGGGGAACCAGATTTCCGGTCAGCTCCAGAATTGAATGGGGGGGCTTCCGATTAGGACCTTTGTGGCTCTTTGAGTGTTTAAGTTTGCTGACCTCTGCTATAGGTATAATGTCCACATATTGATTGCATTGACTTACTTTTTTAAAAAATCTCACTACTTAGTTTAAATTTCTTGAAGTTACATTTGAGGAAATTAATCACTCAATATCTATTTTTGGTACCAACATGCAGATACAAAAAGTCATTGTCCAAAAAATAGATAGATGGAAGGGAAGAATCTTTTCTTAGCAACCATGGGGTGACAAATCATAAATCCAAATTTGTCCTCCGAGGAACAAAAATGTATACCTATGAAGGATAGGAAATCTCAAACAAAGAGGATACCACATGTACAGTGGGTTCCCCCCACCAGTTTGATCATTATTTGATTTTACCTTTATATGGAATTCTAGATTTTCATCCATGGAATAAATGTGATCAAAGATGTCATGTGCAATTCTTGGAATTATTCCCATTAGCTGTGGGTCATGCAGTTTCCCCTAAAAGTGTAAAAAGAAAATGAAGTTAATCCTATCATGTTCTGGAAATTAAAGAGCAGAGAATCCTCGACTTACAACAGTTCGTTTAGTGTCTGTTTACAGTTACAATGTCACTGGAAAAAAAAGTGACTCGGGAGCATTTTTCACATTTATGACCATTATGGCATATCCATGGTCATGTGATCAAAATTCAGCCTGGCAACTGACTCATATTTATGACGGTTGCAGTGTCCCAGGATCATGTGATCCCCTTTTGTGACAATTCAATGAGGAAACCAGATTCATTTAACAACCATGCTACTAACTTAACAGCTGTACTGATTCATTTAACAACTGTGGCAAGAAAGATCATAAAAGGGGGGAAAACTCACTTAACAAATTTCTCACTTAACAACAGAAGGTTTGGGTTCAGTGGTGCCCATTAAGTCGAGGACTACCTGTATTCATCTGTTACTTAGTCAAGGAAAACCATAAATAAGATGGCTAATTTATATTGATGTTAATATACTGGTATTAAACAGTGTCACAGAATTTCTACGAAGGAGCCCAATATCAATCTACAATTCACCTCCAGCTCTAGCAAACCAAAAACAAATCGTTATTTTTAACATAGAGTAATAATGTCAACCATGCTATTAAAAACAGGAAAGGAAGACTTCCATATTAAATACTAAAACTGAATTACCAACTAGTAAGAAATTAATGAGAAATGGAAGAAGGGAAGATGGAAGTGTAATAAATCTTCTGGTTGTTTGGTCAGGCATAATGCCAGCAGTGTCTGCCTCACTAGCAATAAAGCCTGCACAATCAGCTTCTTTTGCTTTACTTTAGATCTTTAAAGAAAAAAAAAGATAAAAATATTTTTCCTGACTGCATGCCTTTTTACACTTTTCCCCAGAAGTAGAAATTAACCAGGGCTATGATAATGAAACAGTGCTTGGCATCAATAACAGAAGCATAACAAAAGCATGTAATATGAAAATAAGAAATGAAAAATGTGATTTCTCCTCTTACACCTCATGATTTTAAGATCATGGTTATTCTGGTTGAAATGCTGGGCTCTTCATCTGAATATATCACAGGTAGATAAACAGAATGATTTCAAGAACAAAGGACATCATACAAATCCTCCCCACAAAATGAAAAATGCTACAAACATCAGAACCTAATATTTTTCATTACATACATGGAATCTAGCGATATAAAAATCCATTGATTATTATTCTGCAGATCTACAAAAAGATATTCGCACATGTTCTGGTAGCACAGAGACCCAAATACTTTGCACAAGTGTGCTTAGTAATAAAGAATATAAGAGAAATTGAATGGAGACAAATTGCGGGATATAATCATTTCAGGGTATAAAGTGCGTAAAACACAGAGGATTAATGTCAGATTTCAAAAGAAGCGGATTGATGCAAACCAATTTTCAGACATTTCTCTCTCAATTGCTCACATTATAGTCCAATGTGAGGAATTCAATATACATTTATTCGGTTTCAGAATTAAGAATATGAAACATAAAATTGACTGAACAATTTTCTGAGATAGAGGTCGGAGGAGCTGAAAAAAATCATGATAATAAATGAAACATCTGGGTTATCTGGATAACCAGCAATTTCATGAAATTCTAAGGCAGCACTAGATTTCCCCTGTAAAATAATAAGCTTTGTTATTATAATCTATGAACAATAGAACCTATTGCTTTTCATGTGCACAGAAATTTCCTAAATTGTTGCCAAAGATTCAAAATTACATTCAAACTGAATTACCTTTTGTTAAACTTAATTATTCAGCTTGCATATATTAAAATAAAAATGGAAAAATAGCAGGGAAATTTCATATCATATGTCTAAGCGCCTCCTTTCTTATTTTATAGTTCCAGAATAATGAAGCTGACAACTCTATTAAAATTTTGTCTAAGATAGTGCAAAAACATGAAAAAATGTTGTTAGTCACATTTTGAGCGTTTAAGATACATATTTAATCTTCTTTGAGAGCTTAAACATTGATTTGTTAATATGGGGTAACCCTTTTTTTATTCAAAAGTTATTGCAAATAATTGATATTCATCCTGACAATATAATATATAATCGGTTATTTTAAAAGTTGTAGATTTAAAATTATTCAGAACACAATTTAATACTGACTGTAATCTAGGAGTTTTAGATGCTACTAATGTATCTGCATCATATTGTAAATCAAAATACATTGTAATTGGAAATTCTTTCTGCAGTTTTAGAGGATCCAGATTCCTTTTCCCATGTCTTAAACCAGCGATGGCGAACCTTTTTTGGCTCGCGTGCCACAAGTGGGGGGAGTGCGGGGGGGGTCGTGTGCGGGCATGCCACACCCATAATGCAACGCACAATCCCCCAGTATGCATGCGCGCACAACGCGCGCCTCCCCCCCCATTTTTACATGCTTTTTTCGCCCTCCCCAGGCTCCAGAGGCTTTATAGCCCCCCCCCCGAGGCCCTCCGGAGGCTTCAGGGACCGTCCGGAGGCTTCCCTGAAGCCTTCAGAATGCTTAAAACCACCCTCCGAGCAAAACGGAAGTGACTCCGGGTTGCTCGGAGGGTGGTTTTAAGCGTTGCGAAGGCTTCAGGGACCGTCCGGAGGCTTCCCTGACGCGTTCGGAGCGCTTAAAACCACCCTCCGAGCAAACCGGAAGTGACAAATGGGTCCACGTGCCACTTGTGGCACGCGTGCCATAGGTTCGCCATCACTGGCTTAAACAATATAAAAACTTCACTGACAGTGACTTGACTTAAAACATCAATGTTCTTAATAGCCATTCATGTTTACAGCCTTTATAATACTGTCTTACTTTTTATAAGGTTCAAACCTGCATGTCACTAGTAAGACGTACTGTAAATCAAAGGTCAGTTCAAAGAGGGCAGCATATTAAATCAGCTTGGGCTAATTGTAGGAGTGACAACTTATGAATATGTCCTTCCGCTTTCTTTTTATTTTCTTGTACACTTGCATCGGTTTTATAATTTTGATATGGACATGTGACTAAATCAGTAAAGTTTCCATTCTACTCACTTATAACATGCACGTATTTCAATTTAACCATCCATTTATATCTGTATTAGAAAAAAAATCTAAAATGGTTATTCTATAAAGTTGGTTTATTTGGAATATGAAATATTTAAAATTATTCAAGCACCAAAGAAGCTTCCAAATAGGTAACTGCAGGACTGTATGCTGTAACTATATTTGGAATACTGGAAAATATGCAGAGCTGGTAAAGATGAAAAAGACCTCCGCAGTTTAGATAATCAAAGGGCAGAAGTTACACCATCCACAACACGTTAATCTCGAGCAAGCAAGTCAAGCAGTACTGATAATTATAAATTTATTTGGGGAGGCAAAATTAAGAGTGGAATTAGGTGGACTCCAATTTTCTTATTCTGTAGATTACAGTAACCCTAGAATGGCTGCTGCCACCAAAAATACATCTAGTTATTATTTTGAACTACTTTTGAGACTTTTTTTTGATCCAATTCATTGCTTTACATGGAGAAGCATGCCAATACCCAAGCACTATAATATTCCTAGCTCCTTACACCATTTCACAAAAAAAATCTAGGACATCAATCCCTTTCCTAGTTCTCATCTGCAACTTTTTTTTTTTTTGCACTGACGGTCAAGGAATTTGAACCTAAACAATTAAGAAAATGAAATATGGAATAAGCTGTCTGACTCTGGCATTGTCCTCTAAATTATCTGAACTCTCTCTGCAAGGGAAGCAAACATTTTTAAATAAAAGGATATATTCCAGTAATAGATAGAATTCCTCTAACAAGATATAGGACTGTGATGACACCAAATATTGCAGTGCAATAAATACTTCGTTAGGAAGAAATGATTTAGCTACTGTTTACCAAGCATGTTAAAACTAAATGGCTCATTGTTGGCTATATCCATTTGAGAATTTCTAAAAAGGGCCCAATTTAGAATAGGAGTGCATAATTTAAAATGAAGGTCATTTTATAATACTTCAACCTTCAGAGGCAGGAAAATGCAGATTGTCAGATTTACTTTTATGTTATTATAGTCTTCTTGGAGGATGTGGCAAACAAAATCCCCATATGCTATTTATTCCTTGAAAGTCTTGAAGGATTAACATTTGAAATATGAAGTCTTTCATAATAAAGGTTTTAACTTGAGGAATTAATAATTCCCCATCCTTACAGAGACTTCCCCCCTGAAAAGGATGCTTTACATTACATAAGGAGGATTGAATTAAAAAGGGGATTTAAAAGCATCTACCATAGGATAGATTTAAATCCTTGTAATGAGACACATAAAAAGAGGCTGATGAGGCCTTTCTCCTTTTCCCCTGATTGCAATCTGAGTCTGTAACTGACAACGTGAATTGGGCAGATCTATGTGTCATTTCCCTATAGAGAATTTGAAGATGGTCCCTTTGTCTGACGCTACTTCCAAATCTGTTCTCTGAACGGTAACAAGGAAAGGTGTTAAATGAGAAATGTAGATATTCTATTGAGGAAATCAATTGCTTTTTTTAAAAAAAAGAAAGGATTGATTTCCATTTTAGGGCAGGCAGAAGGTCTATTTATTCATGTGATTTTATTTCACCCATCCTTCAGATAATTAGGGGGAGTCCTTCTATCTTAATTATGTAAAATATAAACAAATCACCAAAACACAGTTTAAAAACAGGTAGGTAAGTTGTAGCTTCAGGATCACAGGAAACTCTCTCACATCCTAAGAGGGTGCAAATTTGATGGCAAAATGGCCCTTTTTGAGTAGCACAGAAGCAGAGGAAATGTTTTTTCTGAAAATCCAGGAAAAAAAAAACCAAGCACACACTATAATCCAATTATTTTGATACTGAAAGATTACTGCCTAATTTCAGTCATTTTGGTGGGGATAAAGATAAGTATAGATTTTTTTTGTCTCCTGTGACTCCCACCTTTACTTTTCCCCTTTACACCTCCTAAAGTGTGTAAGAGACACCCCAAATTATCCTCAACCTTCTGATGACATTATCATGGCCTCCTGCAGCTATCCAAATGGTTAGGAGACAGGTTTGCTGCCTGGCAACTTTGGAAAATCCTTATTTCTACCCAAGTCTCAATTTGGAAGAGATTTGATATCTAGAACATTCCATTTTATGTAGTTCATAGAAAACCAAACCAGTGCATCTATTGTATCTCTTTAAAGTAACTGCATCTTTTCCCGGGAAAAGCACAATGGCAATGAAAAGCAGCTTTACATGTTAAATCGATATTAAATTTTTACCTCCATAGTATGTGTTTTTCCTGAAGATGTTTGCCCATAGGCAAAGATAGTTCCATTGTAGCCTTCAAGAACATCTGTTTAAAAAACCACAATAAAACATCTTGTTATGAAATACTACAAATTACCAAATGAATAAAGGCATTATATGTATTAGTTGTTATTTAATAAGAGAAGAGGAAATAATTAAGAAAACAGTTGCAAACATATAGTGGAAAGTGTATCCTGTTGCTATGGAAGATAAACACAAATATTGCTCAACATCCAAATCTAATATAGTCGGTAACATCCTTTATGCTTTTCTAAATAACGATCCTTTCAATAATGTCCAGATTTCACCTTTGCTTACAGAACTTTTCTGTTTTCTCTTTCTGTACATATTTTAATGTCTTTGTTTATTGGAAACAAGCAAGAATGTGTGCCCAAGAGATGGATCTAGATTGTTTCCAAGCTTAAAATCAGCAAGTTGAGAATTTTTAATCTGTCTAAGAATACAGAGGAAGCAACATCTATTCTAAATAAAGAAGGTTAAGCAATGGCCCCAGATGGAACTTGGATGAGAAACTATCAGGGCTGCAAGTTAAGATTGGAAAACTGAAAAAAGTTCACTATGGAATAAAGCAATGACACACTACTTCATGATTGTATTCATGGTTCTATCCCTGAAAATCTGCTCCGAAAAAACAAGGACAAGATTGAGGAAAGACTATTAGAATAAGGGTGTTGGTCAAGGAAGACTTTACTAGAGCTCAGTTTCCAGAGACAATGGTAGCAAACCCAGATCACATCCAGATATCTCAGCACCTATTTTTTCCTACATCCATAAAAGATATTTGTAAAATGTCTATTTTTTCCTATTAGAATATCTTAACTATATCCTGGAAGATGAAAAGAGGTTTAAATGAAATGGAATTTGGACCAAATATATGGCTTTATTTTATTAAGTCTATCCTTAAGGACAGTAGCTGATGGGGAATAACATGAAAACAAGGATGATAATTTACATTGTAACATCCTATGACTTTTGGTGAAGACAAGTCATAAGTTCATACACCCAGTCACATCTATACCTTATACTGCAGGGATGTTAAACTCAAGGCCTGGGGGTCGGATCTGGCCCATGGAGTGTTTAGATCTGGCTTGTGGGGCCGCCTTGAAAACAGTGAAGGACCAGCCCTCTGCCAGAAAAAACGGAGCTCAGGAGGGATACATGTGACCCACTGGCAGAGGGTTGCAGGAGGCCATCGCAGTCGAAAATGGAGCTCGTGCGGGCTGCTGGCGGCACTTCCAAGCTCCGTTTTCACTGGAAGAGGGTTGCAGGAGGCCATCACAGCCGAAAATGGAGCTCGGGAGCCTGTTTTCACTGGCAGAGCGCTTGGGCCACCATAGGTACTCCCAACACAACTGACATTGAGCTGGCTATACCCCCCCGGCCCCCCAAGGTCAAACATAAGCCTGATATGGCCCTCAATGAAATTGAGTTTGACACCCCTGTTATACTATATACTGTTCTTCCCATAGTATCAAAAAAAAACCTCCACCTCCCATATTTAAGATTGTTTTGTCAGCTTAATGTCAATAACGTTGTAGATAGCTGATTTTAAAAAAAAACAGTTACTTATGATTTGAATAAAATGTCATAATCCGAATGTCCTGTAACATTTTGTTTTCAAGTTATCACCTACAATTAGGAATAACATAAATGTCACCATTTTGGCTACACAATATTTGTGGTAAGTCAATTTAATTTTTAAAAAGCATGCAGGTTTATGGGAAGGGATTTCATCAGCCAAGTAACTGGAGAGGAAAGCAATTTCACACTGTTCTCTGTGATGCACAGGCAACAAGAACTGACATAACTTTCCAAACAAATTAAAATAACACTGAAGGGCAACTACATTGTAGACATTTGTGCTTTAAATAAGCCTGCCCATTTTAAATACTAATCTGCAATTCATATGTCTATGCTGAGTTTTACATTTAACCTTCTGCTGAATATGTTTGATTATAAATAATAAAACAACATCCCAAATTATTCTTACCTATTTTTGAACGTTCAATAAGTCTAATAGTAAGATAAACTGCTGGTGCATTTAAATTTCTCAGACATGCAATCCAGTATCATGTTCATTAGATCCAAACACCTTAGGAGATTTTAAAATCAAAATATAAATAAACAAAAATGTGTTGTAGGCATATTAAACAGTTTTGCTAACCTGCTAGATACTTTGATTTCACAAGCTGTTGATGTATTTACTGAAATGAAATATGTTCACTATTCCAATTTCCACATAAATTGACTAACAGGTGTGTTTTAGTAAACCGGGGATAGTTTGAGGATAAATATAGCACTATATAATAACGATTTAAAGCTCTTAAAGGCAGGATTTTTTTTTCTATTCAAGGAGCTGTCCCAAGGAAATGGTGCTGACTCTCCCAAGCTAAAATGCATTGAAGAGACACCTTTTTAGGATTATTTCAACGTTTTCACCAGGGTTTCTTCACTCATTCATAGGGATAGTACGCACACATGCATATCCTTATGCTGTGTAAATGTAATTGCCCAAGCACTATCACATGATGACACAAGAAAGAAAATGTGCAAGAGGGAACAGGATGAAATAGAATCTATAGTGTTATCACGGCTGAGCTATAAAAACTCTGAATTAGCAAGAATATGTTCTACTCATCCTAGGGCCTTGGATTTTCACACAAACAGAAGAGAAACAGTTTGTGCAGAAATGTTGAACTAGCACCTTTTCACACTCTAGGGTAAGATCTTCAAAACTCTTTACAACTGAAATGTGGAATGTGACAAAGAAATAAAATTACCAAATGTTTGGAAATCAATCCCATTCATTGAGATAAAGTAATAGCATTTCAGTTTAATTAATTAGTATGTGTTTTGGTTTTATCCATTGCTCCTGATCCTATTCCCCTAATGGATTACAGCTCTTGCATTCTTTTCAGCCATATATGGCCCTTAAACCCCAAAATATTAGGTATTCAGAATAAGAGAAATATAGGTGGTCATGTTGAAAAGAAACTGGTCACCTTTTGAAAGTTTTCTAATCAATTGCTCTCTTTTTTTAATAGCCATCACTATCTCCTATTCAGGACCAGGCCACCTTTTACAAACCAGAGTATGGTGCTTCATCTATCTATACAGCACTGCAGGCTTAGTTTAAGCGATTTGAAAACTCAATGAAGCAACAGATTTAAATCCCCCACTCCCAAAAACCCATAGCCTTGGATTAACAGGACTCAGAGTTACCTAAAATTGTGAAGTAGGCAGCTAAAATTGCAGCTGCATAATTTTGTGAAATATGTAACACTACGAATTCAAAATTCATACCTTTTAACCTGAGTGAAACAGCAAAGATGTATTTAGAAAAAATGAATAGATATCATGGAGAGAAAAATCACCAAGCACTAAAAACCTGCTTAGGAATCATCCCAACAGACTGTTGTTCTCTTACATACAATATTTGTTGATTCCATCTACTCACTGATTAATATAGAGTTGCAACAGCCTCCTCTGAAGCAATTAATTATAATTTATTTATTTATTTAAGTTCTATAAGACATTATATTCTAACATGGGGAGATATAGCTAGTGGGTAGACATTTTTTAATAGTATAGCCTTTATTGTCATTGTGCAAAATAAATACAACGAAACTGGTTAATGAAATAAATCTAGAAATTTTTAATGTTCAATCAACAGAGTTGGCCGCACTCCCAACATTTCAGAAAAATATGTTATAGTACTGATATGATGATATCCATTGCTCCTGATCCTATTCCCCTAATGGATTACAGCTCTTGCATTCTTTTCAGCCATATATGGCCCTTAAACCCCAAAATATTAGGTATTCAGAATAAGAGAAATATAGGTGGTCATGTTGAAAAGAAACTGGTCACCTTTTGAAAGTTTTCTAATCAATTGCTCTCTTTTTTTAATAGCCATCACTATCTCCTATTCAGGACCAGGCCACCTTTTACAAACCAGAGTATGGTGCTTCATCTATCTATACAGCACTGCAGGCTTAGTTTAAGCGATTTGAAAACTCAATGAAGCAACAGATTTAAATCCCCCACTCCCAAAAACCCATAGCCTTGGATTAACAGGACTCAGAGTTACCTAAAATTGTGAAGTAGGCAGCTAAAATTGCAGCTGCATAATTTTGTGAAATATGTAACACTACGAATTCAAAATTCATACCTTTTAACCTGAGTGAAACAGCAAAGATGTATTTAGAAAAAATGAATAGATATCATGGAGAGAAAAATCACCAAGCACTAAAAACCTGCTTAGGAATCATCCCAACAGACTGTTGTTCTCTTACATACAATATTTGTTGATTCCATCTACTCACTGATTAATATAGAGTTGCAACAGCCTCCTCTGAAGCAATTAATTATAATTTATTTATTTATTTAAGTTCTATAAGACATTATATTCTAACATGGGGAGATATAGCTAGTGGGTAGACATTTTTTAATAGTATAGCCTTTATTGTCATTGTGCAAAATAAATACAACGAAACTGGTTAATGAAATAAATCTAGAAATTTTTAATGTTCAATCAACAGAGTTGGCCGCACTCCCAACATTTCAGAAAAATATGTTATAGTACTGATATGATGAAATCTGGGCACCAGGTGAAATAACCATGGTATTTAAAAAATCAAGGTGAAATATTTCCTATACTTTCAAAGATATTTTAGGTTTATTATGAAAATATTACCTCTATACTACAAAGCTTACATTATCATAATGTTAAAGTCTGGTAATGATCTTATGAGTCTATCTGCTTTGATCAGTGTCTCTTAATTATTGATGCTAAGATTTTAACTGCTACATTGAGGAAAAGTTTACATAAGATATATTGTCTTTAATGTACATAGAATATTGACATATTGTATTTCAGTCTATTATGGACTCAAAATGGGATTGTTGGAAAAAAGATGATTATGTCTTCATGGAAGAACACATGTATTCATAAATTATTTTACATTACACCCATTTAAAGAACAGTAAAATAGTTCAAGCTATTAAAATTATGTTAACTTTCTTCAATTTGAAAATTATAGTGTAAATCGTTATTGTTATCATTGCTGCATGAAGAAACTTAGACTGGATCTATCTCAGTGGGACAAAGCTAGGGAACATAGAGGCACTTTGTAGAGGAGGTGGCTAAAATAATTTAAAATACAATTAAAATGGCTTTGAATAATTTGAATACTGCTGAGATGTATTTACCATCTCTTGTCCTTAAGAAATTGAGAATAGCACTGGAGCTTCTCTGCATAATATTCTATTAAGTAGGCTTAACAAAATTCATCAATTACTGGCTTCTGAATTTGCTTTGTATCAAAGAGGAAGGGAGACTGGGCAATATGATTCAGTACTCATTTATTATTTCAATATTGCATTATAATGTTGAAGAAAAGAAAATAATTTTAATAACCTGATATTTATCTGCTGATGGGTTTATACATGACTATATATATTAACTAATATCTGTCAGGTGCAAACAACCAGACCCACATGTGCCGTGTTCAATTATATATTTTATTATTCAACCCTATAAACAGGAATCTTCTCAGACTGTTGATTTGCAAGTGGGAGAGACTAGAGAAGGCTCAATGGTGTTCAAGGGGAGTTAGACTTCACCTTCTTGTGTGCCCACATAGGGATTCCAACTAATTCCCTGTTTGACTCCTCTCCTTAACTTAGCGAGTCTTTCTGCTACATATCTATGACAAAATAAAATAAATTTTGACTTTAAGCCTAATTTCTCTCACAATACAACAGAGTTAGCTATGCAAATAAATTATTTGGGCTGTTAATATTTTATATACTGAGATTGAAAAGAAACCAGTAAATAATTACCCCTTTTTAAAGCTCTTTTTTTTAAAAAAATCAGGATTGCAGTAAGTTCAATTTCCAGATTTATTTAACATCCATGTTTGCATGTGAAAGTGGAAACTGAACATATTTATATGATCTGGAAAGAGCTATAATAAAAGGAGAAAATGCTATAAGCCTATCTAGATTGGTGATTTCCTATTTCAAACATAATGTTAATTCTTTTCCATAACTAGGACTCAGCAGGTAGGACAGCCATTTTCCTGCACAGAAAATGGATTATTCTCTAAACAGCCTGAGAGAAAGAAGAAAAGAGAAGGCAAGGACACCTGCAGAAGATGCATCTTTCACATGATGACAATGTGTCACGAGTTTGACACCCCTGGTCTAAATTATGGACTATATATCCATAATTTCTTGTTTCCTAACTTTATATTAATTACTTGATGAATGACAGTGAGAATCAAATGAGTATTTTTTAATCATTCAATTTAACAAACCCTTAACATCAAATAGCATAAATAGCTATCTAATAAAGGGTGGTCTAAGTTATGGGCTATATATCCATAATTCCTTGTTTCCTAACTTTATATTACACTCACTGAAATTCCAATTCACAAAGGGAGCATAAGCTGCTGTATGTAAACAGTGAGCAAACCCAAACTCACTTACACTGATGATGTTACCTAGGTGGGTAATGAAAAGTCTACAAGCAAACAATTCAGAGAGCACCAAGGATTCTATACTTCAACTCTGAGCTACATACAGTATATTCTCTTCTTTTGGAACTATGAAAATGCTTCACATCTGCTGTATAAATAGCTAAGGAATAAACTATAATAATGTCAACAGAATAATGGAAATGTTACAGTAAATCACTTTAAATGAAGAGCTCTAACCAATTGTCTCAATATTGGTTAATCTGCAAGTTCATGCACAATATAGTGCTTCCGTAATTTTCTGTTCACTATCATACAAAATATTCTTACTATACCATATAAATTAAGAAATACACTATATTGCCAAAAGTATTCGCTCACAACTGCTTCTGATTATGTGGATGGGTGAGCGAATACTTTTGGCAATATAGTGTATATCACAAATGGTAATATTTGTAATATTTGTAACTAACCAAAGGCTCGTGGATTCCCTGTAACATTAAGATTGTAATAATACCTTTAAGATATTCAGCCATGAAACTCCATGGTCATAAGCACTACTATAATCTCACAGCAGGATCAACACCAGAAAATCCTTGCTTATGTAAATTAATGAGTTTTCTACACATTCCCTACTTCTGCTCTGCATCAACTTCTCTAGCACAAAAGTAGTTGTTTAAAAAACTCTTACCTTTAACAATTTGTTTGGCACAGGCATTATAAACTTGTTCCTGGGATGTATTGGGAGGCAATACTCTATCAAAAACATAGGGTTTCCCTTGCTGAAATGAAAACAAAAATAGGCATTTTCAGAAAAAAAAAAGCCAAAAATATGATTAAAAACACAAAGGGCATTCATATGAAACAAATATATACTCAGTGTGGATTACAAATTACTAAGAAACACTGTATACTAAATGTGGTTAACAGGACACATCATTTTTGTGAAGCATCTTATATTTAGCAGTTATTCTCGAGACTTATCAGACTCAAACCTGTATGCAAGAAACATCAGACGGCAGAAAACGGAAACATTGATACTATTTTTCAAATCGCCTTGTTCCTTTTTTTAAAACCTAAATTTGAAGAAGTGATATGATTAAAATATTAAAAATCTCTCTTGTACAGTTCCAAATTTCCAGACATCTACTTAAGATTTTTCTCAAGAGTTGATGCACAGTTGTAAGAAGCCTAAGAAATGCGAAAGGTTTTTTTCCCCTCTTCCTCATCATTCTTTCACTATATTAATTTCAGTAGTTTAAATTTAGATTTGATTTGGAATCTTTAAAGGAAAATGGATAGCTATAATGCAATGCACCATTTCTTCATCAAGGCAATTCCTGAAACAGAGTATTAATATCAGTAGGCAGCAAGGCATTATATCTAGGGAACAAATAAGATTGTGTATATGAAATTTATCTTCAAGATTCCTTGCCTAATTTTTCCTCCTTTGTTCTTTTCCATCCCCATAAGTTATTCTGAAGGCCCATGCATGACCTTCTTCAAGAAGAAACATAAGTACAGATTCATTATAAGAAAAATGATCAGACAGCCAGAATAGTGGTCTATTAAGAGCACTTGCCTTTTTGAATTGTGAGATAATACAATACAATACAATAGTAGAGTTGGAAGGGACCTTGGAGGTCTTCTAGTCCATGATGATAGAGTTTGTGCAACAAATCTTATTGTGTTTTAGGAATATGGAAATCTACCTTATACATGATAGACCATTGGTCCCTCTGCTAGAATTCTAATAAAAACCGAACTTTGGATTCTTTCCTTGGAATGTAGAAGCAGTCACTGGAGGTATTGTGCTAAGGCTAAAATGGCAATGGCAAACACTTTCAATATTGTTGCCGATAAAATTATAAGGATATATCCACTAATTCACCAGCAATCTTCAGCTCACCTTCTTTGTTTTAATCAAGATTTGCCTAATTAGCTGCAATGGCCACATCCATGTATTGTACTAACACAATGGCCAACCAGATCAGATTCACAGCATTTTAAGCCTAAACCAAAGAAACCACATTATAGTTTTTTAGAGTGTGTAAATTCAGTCAGCAAGAATAAGCCAAAATCCTTATTAGTCATTCCTTTTAAAGTAAAAGTTGGTGTTGTTAATGAAGCTAGTCATGACTTCATCTTTGTACTATGGATGAACTGTGCTATAATTCTTAAGCTATAGCTTATGGCTTTTAGTTATATGTGAACCAAGACTACTAACTAACTTTGAATTTGCTTGATACAGGAACACAGTTCTTAACCTAATCTGTTGCACCAGACTGCTTTCGAGAATACTAAAATACAGAGAAACATCTAGCATGTGCCTTATGAAAAGAAGAAAGATGAAATATAATATACTAATTAAGAAACTAACTAAAACTCTAAACTAGATTAAGGATTGCTTCCTGAATTAAATAGGTCAGTTGCTCAGAGGAAAGACATCACATTAACCTTTCATGCTATTCAAGATGATTGATGCTGTAAAGATAAAACATAATTCCTCAAGCAGTTTTCACCAGGTTAATGGCATCAATAAGCCACACTCAAATCTCCTTCTGAGTTTTCACATGTTCAGTTGTCATTAAAACTGTGTCACCTCTTAAACACAACTCTTTCCCTGGAGGCTGTGATGAGCTGAAAAAAATCCATCTAATGGATGCTCACTCACACACTTCTTTGCAGATGCAAATTATGAGAATTTCATAATTATAAATTGTTATCTACCACTCCCTATTTCTTTTCCTCAAGGCTAAGATAAAGGATAAAAACCAAATACATTAAACAAAGCATATTATAACCAGCTTTAGTTGCTATCATCTACCTTTTACTGTTATTCATCATTAGTGTATAGAATAATATCTCAAGAAACAAGTTTTTGACAAAGATGTATGAAAATGTATCTGTCAGATT
Organism: Natrix helvetica; assembly: GCF_964273705.1. Taxonomy (NCBI): domain Eukaryota; kingdom Metazoa; phylum Chordata; class Lepidosauria; order Squamata; family Natricidae; genus Natrix; species Natrix helvetica. The sequence continues at coordinate 150,102,952 of NC_138548.1, read as the reverse complement.
TTTATCTTTTACAATAAAGAAACATTTAAAAGGCTTCTCTTTAAAAAAATATTACCGAAATAAAAATTTCTTGTTCCACCTCCTATACAGCAGCCCTTACTATATTGTTTATTATTCATTCTCCACTACCAGTGAAGAATAAGAACTTCTGTTATCTACTGTATATGTCAAAACATCCTTGCCAGGCATCAGATGTAGAAACAATTTAATTCCAAATCTTGTGAAAAAGCCAACAATAATAAATGCATCTGCTTTCTTTATCTTTCAATTTTCACTGCCAGGGTAGGAAATCATTAAAAAAAAATAGCATTCAATAGGGGGAACAACTGGGAACGATTGAGGGCAAAAGATGAAGGGGATGGCAGAGAATGAGGTGGTTGGATGCAGTCACTGAAGCAGTAGGCATGAGTTTAAATGGACTCCGGAGGTTGGTAGAGGACAGGAAGGCCTGGAGAAATGCTGTCCAGGGGGTCGCGATGGGGTGGACATGACGTCGCAACTAACAACAGCAAGGGGGAACAATTTTTTTATTTAACTTATAGGATGTCCAACTGCCAAATGACTCGATAGAAAAGACTTTTCACCAACAACCCAAGTACTTGTAGTAACACAAAAGTAAACTGGGGTGTAGACTTAGAAACCAGGAGATTGTGAGTCTCACCTTAGGCAGGAAAGCCAATTGAGTGACCGTGGACCAGTTACTCTCTCCCAACACAGGGTTGTTGTGGGGAAAATAGGGAGGAGGAAGGTTTATTAAGGCATGTTCGTTGCCTTGAGTTACTTATAAAGTAATAAAGATGGGATAAAAATCTCATAAATAAATAAAATGTACCCTCCAACGCAGGAACAAACAGATGAGCAAGCACTCCGTACCTAGACTGACAAACATGGAACAATTCTCATCACATGTATTCGGGGAAACAGAATCATCTACAGCAGCACCTCCCAACCTTTTGGGTGCCACAGACTGGTTCCATGGAGGGTGGTTTTTTCGCAGCCCAGGGGAGCATGGTTTCATGTGCTGCTTGCATCTCAGTTGGGCTTTGCTTGCTTGCTTGGCCAAAATTTCTGGCAGGCTGCAGTCCGCTGTCAGTCTGCATCCCAGGGGTTGGGGACCCCTGATCTATAGGAATAGCAGGATTGAACTTGCGTAAGATAACAGGTGCAAGGTGCCAGAAAGCCATGGTATAGATGGAGTTTGGGATGGAGTTTGTACAGAAAAATAACTTTCAGGAGATCCTGAATTACTGAATCGCAACACACCTTAAGCTGCTTAAAACACAATCTATGCCTATCTAAAATAATATTTTGTTGTTGCTGATTATTTAGATGTATGTCTAGTTTTGACATCGTTCTGACAGAATGTGTTAGGGGAAGCACAACCAAAACTATGCTGTGTGTAGCATCACTACATCCATATTCCTATTTCTGATTCAGATATGTTATTAGGTATGTTATGCAAAAATATTAGAATTCTCTGTATCAAGCAAAGAAGCAGCAGAATTAAAGGAAGGGATTTAAAATTTTCTAATGTATATTGGAATCTACTGATTGACCAATCCTGGCCGTAGCTACTTTAGGTCAAAATAACTATGGCATAGGATGATAGTTTAGACAAAATAGGAACCACCTTCGATGGGAAGGTAACAGCATTCCATGCATCTTCGGCATTTAGTCATGCTGGCCACATGACATCTTCAGACAGCGCTGGCTCTTCGGCTTTGAAACAGAGATGAGCACCACCCCCTAGAGCAGCGATGGCGAACCTTTTTTGGCTCGTGTGCCACAAGTGGGGGGAGCACAGGGGGGTCATGTGCAGATGTGCCGCGCCCATAATGCAATGCGCGACCCCCCAGTGCGCATGCGCATACAACTGGCACACCCCCCCCATTTTTACATGCTTTTTTCACCCTCCCCAGGCTCCAGAGGCTTTATAGGAGCCTGGGGAGGGCGAAAAGAGCCTCCCCCGTCCCCCCGGAGGCCCTCCGGAGGCTTCAGGGACCGTCCGGAGGCTTCCCTGAAGCCTTTGGAACGCTTAAAATGACCCTCCAAGCAAACCGGAAGTTTGCTCAGAGGGTCGTTTTAAGCGTTCCGAAGGCTTCAGGGACGGTCCAGAGGCTTCCCTGACGCCTTCGGAGCGTTTAAAACGACCCTCCGAGCAAACCGGAAGTCATTTCCAGTTTGCTCGGAGGGTCATTTTAAGCGTTCCGAAGGCTTCAGGGAAGCCTCCGGATGGTCTCTGAAGCCTCCGGAGGGCCTCCGGAGGGCCTCCAGGGGGGGCTCTTTTTGCCCTGCCCAGGCTCCTATAAAGCCTCTGGAGCCTGGGGAAGGCGAAAAAATGGCTTTTAAAAACGGTGAACTCACGCGCTGGACAGCTGACAGGGCAGCGCCTTGCGTGCCCTGACAAATGGCTCTGTGTGCCACTTGTGGCACGCGTGCCATAGGTTCGCCATCACTGCCCTAGAGTCAAGACCGACTAGCACATATGTGCGAGTGGAACCTTTACCTTTACCTTTAATTTATTAAATATAGATAGTACAGTTTCTGCATTTAATTGGGAAGGTTGCATACTTCTCAAAACGTTTATCACCGCCCCGAGTCCCTTTTTGGGAGAGGGGGCGGTTTATAAATCCAAAGAAATAAATAAAGAAATAAATAAATCAGAACAAGAAGGAACAAGAAAGCTTCTCAGCAGCCTCTGAAAGGGTATTATTTTGGGGGTTTTTTTTTCTCACAATGATAAATAATTATTTCAGTTCACACTTCTGTGGAAGTTTCTCTTGCTGTTTTTTAACATACCCAAGCCTAACTACAAATCTTCACCATGAGAAGAGGAATTTACTCAGATGTTCAAGTGTGGACCAGGGGTGTGTTCCTACTGACTGAAAAACCAGTTTACTTCATGTGTGCTTTGCTGCGCGCGCATGCGCAGTTTAGTAAAAATTGAACTTCTGCATTTCAAAGAAGGAAAGGAGGCAGGATACCAGCTGAGGAGCAGCAATTCAATCTGCCACCACTGATTATCTGGGCTTCAGAAGCAGAAATAACAGTCAGTATAACCCGGGGGCAGGCGGGTTAGGCCCACATTCATGGAAATAGAGAACCGATTCACACTCGGCTTGCAGTCAGAGCTAAGAGTTCGGCCGAACTGGTCCGAACCGGTAGGAACCCACCACTGGTTTGGACTCATTGCATAGTTGCAAATCTTAGATTCCTTGCATTTCAGAACAAAAGGAATCTCCCAACATCTCCCTGAAGTCCTCTGTATATTCTAGAACACTGGGTGAAAGAAACAAGATTTGGAATTGAAATAAATAGTGAAGACAAGTGAAAGGTGCATTAAAAAGCCAAAATTTGTAGGTGCTTCTTTTTCCTGCAAACAATGGTCAGATTAATACCGTGATGTATGGATAGAATAAGCGCATTTTTTAAACCTAAATAGCAGAATTTAGTAAATAGTAGAAGATACAAACACACCCATGCACCCACTCACCACTGCTCTAAACTTGTCTGTCCCAAAACATCGGTCAACAAGGAACATATATATATGAATATTTATTTATTTCAGGAAATTTATATTGTCGCCTATTTGCACATGACGACTCAAGGCAGCTTACAGGAATATAAAAACCTCATACATAAAACAATAAAACTAATAAAAGAGAATAAATAAATTAATAAAATAATATAATAAAATAAAATAACCCCACCCCCATTCTGGTTACAATACAACACAAGAGCCATTTAATTTGCTCTGTGTTCCCCAGGCCCGCTGGCAGAATAGTTGGGGAATGTTCTTCAATACAACTAGCTTTCATGTAAGGAACTCTTGTTTAGGATTTTAGATCAAAGACATTTTTACATTTTGATCTGTCACTGAATAAAGTCAATCCTTTTCGTGCCTACGGCCCAGAGTAGTAGAACTGCAGCCTGCAGCATTTTGCAACCAGCGTAAATTAGGGGAGAAAAGCATTGCCAGGACAGAGAGCTTGCAGTTTTATGTCTTTCTATACCAATAAAAGGAAGATCATAATTGACTTCACGTCCTCTGTTCTTCGATAATCAATCACAGAAAGCTTAAGTTTAGGAGCACGACTGATTCTTTCATGAATAATGTAGACATCTTCTTTCTCTAATCTATGGTTATGCAATTTCATTTATGTAGGGCCTTTTTTCCCCTCACTGTAGCAAGCCCCATCCATCAGGTTTTGTTTTTGTTTTGTTGTTTTGCTTACAAGAATTATTTTTCTTCTGCTTCCCTCCTATTGTGCTTGGACGTCATGTTCTTTTGACCCCCATCAACTATGGTTTCTGCTCATTGATTCTTTTTACTATTTCTTCCCTTTTTATTCTAAGCCCAACCACTGGGATTCATTCTTCTTTCCTGCTATGTTATTTTCAGCCTTCCGTCAGTTCTCTCATTTAGGGAGAGAGAAAAAGATCAATATTGTAAATAGTGAGGAAGCAGTAGCAACCCAGCTGAGAGTCATAAAGCACTATGGACAACACCTAAATACTGAAGCACGTCACTGAAGCAAAAAAGAACCACCACCCAAAAAAAAAACCCCACCAAACACACTAATCAATTGGCTGTTTGCTTTAAAAGAGAAAGCAATCGTCATCCATTTATAAACCAGAGCTAGAAAACCTCCAAATTCATTTTAAAATGTACATTTGAAACAAATCAAAGTTTTAATCTGCTGTATATTCACATCACATCACATCACTTTATGTTATGTGAAGACCAGGGATATGGGTCTCAAAAATGATTTTAAAACTCCTCCCCATTTCCCATGGGGTGTTTTCTATTACCAGTTTTGACAAAAGCCAGTAACCAAATGAATTTTGTCATCTGGGATTTAAAATAGTGGTAGCTATACAAACAATTCATGAACAGATCTGATTTTTCTTCCCGGCTTATTACAATGAATCTTTCCCGAGCTCTATTTGTATACTAAAAACGTTTTCTGTAACTAAATAAGTAGAAGTTATTTTTTGTTTTATTAGGGATGCAAGGCCATGCTTCCTGATTAATGTTTATTTACACTGCTTTCTTTACTACTTCCCAAACTAGTCACTTGCACAGTCAACCGGCTCATAGAAAGTACACCAGGTGGCAGACAAGAACTAAAGCAAGCAATAATTAGAACAATCCAAGCTTAATTCTACAATCCTACATTGTCACATTTTTAATTATTTAGGTTTAGGAAAATAAGGTAGAGTTTTTTTCATTTGGAGAGAGTTTTTTAAAATTGTATTATTATAACATTGGCCTTTCTTCTTTTAAAGAGGAGCTGATTCTTATTGTACACAAGGGAAGTCTATATTCTACAATTGCTGTCCAGTTATAGGGAGCTTCTAATGGTGTTTAATTCTAAAACTACACTTCGGTAATTTTTCAGAGAAGATGCTTTTTAAAAGCCTTCAAAAAGTCTTAGGATTCAAGTTGCTAAAGATGGTAGCCTCAGCATAACTTGTATAACTAGCCATAGATTCTCTCATGCTTGCTTTTTACACAGCAAATAAGAATGACCTCTTTATCCATCAGTTACTATCAGCATTTACTACCAAATGACACAAGTTGACTAATGTTATCAAGAAGAGGAAATGCTACTTACATTTAAGATGGGGTTGGACAATCTTTTTTGGCATGAAGGACAACAGGGAGTGTCAGACTGCTGACCAGAAGGCTACACGTGTGACTATACACATGCAATAAAGGCGATGATGCACAAAGCAATGCATCTTTATGGACTTCCTTAATTAAGCCAGATACTTTGTCACTAAACTATTATGTTGCCATTGCAAGTACAAATAGGTTATTTTTAGAAGATAATGGTTACAGCATCGGACTACAAACCAGAAGAAAATATGTTCTAGTCCCGCGCTAGTACAAAGCCAGTCACTCTTTCTCAGCCCTAGGGAGAAGGAAATGGCATAATAGAGTTGGAAGGGATTTCCAAAAACCTTGCCAAGAAAACTATAAGAATTAATCCAGGCAGTTTTAAGGAATCAAAAACTAACCAGAAGGGCTCACATGCACCTTTAAAAGAAAAACAAAATAATTATTCCCAAGGAACTGTGTTATTCCATTTTTCCTTGTAACCATGGTGGTACATGCTATGCCTGCTACACAAAAGTAGCTTCGAAGTATAGAATGCAGTCTGTGAAAAAAGAAATTAAAAAAAACATGTTTCACAAATGAAATTAACTTACACGGCCGGCTAATGATAGGCCCTGTAAGTTCGGTCCAGATCTAAAATTGCTTACCATTGCTTATTACCAGCAAGGGTTCTGCTTTGGCTTCTATTTTCCCACACATACAAAAGAGGTGGCACAATGCCACAGTGATACAAGAACCAGGACTGCATTTTTTTTCATAATGTATTACACTTGCTCTACTAACAGCAGCTGTAGGACTGAAGAGAACTGGAAAGTGTATAGTATCATTCGTAACCTACCACAATGGTATATTTTATATCATGGTTGTGAACCAATCTCAGCATTCTGCAGAGGAAATCTACTGTAAAGACTTTTCTTAACAACACTGCCCAAATTTTCCACTTTCCTTTTGGTCTGAAGAGGATTATGCGATTAGGAAACATTGCTGCCTCAATTCCAGGACCAGCACATTGTGGCAGAACACTGGACAAAAGCAGATTTGTTATTGTACAACTGTAACCTCCCTGTACATACATCAGGAGGGAACAACAGAAGTTATTGTCCGCTGTACTAACAAGGGAGTCTTTAGGTAGATAATTGGTAAAATAATTACAATATTAAAGAGATAAAGTACATACTATTATAAGTGTGACAAGGTCATTTCATATACATTTTTCAAAAGAAAACACTTAACTTGCCTATAAAAATAAAATGTTGAAGGAAGAAAAAAAATGTAATGCAGTATTCTTGCATACAGTATATAGCATCAAGAGAAAATGTAAACTGAACCCCAACATACTGTATCTGGAGGGCATTAGATTGGAAAAGACCATATAAATAGTCAACATCATTTAGATGCATCAGAGAGTTCCAAAATACAGGTGATCCTCGCTTAAAGACGAGGGATAAAACCAGTGGTGGGTTTCTATTTTCTTTTAACTACCAGTTCGCTTGTGCACGCACACTCACTTATGCGTGCGTGCTCGCGTGGTGCTTCTGCACATGCGCAGAAGTGTCCGGGCGGGTGGGCAGAGCCTCCCGCCATCGCCACTACCAGTTCGCCTGATCAACTTATGATGGCACCAAACAAATAGTACTTACGACTGGTCTTCTATATTCTGGCCACTGCAGTGTCCCCACAGTCATCTGGGTACTTGGTGACTAAACTCAGAAATTATATTACAGCATCCTACAATCACCATTTCTGACTTTCCCTGCTGGCTTCTGACAAATAAAGGCAATGGGGAAGATGGCAGGAGGTCATGAATGGGACCATATGATGTTATGCTTAACAGGATGGAATTGCTTAAAAATGGCAACTAGAAGTGCCAGAACTGCCAACGCTAAGCAACCCAATCATGTGACATCAATATTTATGACCACATCATTTAACAAAGGAAATTCCAGTCCTAAATGTGTTGTTAATCAAACACTATCTGTATATATCTTAGTTTTTGGGATTCTTGTTGAGATATATTACCCAAAGGCATTCTACAGTCTCTTGTTAAATTCTGAGAATCTCACATATGTACTCAAAACCACTTCTGACCTTCATTAAATGTGCTATGGTTTTGGTTAAAGTTTTAATAATTGCAAAACAAATCTAAAAATGTAAAGCTCATAATTTTCTATTACTTAAGAATCACAGAATGGTTGCACGGGAGGACCTAGTCCTAGGAAAATCGTTTGCTCAGTGCAGGAGTCCACTACTGCAGAAATAATATTACCTCTTACTGAGGTAAGATATCATTGCTTCTTGGTTGAGTAAATTAATATGAAGTCATTGCTGATGTTTGGACAAATAGAGATCAATCTGATATGAGAATAGGAAATGAGATCACTTTCAATGCAAGGAAATGCAATCACTTTTCTGATCTTTACATGCTCAACTATTTAAATGCACAATTTCCAAAGGAGTAGCTATTGCAGCAAAAACATCAAAGCCTTGTAGCATCTTAGCAATGAATAAATATTACATCAATTCACTGGCATCTATACAATATGTTTTGTGACTATCTCCTATCTACAGGTAGCTCTGAGCAAGAGTCAGTTCTTACATATTCAGGGGAAAACAGTCATTGCCCGTTGCCAAAACAGGGAGAAATGAAAACAACACCATCCATTCACATAGCATCCACTCTACTGCATGGATCAAGCATGAAAAAGAGATGCAGAAATGTCAACTTTGATTTCACTATAAATAAAACTTCCTTCTGATACAGAAAAAAATCCCGGGGATTGCTGTGTAATGGCCTTTTTGCTTCTCTACCATAAATTATTTAACAGGAGTTCCTGGATTATTATGCACTTGCTTACTTGATTACAAACCAGCTGTGCCAAGAAAGACTGAATCTATGACTAACTCCAAGAGTTATACTGCATTTCCTCAGACCACTACTTATTTATTCTCCTCTGTCCACCAAAGCTGTATTTATTTATTTATACCTCGCCTTTATTATTTTCACAAATAACTCATTTGTCCAAATTTACAAATCAATGTACAAGTGTATAAATCAACATTTAAGGTGACAGCGGGTACACTGTAAGATACTTGTTATTTTTAATGTTCTTGCATTAATAGATGTGTTTTTAATGTGTTTGGGTTTCATATTATAAAATGTATTTCTTACCAATTCAAAAGATTTTCTCTCTCCAAAATTGCTTCCAAAGATGGAGAATCGCTTTCTTTTATAAAACCAATGATGTAAAATATTTCAGCAAAGTTTTACAGTTCCATTTTGCAAGGCTATCCTTCCAAAGCTTACATTATAAAACTCAGAACTGTAGTAAAAATTTGGTAAAACCGCCAACATTCCAAACCATGCCAACAGTAATACTAATCAGACCAAGCATCCAGGCAGGTGTAATTATATATTCCAAACAATATATATTGCTATCGCTCATCCATATAAACCAATCCTATATGTGTTTATTTGAATTAAATCCATGAGATACTCCACTATAATGCAACTCTAAATATGTCTATTCAGAAGATTCACTAGATTAAGCGAGAGTTCTCCTTGTGACACAATGGTTAGTCTGCAATATTGGATGTTCCAATATAATGAGTGGGTACAATGAAGGCAGTATTATTGGGGATTCTTTTTTGCTTCCTCTGTAAAACAAAAGTTACAAAAAACAGATGAATTTGAAAGTATAGCTTGCATCCGGAGTATTTACATTTAGTTTTTTTTAAGTTCATAATAATGACTACTCTCAAAAGAGGTATCTTAGTGTACTTTCCTTTATCATGTTAAAACTTAATACGTCTATTCAATAGGATGTTTAATGAGAAAGTACAACTGCTCCTGTGATCAGTTTCTCCAGTGACAACAGCTGTTAAAAATCACAATATATTTCAAAATATTACTAGTCCTAAAACATGGGTGTTAAACTTGCAGCCCCCATGCTGGATGCTTCATGTGCTGGCCACACCCACACCTGGTTTATTGAATGGGGGAAAAGCCCTGATATGTCACATGATGCCGTCTTGAGTTTGACATCCCTGTCTTAAAATAACTGTATTCTAAGGAAAAATCAAATGCAATTTAAAAAGTAAAGACTTCCTCAAGTTGAGTTGAGCTCAGGCTGCTCCTTTCGAACTCCCACGAGGTGGAGGGGTGTGGGGAGAGGTTGAGGCAGTTCTTGGCAACAATATTAAACTGCTTTTGCTTTCTTTCAGTCTAGTTCACAGACAACCAAGTGTGAACGTGCTTACTTTTTCATTGTTGACTTAATTTTGGCTAGATAATGCAGAATAACATTATTTCTAATAAGGCAGTTGATCAACTCACAATTACTCACAAACTTGAGTAAGAAAAATAATGAGCAATCTATGCAAGCTTATTTCTTTCATGGCTTATTAGCACAGAATCTTAGAATCTAACAATCATTCATAATAGAAGAACCCAATATGGTTCAAATAACCACAGGCAATTTACTTTCCTTTAGCAATTGAAATAATATGTAAAAAAAAATTAGCCAGTTTACCGGAACTCACCAGAAGATTTTAACTTCTGCAACTGAGCACCTAATCCAACACACCCATTCCCACAAAATAATGGTATGAAAAAGAACCACCTCTGATGTAACCAGAATTCAAAATAATTATACAGCTCTAAAAGGAAAAGATATAATTATATATAAACAGGAAATAGATTAAGAGGCAAGAGCATAATTACATCTTAAATTGAAGAAGCTGCAAGTGAAAGTTAATGCCAAAGAAAGAAGAGACAGTAGTGAATATTAGATAAGGAAGCAGGGATGATAACTGGGTCAGAAAAAGGAGCCAAATATAAGTGACATGTTCCTAAATACAGCATGACAAGCCTGCTTGTAAAGCTAGAAGTGGGACGGTGGCTAAAACAAACAATGCAAAAGAAAATCCAAACATTATTATGTACTCCATGAACTTGAACTTAAGAGAGGTAAAATGAGAACTGAAATCAGTTCTGTGAAAAGGGGAGATGACAACAGTTCTTTTGAACCACTTTGGATAAGGAGAAGATGGGAGATCACCCACATGCACTCCAAATGGATGTTCTTTACAAGTAAACTACAAGACAGCAATCCCAAGCAGGTTTCAACTGGGCGATGGGAACAGACACCTTATTCACAACTGTGGTTGGCACTTTCTCAAGAAAACCAAGTTCATAAACTTCTAATTACATTTGTAAATTGCTTGTTAACTACTTTTAAGCTAGTAGAGGGCTTTGGCTCAAAAAGTCTAAAAATGGGTAAGTTTTACTTCAATCCTTAACTAAAGAAAATTGTAATAATAATTTTAAAAAATTAAATAAAGCCAAATAACACTTTGATCCTAGAAAGTGACAAATGAATTAAGGCTCCAGATAAATTAGGAATAAAATTTTGGAATTAATCATAAAGAATTCTTCCCATGGGAAAAAAGATTTGTTTGGCAATTTGCAAGACAAAACAAAAGTAAGCAATTTTGAAAATTGGCCAGTAGAAGGAATTAAAGAGTTTAGTGAAAGGAGAAAAATTATACAATACAATAACAGCTAATTAACTGTATATATAAAATGATACCAAACATTATAACTTTGAAAATACTGAACGACACTTTTGAAAAATGGAATTAGAATTTAGTATCAACAATGTGAATAGTGATGTTTGCTTCTGTGGATAGATCAAAAGATGTAATGAAGGAAAAAGCAGATGAAGATCAAGTTTTATTTGTTAAGGCAGAGATGGCATCAGAAGTAGATCTACAAATGATAGGGTAAAAGAATGACAAGGAAAAGAATGCCATACTAAGATACAACAGAAACCAATTATTTTTTTAAAAATAAAAATGGAAAATAAAGTAGTAAACTAACAGACTGGCCTTATTTTTTTTAATATGTTGGATTTACAAAAGAGGCTTGCTAAAGCTTTGAAGAATCTTGTGACAAAGGACGAAAAAGAAATTAAACCAAATTCTGTGATGTTATTTGAAGACTAAAGATTAAAACTGTTAAGAAGTAAAAAAAAGGATGATACAGTTGATTTATTTGATCAACGTTAAAATATGTTTTATTTCTGGTAACCCTTAATTGACTTTCTGCTAACAGTAGGACTGGAAAGATTATGCATTATGAATTGGTCTGTAGATAACAGATGGGATGAAAAGATCATTAATTGTAAACTAAAAGGGGTTGAACAGTTATTAAAAATGTTTATACTGGTGAGATAAGCCAATGCTTAGTAGAAAGAACAGAAATCTACATTTTTACTAGACATCCAGAAAATAAAATAACAAATTCTAACTTGAGAGACACATAAACCACACCTGAATTGGACACATAGTTAAAAAGGAGCCCCTCAATGGGATAGGAAATAGGTTTTCACATCATTAAGATTAAGGAAAAATGCTTTGAGGGGTCCATGGTGCTCTGAGCTTGGTCGTTTTCTTGAGACATTTCACTATCCAAACTAGGTAACATCATCAACATTCAACAAAACAACCAAGCTCACAGAGCACCAAGGACCCCTCATTTCAAGCCTGAGCTATAAATATTGCCGTCTATTGGCAAAAAAACACCCTTCATTGCACACATTATTCACTGACTCATGGCACCCATGCCTCAGTAGGACTACCCAACAGACCATTTAAATGTACCAAACTTGGATTGTCTAGGGCTAGGCAGTGAGAGATTAAGAGCGTATGAAGGCGAGAGATGGGTTGGATCGCTGTTTAGTTTAGCTCAGAAGCAAGCCAGCTCAGTCTCAGGGGCTCATGAATGGATGAAAAAGTGATAAATCCTCCTTCACAGATGAACTCTAGCAACTGTTATTTAAGGCATGCAAGCTAACAAAATTACCAGTGACAGGTAAATTTATCTTCCATTCATTTCTTTAGTTCCTTGTTAAAACAGTCTAAATTGGCAGCTGTCACGACATGTGAAGACAGTTTCGTTATATTTTGTATAAAAAATGTTACAGTTAGTCCAAAGTCTCCCCAAATGTATAGCTATAGTGAATGTTTCCAAATCCTACTTTGGGAGACAATTAAATCGGCCCTGGGTTTTTGAATAAGTGTTTGTGCCAAGGGTTACAAAATTCTAAGAGCAATAGGCACAGCCATTACTTTTGATGTCCCTGAATTAACTTTTTAAAATCATCCCTCACAATACTGACCAAAATAGCTCCACTGTGAGATGTGTGGCAAATAAATTTAATAATAAACAAAAGTAAATAAGCACCATTGTGGCTTATTGTAAGTCTACAGAGTTCCTTTGAAATGAGAGGTTAAACGTTGGTTACACATTTTCAATTACTAGTGGCTCAAAGAAAAAGGTTAAAATGAAGTTGAGAAACCAATATAAAGATTCTCTAGCATAAACTGCAACACATTAAAAGACCAGTCATTTACTTATGCATGTGCAACTTATGCATTACTAAAAAACAAATAAGTTTCCAAAAAGTAGTATTTTCATTACTAAGCCTCATTCATGAAGAGGAACTTATAGTTATTAATTTGTATTAGCAGATTAAGCCCTTCAGGCAACAAGCTCATTTATTTATCTATTGGGGGCCAATTCTAACAAATCAAATTAAAAATCATGTTCCTTCAGCATATTTCAGACAAATTAACACTATTAGCCAAGGCTGGTATTAATTCAAATTACGTGAGCTGATAAAAAGAAAAACTTTTCTTAAGAGAAGGCGATTCTCCACCGATTGCAGTTGCAAGATAAAGAAATGAATACAGCAGACAGCTAAAGACTGTCACTGGGGATGGTATATATACAAACATCCTGCTTTTATCTGCAGAGACTGCAGCTTGGCAGGCTTTTAACTGAAGTTAGTGCTGATCCGACACAAGCCACCAGATCAAGCTGAAATGGCAGAAGGGTGGATATGAAGGTGAGAAGGAGGAGATTATTCTACCCTCTTGTAGTTTGCTTAGCAATTTCTTGCCACCTGCCAATCCATCAAATACGTCAGGGGTGCAAGCAAATGAGCATGCCCAGTGATCCAGATGACATCAGCTTGATCAATGCTTAGGATTGGAAGGCTGCAGTAGCAATGAGGGAAGGCAGATGAAAGAGTCAATCGAGGCTGACTCCATTCAGTTCCCCACCATTGCTTTTGCTGCAGTTACGGAAAGCAGGAAATCCAACTCTGGAGCACCTTGCAAGGAAAATTCCCCTCCGCAGAAGCCATCCAAATGAGGCAGGTATAGAATGCACTTTTGCCCATACATTAGCCTTCACCCTGCCTGACTTACCAATGCAATCCAAGCTGTGTCTATATCTATAAGTATTCCTGGTAGACTTCAGTGGAACGCATTCTGGTCTTTATTGAAACCTTAAACAATTCAATAAAATAGGCCAAGGAAATTAACATTAAAAATGTGCATTTGATGCAGCACATTCCGCCTCCCCCCCCCCACTGATATCAATCTCCATCAACCCATCAACCTACTTTGCATATCTCCTAGTGTGGTTGCTAGACTACAATACTTGGGGGACACACACACACAAAAGATTATTCTTCACACTGCACACTGACTCTTTGTGTCTCTAGACCTAGCTCATACCAAAACAAGTAAACTTTGCACCCATCCGAAACCCCTAAATGGTTTCCCATTGAAACCCCTAAATGGTTTCCCATTGAAACATTCTAAGTGATTTCACATTGCTGATTTGTTGAGTTTGAGACCACCTGCCATACTCTTCTTATCCAAAGCTTTTTTATTCCTGCACTGGAAAAAAAACCCAAGAGTTCTTGTCCTTTGTGAGTTTAACCCAATTTCCAAGTTTGGGGGGGGGGGGAGGGAAGAGAAGCAGGCAGTGCAGAGAATCCCCCCCCCCATCCCAATCTCCATTTCCCAATCCTTCCCTTTGCCAAATTTGGCGCTCAAGGTGAAAGGAGCCTTAGAGAACTTCTAATCCACAGACACACACAGGCGAGAGCAGCTAATGTTGGGAACAATGGACGGAGGAAAGGAGTACAATGCGGTGCAGCGGCACGCCATTCAGCCCCCCCCCCCCGGAGTAAGACTAAAGGAACTGGGGGGGAGGGGAGAAACAAATCCGTCAGGGTCTCCCCGTCGCGTTCCCGAGAGGAGTTCGGAGCCGAGCGAAGGAGGGGGGGGGGGGAAGCCCAAGCGCAACTCTTCGCGGCTGGATTAAAAAACCCAACCCGGGGGAAAGACTTACCCCGACGATCACCGTGTCCTCGCCTTTAAATTTCGGGATGAATTTATCCCCGCGCAGGATCTCCGCCTCGTTGAGGGGTCGGAACCGGCACATCACTTTGATGCTGCATTCGGCCGGGTCCGCCATCGCGAGGGGCGGCCGGGGGTGGATTCGGCGACCGGCGGACCGAGGGGCGCGCGGCTGATTGAGGCGGCGGATTCCTTTCTTCCCACCTCGGGGAGGGTTAAAAAACAATATATATACACCTTTGGGAGGAAGAGGAGGAGGAGGACGGGGCGGCTGGTTATTTTAGTGGCGGGGGAGGCATGGACCAAAAGAAAGAAACCGAAGCCCGGTCAGAGGAGAAAGCGGCGGCGGCGCTGAGGCATTCCCGTGTCTTCACGACCTCCAGTCTCCGGACCGGGGGGGGGGGGCGAAAACAATGCGGAGGCCGAGGCCCCGGCGCTTCGGCTGCCTCGCCCAGAGACCTGAAGCCGCTGCTTGGAAGCTTTGCGGGGACGGATGGAGAAGGAGGTTGCTAAACGAAGCCAGGTTTTATTTATCTACACCCCCCTCCCTCTCACGCCTCTCCCCAGCGCCGCGGTAGCGTGGCCGGCGCTCCTGCTCTCGCAGCCACCATCCTGCATCTCTCTCCGTCTCTCTCCCCCACTTCGCTCTCTCTCCTTTCCCCTCCCTCCCTCCCCCCCATCCCCGAGGGCTTTGTGACTTCACCGCATTACATCAACTCTTCCCCCAGCTCACAGGCTTGAGGGGGAGAAAAATCACCGGCGCATCCTGGGAGCTGTAGTTCGGCAAGGAACCCAGGTAGGTAGGGGGCATGGGGAGGGGGAAGAGGGCGGGGCGACGAGGCCAGAGGAGGCTGGCCGTTGCGACGGCGACGCATCTCCCCAGGCGCTGGAAGTGCTTGTCTGCGGGATGCTAAGCTTCAGAAAAGAGGGCTTTAAATATAAATATATATATATGTTTGTGTTACAACCCCTGGTATGCCTAAATATGGGAGGGAGGGAGCTCCTCCCTCTTTCTGTCCTTTCGGCTCATCAATGAAAACCATCCAGGCAGAAACCCATATTTTTATTTTTAATGTTGCCTTTTTATATTTGTGTTGTATTTATGCTGATAAAATATTTATCAGCATAAATACAACATATATATATATACATACATACATACATACATACATACATACATACATACATACATACACTTGGTATATTGCAGAATTTTATTTCATATCTGATCCAGGATATAGATAGATAGAGATAGAGGGAGGGAGGGGATCTCTTTAGTCTCCCACTGCATTGGCTCCAGTTCCTGAAAATACTTGTGTATGTATATATGCATGTATGTATATGTATGTATGCAGGGGTGGGCTTCAAAAATTTTAACAAGGGATTCTCTACCCGGTTGATGGGTGAGTTGACCCCCTGCACCACGGCAAGTGTGTTTTTGCCCTCCCTAGGCTCCGGAGGCTTTCCTTGAGCCTCTGGGAGGGCAAAAACGTCCTCCCCGTGCTTCAGAGGCCTATTTTCTGCCTCCCTGAGCTTCCGTGCATGCCCTGCACTTACCTGCATCCGAAACGGGCCATGTGGGAACTCCTGGGAGAGGAGGGATGGAGTGGATGGGGCCAGCCAGGAGTAGGATTTGGGGGTTCTCGGAACTGCACAGAATCTTAGCTGGAACCCCTGCGAACCTCCAGCAGCCCACCCCTGTATGTATGTATGTGTGCCTGCCTTAACCACTAGATCAAACTGGTTCTCCTTGCTCCTTCTTGCTTATTCCTTCTGGCTCTTCTAACTCCCTTAACTTAACTCCCCCCCAAATAAAAAGAGAGAGAGAAAAGATTATTAATTTGGCCTAAAGCAAGGGATTTTGTTGCAATTGATTTGAGAGATTTCTGGTACCCTTTTCCTTGAAAAATATTCCATTTGTTGGCTTCCTAGTATAAGAATTCTTATGACCCAATCCTGCATCATCTCTTTCTTATTTTTGGTATAACATCTTCAGGTGGTTCAGGGAGGTTGACAAGTGGTTTGGTTTGGGACTTACTTCCCCTGAGACTTATGTCTTGGGGCTTTCCAGAACCTGGAAAGGACTATGGAATGAGCATCCTAAGGCTCTTTGGAAAACCATCAATTATCACATCTTAAATAAGAGTTGAAAATGTATTTTAGTCAGAGTACAGCAGAAGGTGACCACAAATAGGATGATGTTGTAAAATCTGGCCCTAAATAAGTGAAATCTAAACTTTAACAATTTTATTGTTCATGGGTTTTTCATTGTTCAGATTGTACAGCTATTTGCTACGGTATAAGATTCCATGTATCATTAATTTCAATACTAAATAGTTTTAATTGGTTATTGCAGATTTGTAGTTTATGATGTGATTATTTGCAATAATTTGTTGTCTTTCGTGTTTTAATTGTTTAATTATCTCTTGAATTGTTATGTACCATGTTGAAATATGTAAACTATTACTTTTTGCCCTGAAGCTGGATTCATACAGCATAAAATGGTTTCTTCGTGTCTCAGCATGTCACAACAACAAAGTCATTAATGCCTTGTAAACTATGTTTGATGATTCGGATGCTATATGAACTGCCAATTATTTTATAAATCATGGTTAAATAAACTGGTTTATTACAATAAATTGTTGAAATAAATGTCCATCTGGGTTCACTTCCAAGTGGGGAAAAAGACACTGGGAACATAGAGACTCCTTGGAAAGATGGTTTAATGGTGGACAGGATCACATGGCTTAATTTCCTTAGCAGAAAAGGGAAGAGATGCTTAGAGTGCCCTGGTTTTATGCCCTCTCTGTGCCCCACCCCAGAACTTCCTGTTGTGTGTAAGAAATGAATTCCGATTGGTGGTCAGACTCCCAGGGGTGGGGGTCTTAGCTAACTTTGTAGGCTGTTCTGAGATCCAAGCTTGTTTGAGTCGCTGGCTGATGCAATCTTTCCAATCTTCCCAACCCATGTGATGAGTTTCGGTTTGCTATATGGGTCTTCCTCAAGGAGGTAGATCTTTGTTATGTAGAATAGACTGGCTCAGGCCTTAATGGCCCATTGACAAAGATTGTGGGGGGATGAGTTCCTGCCTCCCTTTTAGGTGGAAATATTTTACCCTTTTAATATTTCCTAAAATATTTCATTTTCCTAGTAGAGGGGTGGGTGCTAATTTCCTTCAGTATAGATATAGCATTTAAATAGGTAAGCAAGATAAAATTTGGGGGTCTACTACCTATAATTACTAGAAACAATATATCTTTTTGCAGTCTGACATTCAATCACGCCTACTGAGTTGGAACATTACTTTAGGCTGGCTAATTTATGGTTTCTTAAATTGTGGGAACACAAGCAAGTAGGTTAATCCATCTAATCAAGAATTAATGTTTTTTTAAAAATATATATATAGTTCACTAATAGTATATCTAGGAGTAAGCTTCATTTGAGCACAGAAAGATTTGCCTTCAAGGAAGTTTATACATATTGGATTATAACAGGGGATTCAAAAGAGATTCTTAATTTCAAAACTGTCCATCCTCATCCAAACCAAATCACATTCAAGAAGAGGAAATGTAATCTGTTTATAAAGTGTCCACAGTTAAAAGCTGAGCAAAACACCCAGCCAGGGAATTGAAAAAGGAACTTTGGTCCTTACCTGAACGTTAGTTTTCTGTGTGTAGATATGGGAGGGGCTACCCATGGGTATCAACACAGCCTGATTGGTCTAGGGACCGAAGGAGCCACACCTCCTCCTCCCTTCTAACTCCCAGTTTTCCATTAGGCTGTGGCAAGTAGTCCACCTGAAAAGCATAACAAGACAACCAGGCCACCCCCAGCCCTTCACCTAACCACTACGTCTTGCTAGGGAGGGATGTGGCCCCTCCCATATCTACATACAGAAAACTAATGTTCAGGTAAGGACCAACGTTCCTTTTTCCTGTGTGTGATATGGGAGGGGCAACTTGTGGGACGTACCCAAGCTATCATCCCTTGGGAGGGAGTAGGTAGGATGTAGAAGCTGGGGTGGCTATCACCTGTTGGAGAACCCTGTGACCAAAGGAAGCCTCAGCAGATGCAAAGGCATCCAGCCAATAATGACAAATAGAGGGTGATGGGGTGGACCATGTGGCCACCCTGCAAATGTCCTCAAACGGAGCCCTGGTCAACCAAGCTGCAGTGGTCGCTGCACTCCGCATGGAATGGGCCATAATCCCTGTGGGAGGGGCCTGACTTGAGACCTCATAGGCCATGACAATGGCCTGCCGAATCCACCTCTTGATGGTGGAAGAGGTGACCCTAGTTCCCATAGTAGCGGGTAGGAATGACACAAACAAAGCCTCAGACGTGCAGGTCAAGGCCGTGCGTTGGAGGTACATCCGAAGAGCGCTTCAGTCATCTAATCTGTGCCACAGGCATTCTCTGTCGTGAGAAGGGGCAGGACAGAAATTCGGGAGAATCACCTCCTGCGCCCTGTGGAAAGGGGAGTTCACCTTAGGTAGGAAGGATGGATCCAAACTGAGGACCATCCGGTCCTGATGGAACACATAGAGGTCCTCCTGGATGACAGCGCCCCAAGATCTGAGATGTGTCTGGCTGATGTTATTGCCACCAAGAATGCCACCTTTAAGGTCAGGAGCCGAGGATGGACCGTCCTCAAGAGCTCGAAGAGCGACCCCATCAGAGCCCGAAGAACCAAGGGCAGATCCCAGAAGGGGAATGTATTGTGAGTGGGCAAATATTTGCTGGCCCTCCAAAGGAACAGTTTGACCGTCGGGAATTGGGAAAGAGGAACAAGACAATCCCCGGCGAGCACCATAGACAGTGCAGCCACCTGGCAATGGAGGGTGCTATGAGACAACCCCTTGTCCAATCCGTCATGCAGAAAGTCCCAACCTGAGGGGGGATGCACATGCTTCCACAACATTCACGTACACCACCTCACGAACGCTGCCCATGTAGAATTATAGATCCGAGTGGTCGACGGACGCCATGAGACCTCGATGGTTGCGATGACCCTCGGCGAGAGTTTGGCATTCCTCAGGAGGCTCCACTCAAGTGCCAGGCAGTAAGTGGAGCTCCAAATGGATTGTGTAACTGAAGAGGCCTGGAATGCAGGCACGCCCACGGTACGATACCGATGCAAGAGACCATCTTCCCCAGGAGACGAGACAGGTCCAAGATGAAAACTGACCTTTTTGGGTGCACCTGCTGAACCAAGGTCCTGTAGCTTGACCGACGGTCCGAAGAAAGCAGCACCCAGCCTGCCACCAAGTCTATGACCGTCCCAAAATGAAGAAGGTGACAGATGACTTTTTGCAAAGTTCATTGAAAATCCCAACATCAGCAGCATCCAGATTGTGAGATTCAGATCCCACCGTGCCTGCGAGGGGGACTGGGCCTGAACTAGGATGTCGTTGAGGTAGCGGACGAGTCTCATTAGAATAGACCGCAGGTGAGCTGCCAATGCCACCAGGACTTTTGTGAAGTGCACAGGGCCGATGCCAGCCCAAACGCGACAGCCCTGTACTGAAAATGGCACCCTGAATGAGAGATCTTCAGATATCTGCGATGACGAGGGAGAATCTGGATGTGTAAATAGGCCTCTGTGAGGTCCACTGATGCTAAGTGATCCCCCCTCCTGATCCCCTGCAAGATGGATGTTAGGGAGGCCTTCTTGAAACGCCTGTAAACCAGATAGGTGTTTAGCTGTTTGAGGTCAAGGATCGCCCCCCCCAAACTCTTCGGGACAACAGAAAGGTTGGAATAGAACCCCAACCCTTGTTCCACCAGTAAAACTGGCTCTATCGCCTGGATCTCCGAGGTGATGAATGGCAAGATCTATCAGGCAATGCTGCTCCAGGTCCCTCAACAGGGTAAAGGTCCTGAAGAAGTTTAGGGGAGAGGAGAGAAACTCCAGCTTCAGACCATCCCTCACCGCGGACAGAACCCAGGCATCTAAGGTGATCTCCCCCCAACGATCTGCAAAGAGAGCCTGGTGGCCGCCTATGGGAAGACTCGGGTTCGAGTCATTTCCCTTTGTGGAAGGGACGACTGCCCCCCCGCAAAAGGTCGGTTGGACTGGCTCTGAAAACAGTTCCTGTCCTGATAATACGGGCGAGTAGTCTGCCTATCTGATCTGGGTGAGAAGTACCTCTGGGTAGTCTGGCTCAGGTGCCCTATAAGAGGGCCTGTGGTAATATACGGGGTGGGACGGGCCTCCGCCCATTTGGCGTTGGAAGGCAACACTTTTTTCTTATCCTTATTCTCTATCAGGATAGGGTCCAAGGGCTCCCTGAACAAGGAGGAGCCCGAGTAAGGCGCTGCCACTACATTCCATTTGTTCTTATTGTCCATCTGCCAATTATGCAGCCAGAGGAGACCCCTGGCCGTCACAGAAGTGGACAGGGCCTGAGATGCATACTTGACAGAGTCAAGCGTAGCGTCTGTGGAGAACTAGGTCGCAGACATGATCTTAGTAATATCCTGCAGAAGGCATTCGTCAGACACCAGGATATGGTCCTGTAACTGGTGCAGCCATAGGAGCATGGCACGATTGAAATAGGAAGCTGCTGCCGCCGACCTAATGGCCCACACAGAGACTTGGAAATTCTTACGTAAGGTAAGCTCTGCCCGTTTATTCTCAGGCTTAAGCTTATCAGCAGCGTCGCCCAACACTACTGTCGAGGAGGTTGCCAATGCCACCACTGGCACATCCACAGTGGGGACTCTAAGAGCCTACGCAAATGCCTGATCTATATTATAGAAATGATGGTTGTTACTTCTGGCATTGGGGAACGCCAAAGGCCACACCACTGCTTCTTCACAACCTCCAGAAAGAGAGGGGGCACTGGGACCTCTTTCTTATTGGAAAATGTAGCAGCGAACATGGCCTGATCTGGGTCCCTAGGCTTGGGGGCTCCTGGGGTGCCCCCCCATTTAGTGGTAGCCCTAACCTTATGCAGGAGTGTCTTGGAATGCGAAGGAACAAACAAACCCAGGAAGGCCGGGGGATCAGGAGGGAGAGCCTCCTCATCTTCAGAAAACTCAGCCTCATACTGAGCCTCCTCCCCCATGACAGATCCTTCACTGACTACGGATGGGGAGTGTGGCCTGGAAGTCTCTTGAGAAGAAGCCCTATAACTAGAGCACCTGATTTGAGACCTCTCACGAGGTTCCCTGTGGCCCTGAGAACAAACTCTTTGCTGGCTCAGGCCTGTGGCAATGCCCTGAGATATGGCAGAGGCAATGAGTCTCCTGATGCTCCCTGGATGCAGATCCAAATCTTCCAGATCTTCCTCAGTGGGCCTCTGAGTCTCAGCCCCTTGGGGGGCCAAAACAGGGGGGAAATAATCCCAAGAGGTGCCCTCCAAAGGATCCCCCATAACATCACTAACTGCCCTGGGGGAAGAAAGAGGAGATGGAGAAATTTCCTGCCTAGCCTGCCTGGAAAGCCTGGCAGGGGACCCTGGAGAGGAAATGGAAGGACTAAAGCCCCTGGCAGGCGATCTCAATCTGTGCAATGGGCTGGCCCAAGTCTGCTGTTGCCTACCTATGGGTTCCCGAATTGCAGCCCTGGAAGGGCGCTGGGTGGCCAGAAGCTTTGAGGTAGCTGTCCTGGTGCAGGGTCTCTTCCACCCCCGAGGCCCGGTGCTCCCCTGGGGATTCTGGTTCAGTTGCAGCCCTGGTTGCCATCATACTCACAGCCTGGCCTCTACCGACAATGACACTGAAAAACTCTCAGGCACTGCGGCTACGGAAGATCTGCAGCTGCTTCCGGCTCTACACACTCTCCCCGGCCTCGATTAGTGGCCGCAATGTGGAGAAACCCAATCCGGCATTCAATGCCACACTCAAAATGGCCACTGCCTCATGGTGCCTGGAGTTCACCCAAAATGGCCACTGCCTCATGTGCCTGAAGGACACTCAAGATGGCCACCACCACCCGGAACCTTGCTGCATGATCACAGCGCGCTTCCCAGATGCGCCGAAACTTTGCAGACCAACCTTGCCGGAGCAGCCTTTCCCGAGGAGCTGTGAAGAGGAGGCTGTCAGCCCCGAATTCCCAGGGACCGAGCAGCGCTCCGCATGGCAATCGTAGGGGAGAGAAAATGCCTATCTGGCTCTCCACCTCCAGGTGGCAACAGAAAAACAGCCCCTTTACAGGCAGCAGCTCAGGTAATTTAGAATTGAGAATATCCAATTAGTCAAATAGATAGCTTTAATAGTTCAAGCAGGAGCCAAAAAAACACTGCTTGGACCAAAGACTGAAGGAAAACTGGGAGCCAGAAGGGAGGAGGAGGTGTGGCTAAGAAATTCCTTCAGTCTTTGGACCAATCAGGCTGTGTTGATACCCACGAGTAGCCCCTCCCATATCACACATAGGAAAATGCCAGAATTTTCAGTCCCACTTAAAAATAAACTCTGTGGGGTTCAACAGAGATAGCTCAAAGGTGAATAAGATTAGGACTGCAAATCTGAACAATAGACTACTAAAGTAGTGTCAGAAGGAAGAAATGGCATGAGAGAGATTTCCCTTTTACTACCTGTGTGGTCATAGTATCTTATATGATACTTAAAACACAAGAAGGCAACGATATTGAAACATAGAGCATTGGGGGGAAAGTGACTTATGACCATTTTTCACACTTATGACCGTTGCAGCATCCTCGTGGTCACTTGATAAAAATTCAGACGCATGGCAACTGGTTCGTATTTATGATGGCCGCGGTGTCCTGGGGTCATGTGATCACCCTTTGCAACCTTCTGACAAGCAAAGTCAATGGGGCTGGCCAGATGCGCTTAACAACTGTATTGATTCATTTAACAACTGTGTCAAAAGTCGTAAAATGTGGCAAAACTCACTTAATTCAGTTAGCAACAGAAATTTTGCACTCAATTGTGGTCGTAAGCCGAGGACTACTTGTATGATCATATAACCTCTGCTTAAAAGGGGGAAAAAACTATTAATAATTGTTTAATAAGCAAACCCATGGTTTGTATGGTTTCATACAATAAAGTCAAGATAAACCAGAATGATTCTCTACATAAAATAGTCTATTAGTATTATACCTAGGTTTCTGCACGTTTGCACTTATCAGATTATTTTAAGATTGCAAATAAGATTGTGTTTTAAGAATTTGGTTTGTTTTGCGCCAGATCTAAAAGGCTAATAGCTAATAGCCAAGCTCCTATGTTTTCCATTGCCAACTTTCCCCATGATCATTTATAACTGCTAAAGAACAAGACACTTTGTTCTGATCACATTATAAAGGTGGTTTTAAAGTATTTTGGAATGCAGTGACATATGTACATTTCTTAATTAATTCTCAGAATATTACACTGCTTCATGATTGGCTATTATTGTATTCGTTCCTCAATTATTTGTTAAGAGATGACCTTCAACATTATTCAAAATTGTCATCTGCTTAATGCATTAAATTTGAGATGGAAAGAACTGTTGCAAGTTTCACAGTCACAGTATTTCCTATTGTAATCATTTGAGGCCACATGCCAAATAAGATTTTCCAAAAATAATGATATTTACTCAGAGATTCCCTAGGTTTTTAACTTATAGAATGTTTCTAAATTGTAAGCCATGTTGAAGTATTTTTTAAAAAAATATTTGGAGGTACAATGGCATGTTGAAGACAAGGCAAGATATTTTTAGATTAAGTAAAGGTGTTTATTATTTATTAATGGATATTACTAATAATTATTGAAACTATGTTAATTTCTGTTAATCAACTAAAATTTTAGAAGCACAACTTTCAGTCCGTAAAAACGGACTTTTTATTGCAGTGCTCCTTTATAGAGTTGTGATACTGCTGTATAAAAGCAGCTATGCTGAAATGATTGATTCTAAAAATAATTAATTCTAAAAATAAATGATTGTGTTTGGAAAGATTTACAAAAGCAGAAGGTGAATAATATGGTGGGTGGATGGAATCAAATGTGATAAGAACTCTATTAAGTCAGGACAAGTTGATAAGCATATGTCCACATAATCACCAGGAATTAAATCCAACTTGTTGACTAAACTAAAATACTACTTGCAAGGTGTATGTGTGTGTGTGTGTATATAAAACATATTTTTCGGACTATAAGATGCTCTGGACTATAAGATGCACCTAGTGTTTGGGGCGGAAAATAAGAAAAAAAATCTGCCTCTGCCTCCAGCATCCATCAGGTATTCATCCTAGCCCATTCACCACCACTGCCCCTTCATTGCGGCCTGTTCGCCACCGTGGCATATTCTTTTCTGGAACTCAGTAAACGTTTGCACAACTAGTTTCACTAGCTGACAAGATACTAATACATCAAATTATCTCCAACTTATTGATTATAGATTACTTAAATTATATTTTGCTTTTTTCTACTCTTGGTATAATGTCACACTTGAATTTGGCAGTCACAACATGACAGAAGCTTCCCAGGGACATCACCTACGTAGTGAAGTATTATTTCTTTTCCTGCAGTTATTACATTCATGAAGTCCCAAACAGGCAGCTCTATTCAGAATGATCTGGACCAGAGGTGTTAAACTTGCACCCCACCAGCCGGATGCATCACATCTGGCCCCGCCCGGTTTAGCAAAGGGAAAAAAAGTCCCAATATGTCATGTGACACCACCATGATGCCATGAGTTTGATACTCCTGACCTGGACCCATTTATGAAGAGTGAGATAAGACACTGCTGGTGTGCCAAATTATTTTTAATTTTTTTTAATGAATAATGTAGCTGATACCCACTCTGAGCCAGATGCCAATGGACCGAATCCACAGTGGTGAGCAAAGCATGATCTTGTGTTATCTGGGATCTGTTTGAGCTTGAGAATAGGCTTGGATCCTCTGTGGTGTAAACACTGCCACCTGGGTATGTGATTATCCCATTACATGCGATGTCCTCAGTGACAGGCAGAGTACAATTAGGAAACTTTCAAATGCTTGAGAGAGCCATGCCATATATCTTAAAAGAGGCTGTGTGTCTTCTCTGGAAGAAGCCCTATGTGGAACAGCTGCTTTTAACCATTTCTGCTTGGTGTCCAACGTTTCCTGGTGGTTTAGCTACAGATAATCCTAGAAGAAATGGATTATCTATCATGGGGCAAAAATAGCTTTGATTGCTCTGGTGGATGACCCTCAACCGGATCCTTTATGGGAGTGCACCTCATTACTCCTGTAAAATCTGTGGCATGTGATGCTATTGGCTTGTGGTATCTTGCCAGGCTGCCCACAAGGCTGGGGAGTCAGAAACAGTCCTTCAAGTTTCAGCTCAAGTTCATTCATCATTAATTATGGCAATATTTGATCCAGCAGTTGTTTCAATTCAAGGTACCAGGGAGCTCGGTGCTCTTCCCCAAGCTATTTAGCATCTAAAACCTTGGGAGAGGTCAAGCCAGAGCAAGGATGCCCTAGAAAGCTTGGTGCCTGGGTTCTGTCAGGGTTTCATTGGAGCAAAATAATGCTAGATTGCATCCAAAACCAAATTGTTTTTCAGCAATAAACATCCAGGAATGTTCCCTGATAGGATAGAATGGCAGTGTCTAAAGGTGTTGGTTCATGATCTTGACTTGTAGGTATTGCTTGAGCAACAGGTGGAGGCTACAGGGCTTTTGCCAAGCTTTGCCTGGTGTGCCAATTACAAACCTACCTGGCCATGTAACCCATATTTCGATCAACATTGAATTGGAATATTACAGTTTTCCCAATTAGGTAAGGTGAGATGAACCTGGACCAGGCAGAAGGCATTTTCTGTTCTGGCCCTGTACTTTGAAACTCATTGTCTCTGGAAATTTTAGCAGCCTTGTCCTTTGTGGTATTTCACACAGCTATTAAAACAATACTATTCCATTTTCTGATGGCCACCTAGGGATTTTTAAATTTAGTCTCTGTTGTGTGCTTTCCAGAGTCTAGATTGGAGCAGGAAACAAAAAACGTAAAACAAATAAACAGCTTATCCCAAGTTAATCTTCTGCAGTATTAATTTACAACTGTTATATTGTGTCGTTACTTTTCTATACAATTCAATACAAAGTCACTTCTGCAGACGCCTTGATTTTTCAAGTGTCCACGTATTTTATAAAAAAAACACCTGTCTTATGAAAATATTATCAAGGGTCAAAGACGCTGTGTTAGCAGACTTGTAGCACTTGCTATTAAATTATTTTTATTGACTCAAATCAGATCATGGGGAAACATGTAGTTAAGAATATCCAAGTGTCTTTTTTTCCATCCAGCTTTGCTTCACATCCCATATAGTATCCCCCCACTTGTGGCACGCGAGCCAAAAAAGGTTCGCCATCGCTGCCATATACCGTCCTCAGCCTTTTTAAAGGTTAATTTTTAGGAAGGTGACTGAGAAATAAAGATCGGCCATTGTTATCTAGAATGTATTTCCTGAGCAAATGCGTATTGTTAAAGCATACTAGACTGGTATGCAAATGCAATCATTAATTCTTTTGACTTCATGGAGCAAAAAAAATTCTCTAACTTTCTCTGACTACTTTTTTAATCTTTGGAAAACCCTGACAGCCAAGAAGCAAAAAGGCTCAATCCATTTTACTTTAAAAGAGGCAGAGATTTTTATATAATAACGACCAATGGATGTATTAATAACATGGTATACACACGATTTATCCTTTTAAAAGAAACACAACATAAAAATCAGTAATAAAATTAAATTGAACCTGAAGAAGCCAAATTCATGTTTTTCTTTACTTTAAATATGTTCAGACTCACTTCAAAAATATAACTGGAGGAAGATAGATTAAAATTAGTGAAGTATCATTGTTATGATTCCTTTGCCACTTACATAATCAAATAGTAAATTTCCATTCAGATAATTATGCAAAAGCGTGTACAGCATAAATTACAGCTATGAGGTAGCGATTATATGTGCAATATGCACTAATGTACATCAAGTACAAATGAAGGAAAACTCAAACTTTTTAAACAGTTTCAAGTCCCAGTTCAGCTGCCCATAGAGTTCTGTACATGCCTAGCGGTCACCACATAGAAAGCAGTGTCACATTGTTCCATGTTTACAAAGTACCGGTCTTAATGCTGGGAATCTCACACACAGGCCAAGTGCTGGATATAAACATCCAATTCCATCCATCAAGTTTTTGCACACACACTTTCCGATTCAGGTTACATGCCTGCAGAAGCTTCTAGAGTCATTGTTCTATTGAGGTGGTGCTGAATCTATATACATGCCAAATTGCTGGTGTCTCAGTTTGATTAAGTACTGGCTTCCAAAAATTAGAAACTGTTCTCCATGTTGTGAAATAAATACGTATGCAAGATGCCCATGTTTTGATATGTATTTTTATTTCCCTGCAGTTTTCACTTATCAAGAACAAGTAACAGGGAAAGTTGTCTGAACTAGTGCATAAACAAACATTCTGAAACACCACTACACGTATCTAATTTACAAGAACCGTATAAAAAAAGTCACTAAAACACTACACTACGAAGGTGTCCAACGCTTACAGTCAGACTTTTTCCAACCCGTTACTTGCCTTGTAGCCACAGGAAAACTTTCCAAAATTGAAAGACAATCTGCCATGACCCTCCCCCCTCCCCCATTACCTGGGATGGCTCGATATCTAGACATCCAATAATTATTGCAATGATATATAATGCAATACATACCTGGTAAAATATCATTTATGTGGTGTGTTACAGTTAAAAGCCAGTTAAATTATGCAGACTTCAGATAAAATATAATCAGTTGAAAATTTTCTTCATATCTGCACAGTTTAATATGTGCTAGATGCATAATTTGTACTAGTCAGGTTTTCTGTGTAATTATTTTTTATAAATTGGTATTATAAATAGAAATATACATTCAAAATATATGGAAAAGTGGGTTACTACATTAAATTTGCATGTATCGATCCATCCCTTTCCCCTGCACAGTAATAGAAAATACTATTTTGCCTTGAACTTCATATTTGACAGTGAAATGCCACTAAAGTATTTACCAAAAAGTCCATCTAAAATTGTGAAACAAAATGAACCAAGTGAAAACTTTACATTTCCTTTAGAAAAAAATTACAAGAATTTTTCCTAGCTATGAATCTTTAACTTTTTTTAGACACAAAGTTGGATTTATTTTTTACAAGATACAAAATGTAAACATGGCAAAATAAATAGTTAAAACAAGTGATGCAGGATCCCATTTCATGCTCATGATCCCATTTAAAGAATTATTTTTAAATCCATTCAGTTGCAAATTCAAGTGCAAAAGCATGATGATGAATATCTACTATTCAAGTAACAGAAATAATATTGATGATACAAATAAACTATTTTACAAGGTAGTGATTTTCCCAATTTTACAAAATGTACATTATATATCGACTTAATATACGATATGATAGTCCGTTTAGGTCCATTTTAATCCCCTGTGATCCACAGAGTTTTGTTTTGCATTCAGCTGGAATATAAATGACACCATCAGCACACATTGAGCTACTGTGTTAGGTTATGTCACCTCCATTGCTACTGTAGTCTCTGCTATTCCATTCAAACCCAATCTTTCAGGTTCATGGTTCTCTCTGAAAATGAAGAGAGAAGGGAAAATAAATATATATACTTATAATAATGAGCTATATGGTATAATTTCTTCATATATGACATTTTGTTAACTCGGCATCTTTCATATTTATCATCTGAGAAATGTTAAAAACACAACAAAGCTAAAACTTTACTAAAAAGAAAATGACAATTATGCAATATTTACCAAATGGCAAATGTAGAATGGGAATTTTAAAAAATCAGAGAATCTTCATTTGCATTGGGACAAAACAATGTATAAATATAGAAACGTAGAAGAATTTATACATGGTTTATACATAATCTATAGGATTTTAGATTTTTCTTGAAATTTGTAATATAAAATTCTGTACATAACCTATAGGATTTCAGATTTTTCCTGTAATTTGAAATATAAAATAATTGGCTGAATTAGCCTTCCACTTATGAGGACAGATCGTAAACACACTTTTTCCCAACAAGATACACAAATCAAATATCATTACTTAAGTCAGCCTTTATTGGATTAGGATTTGTTGGTAAATCCACTTTTCGTTTTTAATAAAAGAGAAAGAGAGAGACACGGACATCACAAAAGCTTGTTTTATTCATATCCGAAAGACACACACCTTGCTATGCTGCTGATGGCACTGCTTGGAGTCACCTTTGGCACTCTATCCATACTGGCAGCAACTGTGGCAAGTTTTAAGGCGGTTGGCGATGGTGCTGAAGTCCTTGCATTGATATGTACATTGACTGGAGAAACAACACTGACATTGTTGAGGTGCACTGCATTGGTGAGACAAGAATTGTTCATAGGAAGTGTTTGAGAGCTGTTTGTGCACAATGCTGGGATTAAATGGTTTGTGGTGGTGTGACCGACTGTCCTTACAAGTTGTACAGCTGAGATCCCTGGGCTAGATGACAGAGCCATATTGGTGGAATACAGAGTTTTTGATGTTGCTGTTCAAAACAAAACAGATGTATTCAATAGGTTTCAAGTAAAATAAAATACATGAAGTAAAACCAAGACTACCATCCCATCTTAATGTCTTCTGGCTATGGTATATTCCATAAGTTGCATTAAGAGTAATGTAAGTTATAAGACAACACAGACAGGGAGGGCACCAAGATGAAGCAAGCTATGAGTAATGGTGGTGCAGTGGTTAAAATGCAGTACTGCAGGCTAAGTCACTGCTCACTCCAGGAGTTCGATCCTGACCAGCTCAAGGTTGACTCAGTCTTCCATCCTTCCGAGGTCAGTAAAATGAGAACCCAGATTGTTGGGGCAATATGCTGACTCTGTAAACCGCTTAGAGAGGGCTGTAAATCACTGTGAAGCGGTATGTAAGTCTATTGCTATGAAGCAAAAATGAAAGAGGTCTATTTCCAAACATTAGGACTCCTCTCTAAATTCAAAGGCACACTGTAATACTTTAAAGTATATACCGTGTTTCCCCAAAAATACAACCTGTCCTGAAACTAAAGCCTTGCCACATTTTTCGCATGGGCAAAAATATAAGCCCACCACCGAAAATAAGCCCTCTGGACAATCCCCCGCCCTCCGGCCAGGCAGAGCACCGCTCGCAGACCTAGCGGTATCCCGAAGGTGCCAAGCCACGGGAATGAGATGGGGGCAAAGGTGCTTGCGTTGCTTGGTGCTTTCGGGATACCACTAGGTCGGTCAGCGGTGCTGTGCCCAGCTGAAGAGGGGGGGTTGCTGGGCAGCTGCTCTCTTGCGAGCAGGCTCCCGAAGAGCCTCAGGGTTGAATGGCTGTGTTGCGCTGTCGCAGCAGCAACGCAGCAGCCATGAGGTGACCAAGCTTATGAGCAGCTGCCCGGCAACCCCCCTTTCCAGCCGGGTACAACGCCGCTGACCGACCTAGCAGTACCCGGAAGGCACCAAGCAACGCAAGCGATGGATGCCACTCTAGAAGTACGCTCTATGGTTGTACAATCTGCAGCCCACAACCATAGAGCGTACTTCCAGAGCGGCATCCATCCTCTGTGCTTTGAAAAAAAAAAACAAGTGGCGGATGGCGCCAGAAGCGGAGATGCCCTTTGTGCGAGCAGGGGACGGAAAAGCCGATGCGCAACTCCCCTCTCCAGCCATGCAGAACCCCATTCACTCACCTAGGGGCATTCCGAAGGCACCTCCTCCGAAGGGGAGGCGGAGGTTGGCGAACAGGCGCTCGCGTTGCTTGGTGCCTTCTGGGTACTGCTAGGTCGGTCAGCGGCGCTATACCCGGCTGGAAAGGGGGGTTGTCGGGCGGCTGCTCGCGAGCTTGGTCACCTCATGGCTGCTGCATTGCTGTTGCGACAGCGCAACACAGCCATTCGACCCTGAGGCTGTGCCCGGCTCTTTGGGAACCCAGTCGCAAGGGAGCAGCCGCCCGGCAGCCCAAAAATAATAAGCCCTCCCCTTTAATAAGCCCAAGGCCATATTTTGTGGGTAAAAAAAATATAAGACCCTGTCATATTTTCGGGGAAACACGGTAGGAATCTGCAGATACCCAAAAAGAATTTTATTTTATTTTATTAAATAAAAAGGTCAAAATCTTCCATCCTGTGATTTAATTTTTTAAAAAACCATCGCCTTATTAAGCATTTTTTCAGATTGATCTTGCATAGAAAGTAATCATTAGCAACCTTGCTACAAACTAACATGAAAATAATGCGACCAAGAAAAATGTACCTGTTGGCTGAACAACACCATTGATATTGTGGCTGGCACTCTGTTCCTTTGTCACCTCACCCCGATTGGGAGCAGGTGCGCTCACCACTGCAGATGCAGCAAAGTGGGCACTAGCCGAGTCAAGCGTTTTTGACATGCAATCAGAAGTGCTTGATCCCTGGGAAATTTACACAACAGTTTTCATAATTACAGACTATTTGTAAGATACCATCAAATTAACTCTTGATATAAACAGTAAAAAAATTATCCAGACCTAAGAGATTTTCTCCTAATGACAGAACTGCTTCTAACTCTTAGACTTCAAGTATCTGTGTAGCTGCAGGACAAGAAGGGGCTGCTTTCACTAACTTCAGATTAGGTTCTGTCTACTAAATAAGCTAAAGGTTTTTGCTTTCTGTCTTTTACCTTTACCATTTTGAAAGTTGTGGTCCAGTGCCGAAATGTTAAAAGCACCTTTCATTAAATAGAAAACGTCTCCACATCCCTTCCAAAGAGAATTGAGTTTAATTCGTATACATGGAGGTAGAAACCCAGATAAGTATGAGATGTTGAACAACATGCTATATTGCAACCACTAACATAAATGCAAAAGAATCAAAACACTCAAAATGAAGTCCATTGTGTTCATATATTACTGGTGTCATAATTTTCAAGGAAAGGCTATAATAATTCATACTATTAGACTATTTAAATAATGTTGAATCAACATTACAAAGGGGCTGGGGGGAAACTGATTCAGAAATTAATGTGAAATTCTAAATATCAATAAATAAATCACTGGGGTTCTGTATTACACTACAAATTAGCAGATTTATTTTACCACAGGCTGTAGCCCAAGGAAGCTCATACCTTAAAGAATAACACTGAATCTGTTATTCTTTAAGGTGCCCTCATGACTCTGGCATTTTTTGCTGCCATCAGCTCAATATGGTAGTTACTCTTTGGAAGAACTGTGAGGTTAGTTGTATGAATTAAAAGAAAACAGATTTTTCTAAGAACAGATAAGACAGAAACACAAGCACTATTGTTTTATAATCAACAATGTATGCTACACATGGACTATAATCAATAGACAAGCATGATTGTGGCAGTCCTTTTTTGTTACAATCACAACACTGCATTTATCTACTCTATCTATTTTGGTTGCATGTTAAGTATATTAGAGACTGGCCTGTTTGAACTAGATATGAAGACAAAAAATTGGAGAGAAACAAACTAAAAAAAACCACAACTGGTTCTACATTGGTTTCTAGAATATAAGAGAAACCATTTTTAAGAAAGGTGTTTGTTACCTGTGCTTTTGGATACGTCTGTTGGGATTGATGCTGAGACTGCTGTTTCTGCTGGAGCTGAGCAAGTTGCTGCCTTTGCATTTGAACTAACTGCTGTTGATGTGTCTGAAATTGTTCTTCTGTAATACCCCCTGTTACTGTGGAAAGAAATGAGAACATGATTAATTTAAGGGTTCAAAGTCATATAAGTCACTGCATAAGTTACATGGATTGGGAAGTGAAGCAATTTTTAAACAGCTGTATTACATAACACAATGAATTTGAAATGATTTGAAATGATCATTTTAAACTTGTAAATAAAGCTGTTCATTAATTTGGTTAGTTAACTACTTCTCCTAAATTAAATAGCTGATAGTGGCTCTAAAAAAAGACTATAGAGGTTAAGACTAGCATCTGTAAAGTGTTATTTATTATTTTAAAAAATGCCAAAAACAAAAGCAGCAGTTTCAGCTGCAAACAAGCATCATTCATTAACTGAGTTGTTACATTTGTAGTACTCCGGAACTCAATGAGTTTTTTACTGTGATTTGAAAACTATGGACTATTTTAGATGTTCATACTACAGTATTTGCTAAAGTTACTGGATTGGTGGCCGCCAAAAATATAATTAGGGTAGTTTCAGCATGAAAATGTTTAATGAGACAAAAGAGATGAAGTCCTACACATTTCTTATCACTGTCTGAACATTATATCTTCCTAAGCCTACAGTTAAGCATAGAGTTTATCTCTTGTAACTCCTGGCTTTTTCAGACTTTTTTCAGTCCTTGCACCATTCAATATCATAGGCAGCAAATAGTAGTACTTTGTTTGTTCAACTTTGTTATCTGAATGTAGGCTCATGCTACTTCGAATCCCAGTGAAATTGAGAATGTGTTATAAGAGGTCTATCACAAATAATGGGCATAAAAATCTAACATACTTATTTTTCTTGTACAATTATCTCTGTTAATGATTAAGCACCTGCCTAGTTAAGAAAATACCTACAAAATGAATTTCTTCTTAATACACATAACTACTGCATCACAAGTAGAGATACAGTTTACCAATTTCCTCTATGTGCTAAATTGTATCATTTGCTGCTTTTTGTCTAACAGCTGAAACTGTTAGAAAACTCCCACTTGTCTTGATTAAACTATTTCTGCAGACATTCATTTCATTTTCACTCATACTATTCCAATTTAGTATTTTTTAAAAAAAACCACAAGTACAATAGAGTTTGGAAATACTTTTTGGATGGTCAATTAAATTAGCTTGTGCAATCCAACTGAGCATAGCTTATTTAGAAACTGACAGGCTTTGTTGGTCAGTTATGTCAATATATATTTTTTATGAGAAGCATATTATATTCCAGAAGTTACCACGGCTTTCTAAATAATTACTCAAATGAATGAAAATAAGCTAGAACTGAGCTAATGATGCCAAAACTGGTTCAAAATCATTTATGGTTGCAGTTAAATTACTGTATATTTATACCTACATATAGTATATTTATACCTATAGCATACAAGACACAGAAACGTTTTCAACTGTTTCAGTTCCATTTTGAGTTTTCAATTCCATTTACAACACCAGAAATACTTCAGATATTTTGCAACTCCCGACCTGTTTTGTTACTTATAATTTTATGTAAGCACCAGGGGCAAAGAAGGCCCCCAACTATGCTATGTTGTAAAATAGTTCATATAGTAAAAAAAAAAAGTTAAAGCTAAAATTTAAAAAAAAATATTCCTTTGCTTTAACTTTCTCTATTGTTGGGTCAGAATTGGCAATCTTTTAGTAATCGGGGTACACATATTTTTAAGGCGGCAAGATGATCCAAAGCAGGTATACACATGGACAGAGCCAGAATTTTTTATATTTTCATTAGCTGGGGAAAGAATGTTTCAGGATTTCTTAGCAGCATTTTAAAATTTATACTGCAGTTTGTTAGTTACTTTAATTACAAGAGTTTCTATAAAAGCTCTGGAGCTTCAGGCTACTGATTCCTGTAGTAAATATTTTATTTATATATTTATTTCACATGCTGCCCATCTCATAGTCACACAACTGTGGTCATCTCACCAATATTCTTTTCTCCAAAATCTATTAAACGTTTTGATGTTTTAAAAAATAGGAATGGGAAAGTAATGTTTATTCTTCACCCTGATAATGTTCCTTTGAAGGGAAAGATCTCAAGAAGAGCAAGACAGGTGCAATTCAACTATATCTCTTTTGTTCAGATCTTTGCACATGGAAGACTAAGAATGAAGAAAAAGGGCAAAATGTCATTCCTCAACTTATTACAGCTGACCCCAAAATTTATATTGTTAAATATGACATTTATTAAGTGAGTTTTCCCTCATTTTACAACCTTTCTTGCCAGAGTCAAGTAAATCACTGCAGTTAATAAATTAGTAACCCAGCTATTAAGTGAATCTGGCTTCCCTATTGACTTTGCTTGTGAGAAGGTCACAAAAGATCATCCATGACCTTGGGACACAGCAACAGTCAAAAATATGAATCAGTTGCAAAGCATCTGAATTTTGATCACATGATGGGAATGCTGAAAAGGTAGTTAATTGTGAAAATGGTCACAACACTTTCTTCAGTGCTGCTGTAACTTTGAACAGTCACTAAACAAACTGTTGTTAAGTCAAGGACTATCTGTATATCCTTGCATTTTTTACGGGTAAGTTCTTGACCTACAATCACAATTGAGCCCAAAATTTCTGTTGTCACATTTTGTTAAGTGAATTTTGTTAACATTTAACATTTAAGTGAATTTTGCCCCATGTTACAACCTTCCTTGCCAGAGTTGTTAAGTGAATCACTGCAGTTGTTAAGTTACTAACATGATTGTTAAATGAATCTGGCTTCCCTATTGACTTTGCTTCTCAGAAGGTCACAAAAGGGGATCACATGACCCTGGGACACTGCAATCATCATAAATATGTGCTAGTTGCTAAGCCTGAAGAGAGATCTACAGTTCATCCTGAGGTTGAACATGACAATGTACATAATATTTGAGAGTACAAGTAGTCCTTGACCTATGACCATTTGTTTAACAACTGTTTGAAGTTATGACTGAGCTGAAAAAAATGACTTATGACCAGACTTCTCATTTAGTACTGTTGCAACATCCTTGCAGTCCTATAATCAAAATGTGGTTGTTTAGTGATCAGCATGCAATTTATTACAGTTGCAGCATCTTGAGGTCATATGATTGCAAAGTCAAGGGGGAAGCTAGATTTGTTTTAATGATAGTGTGATTTGTTTAACAATCCTGGAAAAAGTTGTAAAAGGAGTCACAAATCCTTTAACGACTGCATCATGACCCAAAAAAGGTTCTGGTTCCAATTGTGATTATGTCAAGATTTAATTATATGACCCAATTATAGTCATATGCCAAGGTTTCATATGTTTCATTCAGTACATTTCTCTCCCCAGTCGTTTAAGCTTTTCCTCTGCTTAAAAATCACCTGAGATATGAAGCCTAGAGAGCTATAGCTAGTTTTCCAAATGTAAAGGTTTTTTTTTACCTGTACAGACAAAAGCAGGTAAAACTTTTATTTCCATTATTGATAGGAGTCAAACATATTTTACCATGGACTGTTCCAACAATCTACCGAGGAGACTTGTTTCTCTTCAATAAAAACATATAAATATCCAAGGGATGCATAAAAATGATGCCATATTCAATATGCATACTGACAAATGATATATTTTGTAGGTATCACATAATTCAAGAGATATGCTGGGAATTACTTCTTAAATGTATCTGTCTCTTAATTCAAAATATTTATCTTTCTCTCACTCTTTAGGACAGCTGTGTACCAATCAGGAAGACATGATGATTTACTCCTACTTTTAGAACACTGCCGAGCCTTAATTTCTCGGGTTTCAACCCCCCCCCCCCCTGCAGGGAGGCTGGCCCTATTGGATTGGCTTGTCCCAGGCCACTAATGGACCTGATTGGGTTCCAGAGGTTATTCCAGAAAGCTTGCTACTTAGTCCGGTTGAAGGCTAATAATGTGGCAACAATTTTAGATCGGATCGCACCTGAGCAGCCTTTCTGTGTCCATCATGTTACCCATGGTATACAATGGAACTAAGGGAACTTAAGCAGGTAAGGGACACCTAAAGGGTTGCTGGTGAAAGATAGGAAGTGAAGATGACCAAACACGAGCTAGAGCTGCCTACTGCATGGTGATTAGGATGGCGACATGTAATTATTTCTCCTCCCTTATTGCGTCTGCTGATAGCCATTTAGTGGCACTGTTTCAGGTGACTCGGTCCATCCTTGAAGAGAATAAGGCTGAAGTCTACCTAAAGGGTCATTTTGAAGAATATGCTGTACATCTGGCAGTTAAATCAGTCACATTTGCTTTATGTTGGACTCCAGCCTTAGAGCAGAATCTTGGAAATAATGGAGGATACATCTTGCAAATCAATTTGGGAAGAGTTTGAGCCCATTGAATCTGAGGAAGAGCACAGGGCTCTCTCAGCTGCTAGTTCAGCCACTTGGGTGTTAGATGTTTGAATGTTGGATGACAAGGACTAGAAAACAAGATTTTTCTGCAGCAACTCGTTTTGTGGAACAGCCTACCTTCGGATATTAAAGAGCCCCCAACCCTGTTAGCCTTCCATAAAGCTTTGAAGACCTGGCTGTGCTCGCGAGCCTGGAACACTGGATGTGCGAAGGTGCCCACTCCTGGCTTTATTGTTAACAGGTCCAATGTCTTGCTTGCTTGAATTATTTTTTTATTGTTTTAATGGTTTTTATTGTTTTTAAATGGTTTTAAGATTTTAATTATAATATATGTCTCTGAATTGTGAGCCAGCCAGAGTCATTTGCCGAGATAGACTATTATAGAGATATATAGAGCGATAGATAAACATTTTCTCTCACACAGATACACATTTTAACAAAATCTAGAGAGTAATCAACAATACAATACAATCAAGATGGTATAAGGCTTATTTCTGAAAAAGTGTGCATTGGTAAGGGACATCACGGACCATTCTGAGTGTACAAAGCCACCCACATTTTGAGACAGACATCTGTTAAAGCATTGCATGTAACTTCCAATTGTAAATTCTGCTCTAAAATTTTCTTCACTAACTTTTGGCACAATCTTATATTTTCAGAACTATTGGGTTTTTGGAAGGATAGATTAAGTTTTCATATCTACAAATATTACTATTTTTGTTACCCCAAAATAATTAATGATATTTTGACTATGAAGTGTAGAACAGGGTTGATCAGTTTTACAAGTAGTTTCTTTCAGTTCTATTAGTAATTATCACAATAGTATCTAGTAACTAGTTTGCAAAATCTACTTAATGTATTGTTTGGATACTACACCACAGTTTAAAATACCATTTGTTAACTAACAGCCTCTCTTTTCAACATGGAACAAAAGATGTGTTTTTGGCATTAAATATAAATGGCAAAAAGCATAAATATTCTTAGCCCATGATTTGTTTTTATGAAGTCTATGGATTGCTTTCACGTTTTCTTCATTTTTATTACCAGGTTTAGTAACATTAATGCATAAGGGAGTCAAGTTTACTCATTATGTGATAGCTTATTTTACCAGCCTTGATTGAGCAGCTCTTCCTTCTTTGACTACATTTTGGTTGGATTGGGTTTTTTTTCTTTGATTGTTCTTGTTTGCATGGTTTGCATGGTACTTACTTGGATATTAGTTAATAAGTGCATGATGAGGAAGATCGTGTTTGGGTTTGTTCACCCCTTTTCTTGACTTTTTGTTGTTTTCTTTCTTAAATATTTGTAGGTGGAGCTTATCACAAGAGGTCTATTAACAACTAGTTAATGTTGACTATGACAATGTATCTGTTAATGGCTAGGAGCAGATCATGTCAACCATAGAGGAGATCTATTGAAATGAATGGTATTTAAGTTATAATATGGATTACTTAAACCCAACTTAATCCTCCTCATTTATGTATGTAACATAATTTTGATCTCTCATAAAACTTACTCTTGAAAATACAACACAAAATTATCTGTATAGTTTTAGTAATAACAGTTGTGCTGTCACTTGCAATGGATACATATTAACATAGAAGATAAATCCTTCAATTTGACAGTTGGTAGAAATTTCCAGCCTGTTCCAAGGAGAGGTTTTAACAAATGTATGTGATTAATGGCCTACAACATTTGAATGATACCAAAGGATATAGGAATATGACTTGTTAATGGAGATATTTTTTTAAAAAAACAACTAAGCCATTTCTGTTTACCATTCTCACAAAACACATGATGAGCAGTCAAGAAGCAAATTGCTAAAATACCTATTCTTAAAATAGTACTGAATTATGACCAAGTTCACATTTATGAATTATAAAACAGAGCAAAAAGGGCAGGAAAGAAGTCCAGCTAGGTAACCCAAGCTCTGTTCTTAACGGTATTGCCAAAAGGTTATTCTTTATTATTTAGTTTTAATTTCAGCATTTAAATCACCTTGGCTGAATTTGTATGAAGAAGCTATACAAAGGCTTAAGTCAGAGTAGCAAACATTCCTTTTCTAGCTTTTCAGCCATCCTCGGGTAGGACCTGAGTTTTTGTACTTTTGGAGTTTTGATAGTGTGTTTTTTATTTATTTCATTTGTTTAAGGAATAAAGTGAGTTCTTTAACTTGCACACTCTTTCATACTTTAAGCAACCTGAAGACTCCCTAAGCAACAAGTACTGGCCCTATCTATTCTTGGAGTACAGTTTTCAAAATGCTGTAGATCGTTTACTGGGGCTCTCAAGGTTAGCAAAGTTGTTCCCGCCATCAAAAAATGCAGGTACTCAACAGCCTTGAACGCTGCAGGAGGGGGTAATTAATGCTACCAAACATTTTATAATTCTTTCTGAATAGGGTTTTAAAGTTTGTGAACAATGACTATAGAAATCTTAGATTCAATAGTGAGCTTAGTCAAAAGTAATTCCTAACAGGTGACTGCAGTCTGATTTTGTAATCCTATACACCAATACTCACTGCTCCATAATTTGGGGAAATCAACTACTGTCCATCATAAGTCTCATTTCACTCAGTGAAATGTTTGAGCAGATTGTCTTGTAAGGGTTTTATATTTTCAGGCTACAATACAATAGCTATTAGAATTATAAATTGTCCCATCACGTTTTACAGCACTCACTGGGCGGTTTACATCATAAACATATTTAGAAATAAGCTTCATTAATAGAGTAGGGTTTAGTTTTGTGTCAATAATCATATAATAATGGTTATATAATAAAGCTACCATGATATAATTATTTATAACATAAAGCATAAAGCTGTCAAAAAAAATTAAACAAAGCAAAAATGTTTTATGATATTAGATTTTCTTCCTTTCCTTCTCCCTGATGGATTTCCAAATAATTATGAGGGAAACAAAGGTAAAAGGCAGAATTCTATCAACTGAGGATGTAGGATCTAACCAGTGGTAAGATTCAAAAATTTTTACTACTGATTCTGTGGACGTGGCTTGGTGGGTGTGGCAGGGGAAGGATACTATAAAATCTCCATTCCCACCCCACTCCAGGGGAAGGTTACTGCAAAATCCCTATTTCCTCCAGATCAGCTAGGACTCAGGAGGCAAAGAATAGGTGGGGGTGGGGCCAATCAGAGATGGTATTTACTGGTTCTCCAAACTACTCAAAATTTCCGCTGCTGGTTCTCCAGAACTGGTCAGAACCTGCTGAATACCATCTCTGGATGTAACCAGAATTGATAAAGCTGTAAATAAGTTTCAATGAAATTTGAAATCAAATTACTGTACTCTTTATCTGTCAACTAACTACCTGCCCACCCATCACATTATTTCCTTCCAGGATAAAGAACATTATGCAAAATACAGAAAAAAATGCAAGAAATGGTAAGCTGAGAAAATTGAGGCACAATATAAGAAAAACAGTCAAACTGAATTTTCACGAATACCATTGATTATACTTTACACTCCTCTATGCAAGCCATCTTTGCTTCTACCACCTTCATAGGCTGTTTCAGATATAACTCTTCTCTTTTTGAGGAGCTTATCAACTCCATCTAGTTGCAACATTATTGGCCTTGCAGTTCAATTTTCATTCTCTTTATCTGACTAAATCACTTCTTTCATACTGAACACACTCAGGTCTCTATATTTCATTCAGCACCATTCATACTTGATTCATTGTCTTGGTTTATTGCATACATTTCTTGAATATATCAAATCTACTGTGTTTAGCTTACTTTTCTGTTTACCTGACATACTGCTGTGCTGTATGAAAGAAGATTAATATAACAAACAGTGCAGTGGCCGAATAGTTAGATACCGGGCTGGTGGACCAGAAGGTGGACGTTTAAGACCTAAGCAGAGTGTGATGCACTGAGCTCCCGTTACTCGTCCCAGCTTTGCCCACCTAATTTGAAAGCATGCAAATGCAAGTAGATAAATAGGTACCACTTCAGTGGGAAGTGACTCGGCATATAGTCACACTGTCCAGAAGCATCTTTGACCAATGCTGGCTCTTTGGTTGTGAATCAGAGATGGGCACTGCACCCTGAAGTTGGGCATACCTGGCAGGGGAAACCCTTATCTTTTTTAAAGCAGGGGTGATGTCTTAAGACTTAAGATATGAATCATATAGCGATAGAGGTACTAGATAACTGTGAACAATCGTTTTAAGATTACTGTAAATATTTGTTCTTTCATGCTTTCCTTTTTTTCTGAGGGAAAAATCTTAATGATTGAATTTTCTCTAATAGTCCAGTTCATCACATGTAAATTCATTATCTTCAGTTTTAGCTGTTAATTAATAGAATGGTATTAGATTAGATGATTACCACCAGAACTGCTGGATGTTGGGCACAGTAAAAAATATTTTTTAAAATCTATGTTAAGGACTAGATTGAAAGTATTGCTAATTCAGTTTCAAATTAACAGAAAACTGAAAGATGGGAATGCAGAAGCTTCTTGTAATATTGGATTGAGCAGTATACAAGCACAGCAGTGGGATAAAATTGACTCCCATGAAAACATTACTAGAACTATGCCTAATACTATATTTTAAAATTAAAGCTATTTTATATGACTAAGAGTACAACTCTGCATACTGATAGTATTTTTTCTGAACCCCATTATTATAGCTATAACAGACATACAAGGTAGTGACAGACTTTTTAGCCAGGGTTCATATAAAAAATTAAAAAGAAATTTATTTAAAGGTTAATATTGTAAATCTTTGCCTACCTGAAATCCCATTCTTGCTGGTGTTCAATAAAGCTACAGAAGGTGCAGAAACTCTTTTATTATTCACAGCCTGCCCTGGTTTCCTTGAGGTACATTCTTCACTATCACTGTCCTGTACGTTTAGTAGCCTTGGTTGGAAACACTGCAGTCGACATGACCTGATATTGCTTAGTATTTCAGAAAGGGAAAGTTTATTTCCACAATGTTTATTGGAAGCATTGGTCCGTGAAAAATTAGAAGAAATGTCTATATTTTGGGAAGAGCTTGAACAACTATTTAGCATATCTGGATCAATCTGCTTCAAGACAGGATCATTTTCTGTGGCTATCCGGTCCATTAATACCCTGATTTTAAAAGAAATAAAAATAAATGTTACTAACAACTTAAAATACAAAATACTTGCACTAAATATTCAACTGGAGGGAAATATCTTACCTTCCACCTCTACCAACTCGTCTTCTTGCAAATCCTATGCATCTTCTTGGAACTGTAAGTGTTGTGAGACAATGTCTGTATCTTAGCTTATCCAATTCTGCCAGTTCTGAATTTTCGTGAGAATAATTAGTTTGGTCCAAATGAGCCTACAGAAGAATGAAGTAAAAATTGATTGATGACTGATTTCATTTAAAATAATTACGTGGCCACCCATCTTAAGAACTATAGTTTTGGGGGACCCAAAACATTAAAACCGAAAAAATAATATAAGCAGAAAAGCAAAAACCTGGCACCTTAGCCGTTATCCTCTGATGCATTCAACAAAACCATCCTCCAAACTCACCCTCTTCTAGCACTAGAAAGAGTTGGTTCTTTACAGCCTTCCAGAGTATGAGAGAAGAGACCTGCTAAAAATGGGGGGGGGGGGTTACTATGAAACAGGCACACTTCTGAGGTCCCACTACAGGGCAATATTTAAGGTAAGGGACCCTGGAGGTTGCTCACACTCTGTCTGACTTGGTAGAATCGACAGATATTCTCAGTGAAAGATGGTCTTGCAAATAATCTCACCCATGCCATTTATGGCTTCAAAGGTGATAATCAGGACTTTGAATTGCACCTGGAAAGAGACTGACAGCCAATGCAGTCACAGAACAGTGATACAGGTATCTTTGAATTACAACTGGTTGTTTTAACAACCAAAGTTATGATGGTCTCAGAAAGGGTGCTTTATGGCATTTCTGGCCATCTTAAAACATCACACTGTTCCCCAAAAGTAACACGATACTGAACTGAGTGCTTGGCAATCTAGTCATACTTATGACTGGCTACCAAATGCCCCACAATCATGCAATAGCCATTTGCAATCTTCTCTGCTGGCTTTCCCAGAAATTCAATGGGGAAGCTGGCAGGAAAAACTGCAACTGCTGCTGCCGCCTGCTGAGAAGAGCTGATCCCAATCCAAAAATGGATACAGTATTTTTACAGGGAAAGAACGACTAGCTACACTGATCCATTAACATTAGGTTCCGGCGGCGGCGGCGACGGGCAGCTCTTTGCCCGCTCCGGCTCCCCGGTGGGCTTCCCCACTCCTTGGGGGGCACAGGACACCCCGCAGAGGGGTCCTGCCGGAGGGGCGGCATCGCGGAGGTCTCCTGCAGCGGCGGCAGCCGGCGGGAGCTCTCTCGCGCGCCCAAGGCACCGGGGAGCAAGCTCGGAGGGCGCATCGCGTTTCCAC
The DNA here is from genome assembly GCF_964273705.1 of Natrix helvetica. Taxonomy (NCBI): domain Eukaryota; kingdom Metazoa; phylum Chordata; class Lepidosauria; order Squamata; family Natricidae; genus Natrix; species Natrix helvetica. Next base: position 150,058,700 of record NC_138548.1, on the reverse strand, counting down.
GCCTCGCGCCTCGCTACAAGCCGACTGGAGAATGCTACAATTGAAGGAAGCAGCTGCGGTGCGGTGAGGTTGCCTCTCTCTCCATCCCTTACTTTGCATGAAGATTTGATTCAGCTTTTAAAACTTTAAAATAACTTTCGGAGCATTTTGGAGGTGCGGCTGGAGGGAGGGGGGTTTCCCCCCCCCCCTTGGACAAGCGGCAAGAAACAATTTTGCTCTCAGCCCCCGGGGAAGGAGGAGGGGGGAGAGCCAACGAATGAAGCCTCACTTAGGCTGAGATGATTTTCCTTTCAATTTAATTTTACATATTACAATGATTTGAGGACTTTTGGAACTTTTTAAAACTTTGTTACGCCTCTGTGCCCAAAACTGGCAGGGCAAGATGGCACACTTCCGTTGTCTTTATGAACTCTGAAACCTGACTCCACCTTTAAAATTCAGGCTTCCGGTCTTTGTCTCCGTGTCTCCCAGAGGAACCTCTTGTGGATTGGTATTTTTTTAACCTTCTAGGGGAAATTTTCTATCTATTGCCAGACTTATTGGAGAGATTCTCTTCTGCCTGGTTATTCTGCTCCCGGATTCACCTGGCTACCCTTCTTTTCTAACTGCTTACTTCATATTTGGACTGAACTTTTAACGTTATAAAGGATGGCATCTAAAAGACCCCCTCCTGGAAAACCTGGCTTTGCCACCTCTGCTCCAACATCCGCAACATCCAGTCCAGCCACACAGTCAAAGATAACAGAACTGATGCAACATAAGATTACAGAGATGGACTTTCAACAAATGCTTCAACAAATTCTACAGGGCCAGGAGGAAATCAAGAAACAGTTAAGGGAAATGAAAGATGAAATTAAAGAAAATCAAGCCCAAATATATAAGAACTCACAAAGACTGAATCTTGTGGAAGGGGGGGTGGAGGAGGTGAGGGGGGGGGTGGAAGCTGTGCAGAAAGGGAACAAAGATCTTGACATCCAACAGATGAAATTAGAATTTGAGAGAATGTCCTATTATCTTAGATTTCAAAATGTTATAGAAGAAGATGGGGAAAATATAAGGGACATCATGACAAACATTCTGGCTGACTATACACACAAAGAAAAACAACAGATGGGGTGGGATATAGATCTGGTTTATAGAGTGAACTCAGCTTATGCTAGAACACACAATGTACCCAGGGAGGTTCACATTAAATTCCTTAGAAAAACCACAAGAGATGAAATTCTGGGTGTACAAAGGGGGCAAGCATTGACATATCATGATATGGAGATAACCATTCTGAAGCAGATCCCTAAGAAGATTAGAGAAAAAAGAAAAAATTATTCGCAATTAGCGAATAAATTATACCAGAAAGGGGTGTGGTTTAGATGGTTGATGCCTGAAGGTATGCTGATATTCTGGGAGGAGACAAGAATTAGAATTAATTCACCCATAGAGGCGCAGGCCTTTATGGAAAAAAATAAAACACTCCTAGAGAAACCACCAGACACTACAACGGACACGCAGGACACGGGAGGGGCCAGAGCTCTGCCAGTGGAGGGAGATGGGGCAATAGCAAGAAGACTCAGATCACAGAAATAAATATGAAAATCATATTATTATAAATTGACCGAAAGTGAAAATGGAATTATATTTGGATTTTATATTGTAATGTTTAATTTGATTGAATTTAATAATAGAACTAATATGCTGATTATAATCAATTATATACTAATGCATTATATATAAATGTACGCTATGGGTATGGAGGGAGGGGGGCCTCACACACTTTGCAACTGCCAAAATTTGTATACCTGTCCATTTACCCTTTTCCCTATAAATTTTGAAAAACCAATAAAATTTTATTACGAAAAAAAAAAAAACATTAGGATAACTATTTACCGTATTTTTCAGAGTATAAGACGCACCTTTTTTCACTCAAAAAAGAGGCTGAAAATCTGGGTGTGTCTTATACACTGAACAAAGCATTTTTTGCCTCCCGAAACCCCGCCCCCATCACCAAAATGGCTGTGCATAGCCTTTAGGAAGCTTTTAGAGAGCTCCTGGGGGCTGGGGAGGACAGAAATGAGCAAAAAATGGGCCGGTTTTTGCTCAATTTTACACACACACACCCCCCAGCTCCCAGGAACAGTCTATAAGCTTCCTAAAAGCTATCCAGGCCCTTTTTAAAATGTAAAACGGGCCACTTTTTGCTCATTTTTGGCTCCTCCAGGAGCACTCTGCAAGCTCCCTAAAGACTATTCATGCCTTTTTTGTGGAAAAAACGGGCCACTTTTTAATGAAAAACGGGCCATTTTGGGGAGATTTGCAGAGTGCAAAAACTTTTTCTCCCTCTTCAAAACCTTGCTGCGTCTTATACTCCAAAAAATATGGTATGTTATTTAATTTACATAGCCACCCAACTCACACACAGTGATTCTGAATGGCATACAGTATTACAAATTGAGTTAAAAATTCACAATTAAACCCCTTCCCATCCCATGGTGGTGACAGCAGAATCAAACATGCCACATGATTTAGCTCCCAATGGGGTCCCCAGGCCTGCTGACAAAACCATGTCTTCAAGGCCTTGCAGAAAAGCAACAAGGTGGGAGGGCACTTTCTCTTGGGGAATTATATTCCAAAGGAAGGGAGTCACTACGGAGAAAGTCCTTTTCCTAGGTCCCATCCAATGTACTTTCCTGATAGTTGGCATCCATTATGAATTGGAAATCATTGCTAGATGCTAACAAATAAGTATAGTGTATTACTAACATTTAAGTCATCTTTGGAATTTAAGCACTTCAAATTTTATCTTTCACCCCCCTTCCATTTCTTAAAATGGACAGGAATACCAGGGGCTTCCTAGTCAGATACTTTGCTTGCTCCTCAAACAAGCATTCACTATTTTTACAAGAACATAGATAAGCAGATCATGGATTCAATTCAGAATGGAAGACTGCTTCCTCAATTCTAATTATGCGAGCCAGAAGCTCACCGTTATTAACGGCAGGAGATATACTTTTGGAAATTAACTGGAAAGTAGTTGAAACAACTGAAGCCATATTTGTTTCTGAATCTAAATGCCTAATGTAACATTTAAGTCTAGAAGCAGATTGAACAAATAAATACATATTGAAACTGAATTAAGATTTCAGATCATCAATTATCAGATGTTGAGAGGGGAAAATGCAGAAACACCCACTGATACTGTACAGACCAAGATATAATTCAATTACATTCCTATAATTCAGTTAAGGCCATATCAATAACTAAAAGCAACCAGCAATTTTGTCCTCTAGTATACTGTATCTTGAAATACTTCAACATCTTCAGGTTCACAACTTGTCAAATTTAATAGCCTTCGCTAATAATACTATAGCTAACATGATCTGAAGCAATTTCATTCATAAATAAAAACCTTTCTAAAAATACCTGCAGTAAAAAAAATAGAGAAAGGAGGGTGATTTTAACAAAGAAAAGATCGAAAATACATTTTTTCTTCTGACCAAAAATTAATATTTTGTTGCAAAGGAATTTTTTTTAAAGTAAAAAAATCTTACAGCAAAATATTGGCATCCTGCTCTTCTTCTGAATGCACAGGCTCCATCAGGATCATTTTCTTCTTCTGGCTCAGATATTGGTGAGGATACCTAGAAGCCAAATAAAACTAATTTAAAAACACGATTAATTTATCATTCCTGGCAAATATTTCCTTTCTCCGCTAAGCAACTCAGCATGTTTAAAAACAGGAAATACACATTTAAAAGTTAAAATAAATTTCAACAAATAGCTTCTGAAGAGGTTTCTTGATAATAGTTTGTATGACATTCGGAGACATCAAATGCCCCATAAGCCTAGTGAATTTTCAAAAACTCAGTTACGCTTTAGAGTCATTTTCACAAACTTAGCCTGTTCTTTGGATTCCAAATTACTGTTAATATACTGTATGGTATTTTATCCAAATATATCTTTAATCACACATCCTTTTTTAAATTTTATATTTTAAAAAATCAAATTCATATTGCTTCCCCCTCACCCCACTCCCATTTCTATTCAAATATAAATCAGGATTCTTCCACTTACATATAAAAAAGATTTGCTTTATAATGTAGCTGACATATATTACCTGGGGGAATTCATCTTCATCTGAACTGTGGAAGTCATATTGTTTGATATCACTTTTACTGATCGCAGGCAAGGGCTCAGTAGTAGACTGCTGAGGACTTATTACACTCTCAAGTTTAGGCTTCTTTGGATACTTCTTCTTTTGACGGACAACATCAGACACTTCCTCTTTTAGAGATGAATGGTGAGCGTGCTGTTTGTATAGAGTAAATTTTGGACAAAATCCCCCACATTGTTAATCATTACCTGATTATCATGAAATAATAAATAATTTTTTTCTCCAATCATTCCCCCGCAATTATATTTACAAAACTCTGAACAAGGAGTACGTAGGGCATAAATTATTCAAAGATTGAGACATATTTATTGTATTTATCTGTTATAGTTTTAAACTAACTTGTATCATTTAAATTAACATTTTAAACACTTAGTCTTTCTAAAGAATTTGTGTCTAGTGTGCGTTGTTTCTTCTCAGTGAAAAACATAAGGTTTTCCAAAAACTTTCTCCTGTCTTCAAATTCAATTTAAAAATAGTTACGGCAACCTTATATATTTAAGATTTTTACATGACCTTAGCATGGAAAACAAGAATGCCCAAATAAAGAGTGATAAGTGCCTACAACTTAATAACCACTAGATGTCATCAAAGTTAAAAAATAAAGACAAACATTTAAACAAATCTAATCTTTTAAAAAATATTTGGATTTTTTAAAAAAGCATAATGTTATTTCCTACAAATAATGAAAGTCTAATCTCTGAAATAAAGAAATACTGTTCCATTATTACATAGATATGACTAATGTGTTAGATTTTGTTTTAAAAATATCAAATTATTAACATGTATTGAAAACTCTTTTGTGATCATAAAATTGTCACAAACATAATATTTTAATCATTTTAAAAGAATCCTAATGATGCATTGCCTGAGATATAGAAACAAAGCTAAATCAAAATACTGGTGTGAAAAATATAAGAGGCAATATTATTCTGTCAGAGTTGTGTTTAATATAGTGTGGGCAATCTAAAGCCTGCAAGCACAAAAAGTATACTTTTGCAGCATCAAGAAACTGGACTGTTAACAAAAATATGAAATCTTCACTGAACCTTAATACACATACCCTAACCCAGCACAAACATGAATCACCATCTGGAAATTATCTATTTTATGGCTTTACTGTATTACCATCCCAGTATCTTACAGAAAGCTTTTCCACACTTTCACTAACAACTGTACAAGTTTTGAGGAATAAGTAGGATATCAGGGATATCAAGGATATCAGTGAGATTGGCACAAACAGTAGAAACTTTGCACTAGCATTAATAATACTGAATCTAATCTACATGAAGTTGTTAACTTTCTAAATTCAAAAACTGCCAGCTTCCCAGATCAACTAAAGTTGATTTTCAAATAGCTACCTGTAGTATCATGTAACTGATTGCATTTATCTACTGCCTAATGTACAGTATGCTCAATATTTTATTTTGCTTTGATGCCATTAATGGAAATAAACATAAGAGGATAGGAGGAAGTTACTGTATGTTTAAAAAGCCTCTAATACTTCCCACATTACCTAACTAAAATATCCCTCTAATTAAGCAATAAATGTAACAACTAAAGTCAGTTATGTACCTTAACTTTACATTCTTGAACTTTGTGGTGATTTCCATTATGAAGTGCTGCAGGAGTGGTGTTCATCTCTTTCTCAGTTGAATTAAGCTTAACTTCATTAAGTATTTCTCCTCCATAATCACCCAAATGATATCTATTAAAAGAGTGAGAGCGCTTATAGATCATGAATATAGCATAATAAATAATTTTTTAAAAATATTTTTATTTTACAGAAATCCTGCAAATTTTCTGATCATCTTTTAAAATGCAGAAGAGCAGATGAAAAATATTATTTTGTTTAAGGTCATTTTACAACTGATGAAAGATGGGATAATGCTCTACAGAAGCTGCTATTATATTTGTTAATTAAGACAACTTCATGTTACAAGTTAAATATACTACAGGTAGTCCTCAATTTATGACCATAGGTGACCCCAGAATTTTAGTTGTAAATTCAGGTATCACATGACTGGATTAGAAGTTATGGTGATTTTTTATTATCTTTGTTAAGTGAATTCAGCGGACATTAGATGAATCCATTTTCCCCAATGGGTGGGAATTATTTGCCAGAAACCAGAAGCAAAGACTAGAATCTGACAAAAAACATTGCAGAATTCTGCAACTGTCCATAAAGTCAAGTCTGTGGCCTCAAAATGTGATTAGGTGACCATAGGGTATGGGTGGCTACCAAAACTTTTGAGAACAGATCATAAGTAGCTCTCAGGAGATCCTTCATAATTTTGAACAATTGCTAAGCAACTGGTCTTCGGTTGAGAACTATCTGTGCTATTTGGAGTGTAAGATGACCTTCCTTGATAAGAATGATTAACTCAAAAAAAGTTTTACCTTTTCTCCACAACTTCTAATGTCAAATGTAATAACTCTCGTTTTGTTTTCTCTCGTCTCTTAATCATCTCTAAAATTGTGATGGCTCTACTGAACTCTCGTCTTAGTTTCAGCATCTTCTCATAAGAGGCTTCATCATTTTTCCGATTCTGTTAGAAAGGAAGTATCTTAATTGAAAAACATATCTGGAAGATGTAGTCAGCCTGAGTTTAAACTTGACTTTATATGTCTTTTAATAATTTTGAATATTTGGAAGGGTTAAGCCAGAACATTAGAAGCAGAACTGTCATTCTTTATTCCAGTTTCTTGGGACAACTACAGTGTGTTCTAGGGCTAGAAAATCATGCAGAATAGGAAATGCCAGTCGGGAAGGGAGGGAAGAATCACCAGAATTCAGGAGAATCATCCTGCTTAAGAGAGAAATATTCTCTTTGTGGAACACACTTTCAAGTTCAATCTTTAATGAAGAAATATGTAAAAAGTACCTGTCTGGTGAATTGAAATACTAAATAAAGAATTATGTCTGTTTGTATCAGTGTGTCTTTTTTCACAAGTTCTATGGATTTCTGTGCCATGTATATACTATACTTGCCATTTGAGAAAGGAAATCAATTTTTAAAATTCTGCTTTAAAATTAAAGCATCTCATGAATTCATACAATGAGTCATGAATATACAAATCCAAGTATCTCCAAAATCATAAAAATACAATAAATACACAGAGATATTTCAGTACTACAATGCAATATCCCATGAGTTCCACAATCTTACGTTTGGGCAATTAAAGAAGTTGGCCTAGGTATGCCAACACCCATGGCTATCACAATAAACCCTTCTTGCATCACCTTCTCCCAAATTCCATTCAACAAAAACATACGTTAAACAAACAGCCTATTGACGTTCTCTATGCATGTTCTTAAAATTCGTATGTGTGTGTGCTTGTTGAATGTATATGCATGCAGTAATTTAACACACGCCTTAATGAATTAATTTGCCTTTCAAAGAAAAGGTAAAAATAGTATTGCACCTTAAACTGTGGTTTGGATATAAAATTGCCTGCTATCCATAAAACAAATGTTTTATGAGCAGTCTGATCCATCAGGAAAATATGAGGGTAAATGTCCTACAATTAAATAAAGGGACACTGAATTCTCATAGCAGCTCTCTACAAAAACCCACATATTGAAAGCAGTAAATGATTTTCTAGGGAATATTGTGTTATTTATTTATTTACTTTTATACAGGTTATACAGCTTTTAATAGGAGGTAAGCTCTCAAAATGGATAGTAATTTAGTGTGTAAGCAGCACACAAAGTGTGCTTAAAAAGCACACACAAAGCAATTATAACAACATGCAACTATTGGGGGGGGGGGAATTGCCCGCTAAATTCAGTAACCTGTTACACCACATTTAGCAGCAATAAATTGTAACCAAATGCTTGCTGCAGTTTGTAGTGAGTTTTTCATATTGCTATGTGGACATCTGGGTCCATTCTTCAATAGCGACACACTGGAAAACTACTGAATTGAGAAAATTACCTTTCTAGTCTGCATTTTCTCAGTTCTCCTCCGAAAAGCCACATAAGGATCATTGTTGGTAGAGCCATCTCTTTTCTCTTGTTTGATTTGGGGGATGAGGGATGGCCCTCTGCAGTTTTTACGTTTCCTTACCCAGTAGTCATAGACAGCCTTAATAAGATAATCATCCTCATTTAGCAGCAACTTAGCTTCCTGAAGTGTTACAAGCTGAAAAAGATACAAAAAACATATTTCTATAACAATCACATTAGAGATTTTAGTAGCTGTTCATCACAATAATTCAAGATGTGAATTTTGTATGAAGAAATGTAGAATCAATACTTTATGTATATAAAACACAGTTAGTGTAATACAGTTCTCCAAAATGTCTTCATTTACCCATAACTACAGATACATCCAGAGAAATGTATTATATTAACTGTGGTTATGTGTGTATAGCATATCGTACATCCCCTGGATACATCTTCCACAGCTCTTGCATGACAAATTTAAAAGAAAAAAACACACAAGGAATTTGGTCATACTTCTAGTAGCAAATACTACTGTGCTCATTGGAATAACACAACTGAATACAATATAATTACCCTCATCAACAAGCATATAAATTATCAAGAACCAAAACCTAACTTGTCTACAATTTTAAATGTGCACCAAATAACTGTAATTTTATCAAACAGCATCTCAAGTATTTAAATTAAGGTATTTAATTTTCCCTATGTCAAAGTTTTTTCAAGAGTTACTGCCTATTTTGTTTTATTTTATTCTTCTAGGAAGCTTACCAAGTACTTTTGAATATTATATCATGAAAATAGTGCATGTATGAATGCCTTAGAATTTATAGCAAATATGGTTCCTGCCTTCTAGTCCGTATGAGATCTGTCCTGAATTCTACACATAAACCTTTCAGTGACTATTATTTTGCTGTAAACACAGAATAGTTATAGTGTTCAAAGTATTTTAAAATCTATTTTTAGCTAAATCATTTTCTCTTTTTGTTGAAGAAGGAAAAACAAACTGAAATGTCAATGCTTCATTTTATATAGACATGTTACTGCATTTTTACAGTATTTAGACTATTAAATTTTTTTATTCATATGTAAAATATTTGTAAAGACAAACACGATGTTCATGAATAGATTGTGTTTAAACTAAGATACAGGGGGAAAAAACATTGAAAGAATGAAGTATTACGCTTTCGTGGAAATAAAAGTAAGTCTGCAGGAGAAATAGTCTCTAGGAAGCTTTTCCGCTATGGCAAAAATGGAAGAAACCCCCGATGTACCCTGATCAACCTAAAATTAGTCATTTCTAATTCCCATTACAATACATGAGATTTCAGTTAGTTACAACCTATTTATATCACTGGGACTTCAATGTAATTAACTTTAGATTGGAATTTACCCAGAAAACCTTTCAAACTAATTATCTAGCAACTCTTAGTCTTTCTAATAAGACTATCTTATCTATTCCCAAAATCAAATTTTGGAGCTGATAAGAATTATTAATCACATTCATCCTCCCTCAATAGTTTTTAAAGATGACTTGGTAATCTATTTCAAGAAAAATATTTCTTAAGATAAAGTAAAATAATTTGATCTGCTTATTTTTTTTTAATTACCTATCCAGATGTTCTGGGTGGTCATGAATTCTGAAAGGTGACAGTCTTACATGCAAAAATAAATTGTGTGAATTGGTTCTTAATTTTCAAATGGCAGATTCATTGATTTTAGGTATCTTCAGCCATAAGGTCTACTAAACAGCTAAAACCCAACCCTGAAAAATTATAGGGTTTTTTTTTGTACTGGTATTCATTTGAGATCTATTGACCACCATAATTACAATTAGTCTTTCAAATGTAAATGATCAATTAATGGAAAATTAATTCACAGTTGAAAGACCAGACTTCCCACTTTATAATAGCTATGTACATTTTACTGCATCCTGCATTAAAATATTACATAAAATCTAACTCAATTCCTTTCTTTCTGATATGTACGTTTAAAAGCAAATATGTATTCCAGATATTTTGATATTTTTTTAATTATGTAAACATCCTATTGGATTAAAGTAAATAACTTCCAATCCAAAGAGTGGACACCTGTATCTATATTATAAAAGGCAATGGCGATATGAATACAAATAAGCCAATCAATTCAGCACACTCCTTTCCCTTCATGCTACCTGGTCTCATTTTATATGCTTTCTACAACACAAGGATCCAGCTTTTTTATTTTGAAATCTTACCACTTGGCAATATCAAGAAGCTGAGGATTTGTGTGTCTAAAAGTTTCATGTTATTAGAATAACATCTAATAAAATGTTTAGCTTCATAAGTTATGTGGGTCTTTTTCTACATCAACTTATTTAAAATAATTAACAGACACTGAATTCTGGAGTAATTCAAATAATTCAAGACAATGTAGATATAGAAGTTTGAAATTAAGTTCATACTGGATAAATGTACATATATTAATCAATGAAGGAAATAACAGGTAAAATAATGTTTTTCCAATACTTCAAATATGAAATGCATGGAAATCATCGCTTTCTCATTGCATTCATCACAGCTGCAACAGGAGGACAGCCATAGTAGCCTAAATCACTACCTGCCTAAAATCATCTTGTCTGAAACTATGTGGTATAAGAAATAGCTCTCAAAGTGAAGCAATTGCCACACGCAAGTCACCAAGGCCTCTAAATATTATTGTAGAGATATACACAAAGTGGAAAAAGGGGATAGCAGCAAAGAAAGGAAAACTCCCCAGGAAAACAGATGTATACAAGTACTCCTTGAATAATTTATGTCATAATATTTTTCTTAATTTCTTTCTATAGTATGAAGGATATATATTTGACATTTCTGGTAATAAGAAATTATTCATGCATTGTAAATAAAGGGATCCACATTTAGCAAAATTAATAAGAATTCTGTTTTATCTGCAACTGCTATAATGAAGAGTTAAGAGGGGATGTTGAATTCATGATACCTGATTAGAACTAGCTTTTTCAAGCCTGTCTATCATAATTTCAAATTGCAGTGGTTTGATTTCCATCTTCCGATTAAGCCTATTTAATAATGTTTCATCTTCTGAGTCCATATCATAATCAGGTTGTTCATTGTCCAGGTTAAAGGCTGAAACACAGAGAAAAAATAGTTTAATTTAAAATGGCATGCTTAAATGGCTATAAGTATGTTAATGAACTATATGTGGCTGGGAGGAGAGGGGCGGAATGACTATCTAGTTCAAGTATTGGAGACAAAAGACAGATTTTATTACTGGTCAAGCCATTCCCTCCACCACTGAGAAGGAGTTAAGAAAGATTAAATATGTCAGAGCCACAGAGCACTTGAACTGCAGAAAAATAGATATTAAAAAACTATGGAAAAATAATACCTTTACTAAAGAAAGAATTATTAGGATTAATACAATGAAAAAAGGTACTGTTTGCAAAACATTTACAACAAACCAAGTGGTGAGATATTGGATCTTAATACCCCAAGTCAGTAGACTGTTTTAAACACATTTTCAAAACAATAGAATAAATTACGACAGAGAATGGAGAAAATCATATCATAATTTTAACACAACCAAGTGACCCTTATAATAATCACTTTATTTATCACTTCTTTACCAGCATTTAGGAAAGGCTGATTTTAAAATGTTGTATTTATTATAGAATTTATATCCTATCTATTAAATTAAATGCCACACATATCATGGTTAAATACATAAAGTTATATCTACCTTCCTTTTTTATAAAAGTTTTGAATATGAATATCAAACAGCAATGAAATCAATGCAAATAAAACAACAAACAAAAATTATAATACATTTCATTAAATGAACAAAGGCTTTGGGACACAGATACATTTTCGCCTCTTTTCTGAAGTTCGTGATATCTAAAAGCAAATACTTCTGGTGAAGTGTATGCCATAAACTGGTAATACTAGAGAAGGATATATCTGAGATGTAGTGTAGCGAGCTTCTGACAGCAGAGAAACCTGGCAAGTTTATTGTGTGATAGGGTATGATTTATGTTACTCACCCCATCCAGTGTTGAGATACTGAGTTTATATATTTTTGTTTTAAAAGTAAACCTATTCTAAGGCTTAAAATATTAAAAATTCTTACTGGACGGTGCCAAATCATTAATTCTTTTGGCTTCTATCTGCTTCGATGCTAAATTAAAATTGTAACAGATGAATTTGGAATAAAAAATGCTAAAAGAAGTTTTCATGTAAAAAATAAACCCCTAGAAACATCACAATTGTCTTCCATAATCAGCAAAATATTTACCTACTCGGTTATCCCATTTAAGAACTAAAATTTAGCTTTGGGCTTCCCATTTTTCCTAAATGGATGATCAAATAATGGCTGAAGTGATAAAAGACAAGCAGACAAGAAATACACTGTTTTTACCCGTCATTAATATGTACAAGCATCATTCATATATTACCTGTTCATGAACCTTGATATTTTGAATTCTTTTGAAACAATAACACAAAATAGAATAGGACAGGATAATATAAAATGATAGCAGAGCAGAAATGTCAATATTAAAACTAATTTTAAAGCCATAAAAGACCCAAAAAATCTTCAGAAGTATTGAAAGGACAACAGACTAGAAGTCATGTAAATTTTCTTAAACAATTCCTACTTGCCTCATAACAAACAGGAAATGTGCAGAAAGACTTTAAGCAGGTTATCTTACACAGCTTTTGAGATCAAGCCAGTATAAATAAGACAAACCAATTTTCTGAATATCAGAACATAAAATTTAGAAATTTGATGTGTAAGTACTTTAGTCCACAAAAATAAGAAAACAGATTGTTCCTTTACAACGTGAATTTAATAATAACTTCCTTCTCTTAAACGCATTCGTTCAAATCTCTCTAAAAATACCTTCCTTCCCATTCTGTGGTTTTGACAGGCAATTAAAAAAAAAAAAAAAACAGTAGTTAATGCTGTACTTACGTTGAATATGAATGAACTGCTTTGGCTGTTTAAATTCTCCTTTGTACAGACGATTGTAATAGTTGACATTGCTTTCTGCTTCAGGAACTGGAATAACCATATTCTCTTTCTTTTCTCTGAAGACTTGCTGTGCCGAGATTGCTCTTTGCAAATGGTGTTCCTAAAAAAAAAGCACATTATTTTTATAAAAGCAATATTTTCTTTTATCAAATAGAAAAAGTTTAAATCTGTAGGAAACTTAAATTTAGAAGGACAATCTTTGAGAAATAAAAATCTTAATCAGGCATTTCCACATCAGGATATAAGTTAAGTTTTGCGGGAAGGGAGGGAGGCCGAATCCAGATAATATAAAGCATAAAGCAAAGGCCTGACCTAAGCTCTTGAGGGTTCCATTAATTAAAAATATCTTAGAGATAAAAGTCTGGGGAAGCTATTTATCACCTTTCTAAAACCACAAATAAATAACATAAATATGTGTGGGCAAGCATTGTAGAAAGCAGCTTTAAGAGCAACTGACTATTGTAAAGTTTTTCCCAAGACAGATGTTGTAAGAAGATACTTGGCAAAAAAAGAAAGAAAGATGTGTGAAGAATGAGGAAAGCAAAGCAAAGATTGATGTTCATTTTCTGCAATGTAACAGAGAAATAACAAAACAGACTTAAACAGAAACTCTTGCAGAACAGCACATCTAGCAATCAATAAATTGAAGAGTTAAAATATTTTAAAATATTAATAAAGAACAGGTCTAAATCTCTCTCTTCATACTGTAGAAACTAAGTTATTCCCTCTCAAAGTAAAAAATAATTCCAAGGTTCATTTTTAAAACAAATCCCTTTCACCCACTCTATCAGACATGAAATCTAATACCACAAATATACCTATCTGTGCAAAAAGGGTGATTTTTCAGTTTCTCTGGCGATCTTAAGTATTTTGAATCCTTTATATACCCAATACAGTACAATTTAGACTGCTTCACACAACATTCCCATATAAATTTTTTAGTGCACATGAAGACCCAGAGAGAATTCCCAAAGTTAAACATACATAAAGGAAGATAAGTGTATATGCTACACAAATAGTCCTTGATTTACAGCTGTTTTAGTGACCATTCGAAGTTACAACAGCATTGAAAAAAGTGACTTACAACCATTTTTCACAATTACTACTATTGCAGCATTGTCATAGTCAGGTGTTCAAACTGGTTACATTTATGATGATTATAGTATTCTGGGTCCATGAAATCATCTTTTGCAACCTTCTGACAAGCAATGGGGAAGCCAGATTCAATTTAATAATCATGTTACTAATTTACTAGCAAGTGCTACTTTGTGTTTTACTGATTAGAGTGATTTGTTATTATAGAAATGGCTAGTTTATACTATTATGGAAAAAGAAAAAGTTTAGGTTCGATGTTAATGCCTTATTCTACTGCAGCAGAGGGAGTGAGATGTCAATGCCTTTTTTTCCTTTCCTCTCTTCCACACTTCATTTCCCCTCCCCTGTGTGTCCTACTATTTGTTTTTATATTTTTATATTTTTGTATTTTATATTATAAAATAATAATAAAAAGATATACAATATGAAACAACTGCAGTGATTCACTGTGGCAAGAAAGGTAGTAAAATGAGGCAAAACTCAACTGTTTCGCTTAGCAACAGAAATTTGAGGCTCAATTATTGTGGTCTTAAGTCAAGGATTACACCAAGTATATAATCTATATTTACTAAGATATGTATTTTCTATGACTTTGTTAAAAGTAAAAAACCCTCAAACAAATTAGCATTTTTAAAGTAACTTTGACATTAGAAACTTATTATTACACAATAAAGCAAGGATTAAATTCATGATTTTCAAAAGATATAGTGTAAGATATTGTTGCAAATTACCATTGCTAACTATGAACCAACTCACAAAAAACTATCTCCTGTAATTAATTTCTGAGCTATTTCAAAGAATATCATAATTGAAGGGATTTCATCAATATAATTTTCAACTCTACCCAATCCTGGAACAATTTCATAATAAAGCAAATTACTAAATCACGTAAGTCTTTTTAAAATCAAATTATAAACAAATAAGGCAAAAAGACAGAATGTATGTAGAAGTTAAATTTAGTGATATCAACTTTATTTATTTGAAATGTTAAACGTAAGCTCCAATTAAAAGGAAATTGGTGACAGAACCTCATACCAGCTATTTAATGGGCTCCATCCCACTCTGGGTTCCCCAGACCCGCTGGCAGAACCAGGTCTTCAGCGCCTTCCGGAAGAGTGTTAAGAGTGGGGGCCATTATAATCCAAAATATTATTTATAAATTAACATTTTATATTGTCTAATCATGTATATAACAATTGTAAATAAATCATTATCAACAAGAAGAGTATGAACAGCTTTTGTTACTTATAGCAATCTCCCTGCATACTCCAAATTCTGAGAAGGGGCTTTGGTCTTACCTGATATGAATCAACAATACATTTCTGTACTTTCCTCTGAATATCTCAAGCAGCAAATTCCATGGTTTACTAATCTACCTTGTAAATGAGAAAGAATCAAATAATAAAACAAGTCCATACGTAATGCAAAGCCACAGCCCCGTTCATTACTGTAGCCAACCATAATGTGTTATAGTTTAGCATATTTTATGAAAACAATTCTATTCTTGCTAATGAGCCAATAGCTCATATTCATCTAATGAAATTAGAACCTAGCTTTTTCCAGGCCCCATCCAATCATGTAAGCATTATTCAAAGCTTTGACTGAAAATGTATTTCCAAAAATAGCTCTGAATCTAAATGGAGCTCAGCATTCTTAGAAAGTGAAAATAATTGGTGAAAGCAATTTCATATCAAAGCATTCCTAGCTTCTCAAAAGAAAAAAGGCAAACTAGATGGAGAAATACATTGCAGGCATTTTATTTTCGTTATAAGAATATCATGCTTCAAGTAAATGAGAAGATTAAGCTAGTTTCTGGTGTGACTTTTTGCATGCATTTTATATGGAGAAGGGGAAATATCTATGTTTTATTTATGTCCTGTGTGTCCATGTTTATGTGTGTTTCTATAAACATTATCTGAATATTTTAATAAAATAGTTTTGTTCTGCTGTGTGTTATCTAATATGCAATTAGTCAATACAGTATCTTGGTTATCATTTATGAAATCCAATCATACCTTGAAATAATTGTAAAGATGCAGCTCTGGAACAACATAAACCCAGGAAACTGATTGATGGCTTCTCTATGTAACTCTACAACATGGGTCTGTCCCAACTATACCAATATGAAACTGCAAAGACTATAAACCAGACTTAGAAAGATATATATTTCTCCTTATTAACAGTAAAATGCAAACAAACAAAGCAAAGAACTACTCAAGGGAGATACATAGCTAATTTAAAAATAACCATTTTATTAATACTACAAGAAAGTGAAAGGCTAAAATGCTGAGGTTTAGATTGAGGATCAGCTTTTGCTCATGAAATGAGTTCAGTGAGAAGTCTATGATACAGCCAAAGCTATTTGCTGATGGAATGAAAGATATGGCTGCAAATCTGCATTCTCCCATAGCTTTCCCAAGAGATGATCTATTAATGGTGGTGCAGTGATCCAGTTTCAAAGGGAAAAAGGTGATTTGGAATACTGTGGATGTAATTAAAAACAACACCCATATGTGTTCTTGATGATGTTTTCACCTTCAAATCTAAATTGCTACACAACACTAGAACCTGTAACTAATTTAATGTTAATTCAGATCTCCTTATTTTAATAAAGTATGACTAAGTAGAATTACCGTACGCATCACATTTTAATATACTGTCTAATTTGCTCAATCGCAAGAAAAAAGCTTTCTTTAGCAAACCAAATACTCTTGTCAATATAAGGCATTATTATAATGGGTATTAGTCTTAACTGATACATCCGTTTTCTGGGAGGTGAGGATAACATCCAGGAATGGGTTTACTCCGTCTGACATCTAATTGGACTGAGTCTGCAAGCTGTGATGACATGCCTCCTCTGCTAGCTCCTCACAGCTTTTGACGAAGGCATCACGGCAGACTGACATATGACGGTGAAGAAGTGTCTCCTCTCAGACTCAGGACCGGACACATATCCGGGTGGGGCTGGATGCTATCTCCACTCCCCAGAGAACAGGTGTATCAGGTAAGACTAACGCTCATTCTCCATAGTGGTGGAGATAGCATCCAGGAATGGAACATATCAAAGCCTGGCTATCCTACGGGTGGGCTGTTGTCTAGTCCGAAGTCCCATGAACTGTGTGTACTCTCTGCAGCACCCATCTGCCAAAGGCAGCCTCTGCCAGGAGGAAGGTGTCCAACTTATAATGGCAAATAAATGGGGATGGTGAGGCCCAGGTTTGACAGATCTCTTAACAGATCTCATCGCCCCTGACCAAGCGATGGAAGTGTAACAGAGTCAGATGGACTGCCCTGAGCTCCAACCAGTTTATGTTGTGAGTCCCTTCCGCCTGAGTCCAATGTTCTTGTACCATCTGAGCCTGCAGATGGGCGCCCCACCCAATCAGATTGACGTCTGTTGTTACCGTCATGTGGTCTGGTGTCCAGAAGACCTTGCCCTTCGTGATCGCTGGGGACATCCACTAAGTCAGGGAGCGGGAGACTTCTGCTGGAAGAAATACTTTGGACTGTGAGCAGCTCATGCGCCTTCGCTGGAAAGGCAAAAGGAACCATTGGAGGTCTCTGGTGTGGAGCCGAGCCCACACGATGCCGATGGCGGAGACCATGGTACCCAGCAGTCTGGACAGGGTGGCTAAAGATACCCTATGCTTCCTGGCTACCAAGGTGGCTAGCTGCCTGAGGGATAGCTGTCTTTCTGGTGACAGATAGACCGTGCCTACCTGGGTATCTATTAGAGGCCCTAGGTGGATCAGGCTAGTGGAGGTGGCTCTTGCCCATATTCACTGAAAACCCGTGGTCTCTCAGGACTGTCATAGTGATATCTAAATCCCGTAGGACACCCTTAAAGGAAGATGACTGTAGTAACAGGTCATCTAGGAAACATTGAATACGCACCGGTACCTGTCTCAGGTGTGCTGCCAGAGCAGCCATGACCTTAGTGAATACCCTAGGGGCCAAAGACAACCCAAAGGGCAAGGCCCGGTACTGAAAGTGGTGCCCCAGCTAACAAAACCTGAGATATCTACGGTGCTCCTGGGCAATGGGAATATGCAGGTAGGCCCCTGTGAGGTCAATGGAGGTGAGAAAGTCCCCCTGCCTAATCCCTTCCAATATAGAGTGCAGAGAGTGCATCTTGAACCTCCTATATCGAATGGAACTCTTTAGGCATTTCAAATGAAGGATCGCTCTCCAGCCCGCCCGCCCCCAGGCCTTGGGAATGACAAAGAGGATGGAGTCACTGGCTGGATTGCCCAAATCTCCAACAGGTGTTGGATGGCCTCCTGCATCAGCAACCTCCAGGTCGGGTTGTTAGAGACCGGGCATATCTGGAAGAAACTCGGGTGGGGTGGGGTGGAGAGGAACTTGAGCGAAAGGCCATGCCTGATGGTGTTCTGCACCCATTTATCAGAGGAGAGGTCCCAGCAGTCGGCGAAGTACACCAAGCGCCCCTCAATGGGCGGAGAGCTGGGCCTAGATTTAGTTTTTGTGGAAGGAGCGCCACCCTCCGCGTCCTTCGCCCCTTCGAAAGGCCGCTTCTGCCTGCCTCTCTGTTGCCTGTCTGAGTATCTCTGCCTAGTAGAGAATCCTCCCTGGTACAGTCTGTTCCCTGAGTACCCCGCATCTGATCCCCTGAAAGAATCCTGACCCCGAAAGAAGGACCCAGAGTCTTGACCCCGTGAGAAGGAGCGTCTGGGGTATGGAGACATCCTGAAGCTGCCCTTCTTCAGGGCGGTGGGAAGGACCTTCCTCTTGTCCTTGTTCTTGATCAGGAACGGCTCCAGCGCTGGGCCAAAGAGGAAGTCACCTGTGAAGGGAGCCAAAGCCAGGCGCCACTTGTGACGGACGTCTTCCTGCCAATGTCGTAGCCACAGCAGTCTGCAGGAATCTACCAAAGAAGCGATCGCCCTGGAAGCGAACCTGGCTGCAGCTAAGATGGCATCCGAAGAGAACTGGATGGCTGCCACCATCTTGTTGATGTCCTGATGCGACCGGACATCTGTTATGGGGATGCGTTGCTGTAGTTCCTGCAGCCACAGCAAGGATGATCGGTTGATGAAGGAGGCTGTGGTGGCTGCTTTCACTGCCCAAGCGGCCGCCTGATGACCTCTCTGCAAGGTGAGGTCCGCCTTCCTGTCCTCCAATTTTAGCACATCCTCTGGCTCCCCAGGCATGTTGGTGGGCGTATGCAAGGCCACGATTGGGGCATTGATGGAGGGTTGTGCCAGCATCTGCGCCATCTCCTGGTCCACGTTAAAGAAGATCCTGTCCATGGATAAAGGTGAGGGGCCCGCAGTGGGAGATGCCCATTGGCGTTTGACCAGGTCGAGGAAGGCTTTGGGAGTAGGTACCGTGTCAGCCTCAATGGCCTGCTCATCAAAAGATGTTCTCCACTGAGAAGCCCTGGCATTGAGGCGGCACCTCTGTGGCTCTGTTGCCCAGCTTGGCTGCTGTCTTGGCCTTGAGGAGCAGGGATTTGAATAAGGAGGGCTGGAACAACCTGGTGAATGTTGGTTTAGGAGGTGGCATGCCTTCGTCCTCAGATAGCTTGTTCTCTCTGATCTTGCCCTCCTTGCTTTCCAGGTCGCTGTCCTCTTGGGATGAGGCTGAGGAACTGGGAAGGTCTTCCTCCTGGGCATCCAGGTGGTCAGAAACCCTGGGGAGGAAGAGGGGGGCTGTGGCTGTTGGAATGCCGCTGCCATGCATTGCTGGAAGGCCCTCATCATCAGCTCTTGAAAATTGGGTGCCCCTGTGGGGGGGAGCCGGCTGGAGCCCATGCCCCCCTGTGCAGGGGGAACGCCCAAGCCTGGCAATCCTGTGGGCAGGGCTGCCCCCCCTAAGCAGAGTCCCAAAGGCCTGAGATGTCTATAGGGATCCTAGCTTGCGTGGCTGGGTTCTCCTCTATGGCTCCACTGGGAGAGGGAGTCCCTGGAGTCTTCCCCCCTTTGCCCAGGTCTGGAGTAGTCTTCTGACTTGCCCTCTTGCAGAGCCTCTCCAAGGTCTTATGCCTTCGCCTCTCGTACTTAGAAGGGGGCTTGGAAGGCTTGTGACCCCCTCCTTCCTTTGGATCTGCCCTGGGGGAGAGGTGCTTCCTTTTGGATTTAGCCTTTCCTTCCCCCCCCCTTGGGCAGTCTCTGGGAAGGCCACTGACCTGGGTGGATGCTCCTCTGCCCCTCTGATAGAGCTGCTGGCCGGATTTGCAGCTGACTGGCTCCCTTCTTCCTCGGAGCTGCTGGGCGCCGCCATCTTGGACCACGTGGATCCTCCCAGCTCCAAAATGGCGCCACGCAGCTTAAAAGAAATGGTGGACTTTTAACTGCTCATCAAGCTGCTGAGGCTCCCAGGAGCTGCCGCGCACCCTTGCCACTGGATTCCTCGCCTCCTGCCTCCTTCCGACGCTGCTGTGGCCAGGGATTTCCTCTTAGGCTCCTCTGTGATCGTCTGGCCACGTGGAGGCAGCGCGGGCGCTCCGTGGCGCTTGGAAAAGCAGCAGTTCGTCGTTCAACCCTGAGGGGAGCGGCAGAGCGCTCCTGCGCTTGTAGATCCTCCGCGGCAGGGCTTGTCTCCAGGAGGCTTGTGCCCTCTTCCCTGCTTGCCCGGCAAAGGTCCTCACTGAGTGACTCCGGTCTCACTCAGTCGCCAGGGCAGCATGCCACCCGAGAGCTTGTGGCAGTCCTTCTTTGAAGATGGGAGGCTAAAGCGCGGTGCTGGGAGGCAAAATTCACATGTCCGTCTTTTTTCCCTTAATTTCTATTAAATTGCTGGAGATCTAGAATGGTCAACTGTCCAGTGAGTGGACTGAGTCGATAATTGGGTAGTACCTGGTGACCAGTGGGCGTGTCCAAAGAGCTTATCTGATTCAGTCCAATCAATGAGAGGACAAGGTTAACCCGGTCTGGATACTCCTCCCCCTCACTATGGAGAAACCTCGGGTGGTGGAGAGGAACTCCAGGGAGAGGCTGAATTTGACCGTCTCCCTGACCTAGGCACTCATGGTTATGTCCTCCCATTGATTGGCGAAGAATGCCAATTGGCCCCCAATGAGGAGGTTTGCTAGGCAGTCACTTCTGATGGCAAAAGGGACAAGCTCTGCAGGATCTCTTAGGTGGAAAACATAGGCCACTCCTACCTGCCCTGTCCTGCTAATGCCCATGTCTGGGAAGGAACTGCCTTTATTGACAGGGGAGGTTGAATCCCTCATCCAACCCTCGAAAGGATGAGCAACAAAAATAAGGAGGACAAGCCTCAGCATGTCAATAAAGGAATGGCAGAATTTTGCACTTGTCCTAGGACTCAACCAGGAGTGGTTCTAGGGAATTCCCAAACAACTGTTCCCAAACAACCGTTCCCTGGTGAAGGGGGCAGATGCAAGTCTCTACTTATGTCTTGTGTCCACTTGCCACTGGCAGAGCCAAAGAAGGCATCTGGTCGCTATAGATGAGGCAATGGATTTGGATACAAATCTCGCTGTGTTCAGGGAGGCATCTGCTGAGAACTCCATTGCTGCCTTCAGTTTATTAATATCCTGGTGTGACCCAGTATCACCAGGGGGGTATCCTATTTTGTAGTTGCTTTAACCAGAGCAATGAAGCTCTGTTGAAAAAGGGGGCCACCATGGAAGCCTTTACCACCCATGCGGCATCTTGGTGACCCTTCACTAACGTCTGTTCTGATCTCCTGTCTGGAGGGCTTCCTCTGGGGAACCCGTCATGACGGATGATGCTGACAAGGCCACTACAGGAGCATCTACTATGGGAACCTCCAGGGGCTTACATAGGTCAGGGCCTATATTATATAGGCGTTTGCTCTGACTGCTGGGAAAGGGGGAGATCCACTACCGTTGAACTATATCCAGGAATAACCTGGTAGATGGAACAACCTCTCTTTCTACAGCAGGTTTGGAGAAGAGAGGACTTGCCTGGTCTCCTGAGATGGGCATTTCTGTCTCCTGCCCTGATTGACTGGCACCTATGTTGGCAACTTTCCTGGCCTTGAACAGAATAGAGAAGGTTGGAAGAGAATGTTGAAAGAGACCCACAAAGGCAGGTTGATTGGGGGTTACGCCCTCATTATCTGACTGTTCCAAGTCCCTGTGTGCCTCTTCCTCCTCTGACAGAGAATCCTGACTGGGAGACACAGAAGGAAAATTTTCTGAGAGCATGAAAACGTCGGGCTCCCAGTGCTCCCTATGAGCCTGGGGCCTGTGTCTGTCTGAGGCTGCTCTGTTGCCTTCCTGGTTGAAAGAGATCTACCATCTGGAGAGCTATAAAAACTCCCACCTTCTGGAGGGTGATTGGAGACAGAAGGGGAAGGCAGTCCTCCTCGCTGTCCAGAAACATTGTGGCCTCCTGTGGACTGTCACATATGCAAGGCTGCAATGTGAAAAGGTGCGGGCTCACTCTGAGGCCTGGGCTGCCGCCGTGAAGTAAAAACCCATCAGCATTCTCTGTCCAGCTGTAGGACTGCCCATGGTGATCACTGCCTGCGCAAGTTGGGGTCTGCATTCCAGAGGAATGCTTATGGGCACTGCCCCATCGCCTGTCGGATCGCAACCAAATAGCTGTCTGGTGGCCTTCAGCGGGATCAGGCAGAAGCCCCTTCCGCTGGGACGGAGGCTGCTCTTGATGGGAGCCAGCCTCCAAGAAAAACCTTTTCTTGACTTCTTTTGATGTTGTGGAAGGTGAGAAGTGTTCGGGAATGGAGGATAATTTAAACACACGTCTTGTCCTAAGATAGACTGAGTCTAAAAGCTGGGAGGAGCTAGCAGAGGAGGCGTGTCGTCAGTCCGATTAGATGGCAGACAGGTAAACCCATTCCTGGATGCTATCTCCACTACTATGGAGAAATTCCAAGCAGTAACGTTTTATAAAGAACATTTCTGATAGAGAATTTAAATTGAGAAAGCAATCATGTTCATAATTCTAAACAGTCTGTTTATTCAGTGTTCAATGTAGTAAACATGATAGCAACATCATTGCTTTACCAAAATAAATGTATTTTAGGGCATGACAATTCTTCAAATACAGGAAACAGGGCGTTGGTACTTATCTGATACGCCTCTTCTCATAGTGGGGGGAGGAGTATCCAGAATGGGTTGACCTTATCCTCTCGTTGATTGGACTGAGTCAGATAAGCTCTTGGGACACGCCCCTGGCCCACCAGGCACTGCCCAGTTATCGGCGAAGAACTCTATCCGACTCGTTATGCCATCCACTCAAGATCTTTAGTATGGTTTCAAACCTTTTATTGACATATAACTTTAACATACCAGTGCAATATACATCATAACACGTTACATAACCATGTCAGGGGGGGGTCTGGATACTCCTCCCCCCACTATGAGAAGAGGCGCATCAGGTAAGTACCAACGCCCTTTCTCCATAGTGAGGGGGGAGGAGTATCCAGGGTGGGACGTACCAAAGCTAGCGCGTCCCTAGGGAGGGTAACATACTGAAGGCACATGGCCAAACTAAGCCTGGTGGGGAGTGTCCCCCGCCCTATGAACCCCCTGCGGCCGAACGAAGCCTCTGCCGAGGCAAAGGTATCTAACTTGTAGTTCCTCACGAAGGGTGAGGGGAAAGACCATGTGGCTGCCCTACATATCTCTGTCCATGCCGCCTACATTGCCCAGGCCGCAGTGGTGGCCGCACTTCGTGTGGAATGTGCTGTGATGGGACTCGGTGGCTGTATGCCCTGAGATTGGTAGGCCGTAGCAATGCAGTTCCTCAACCATCTGCCTATGGTGGTGGAGGTCACCTTCTTGCCCCGGTTGGAATGAGACAAACAGGGCCACGGACCTTCTATTCTGCCGGGTTCTTCTGAGGTAAATCCTCAGAGCCCTTCTTACATCTAAGGTGTGCCACTTCCTCTCTAGTGGGTGAGAAGGGTCTGGGCAAAAATTGGGCAAAATCATTGGAAGTTACACCATGTGGAAAAGGCCCGCCATGTCACGCCATAGATTCGCTCCGTGGAGGGTCTTCGGGCAGCCTGGATTGTTTCTATTACCCTGGGGGGAAATCTTTCCTCCCTCAGGATGCTCCACTCAACCGCCAAGTGGTCAACTGCAGCCATTGGGGTTCCGGGTGCTCCAGAGACCCCTAGCTGAGGGATATTCTTTCCTGGGGAATTCTCCACCCTCTGCCCACCTAGAGCGATTGGAGATCTGCAAACCATGGCCTACTGGGCCAGTAGGGGCCAATTGGCACCATCTCTGCCCCCTCCCGAAGAATTTTTTGAATGACCCTGGGAATCAGGGGCAAAGGTGGACATGCATAGAGAAGTCCCCGGGACCATGGGCAACGGAGAGCATCCGCCCCCTCTGCCCCGTGTGTTTGGTACCTCGCGTAGAACCTCGGGAGTTGGGTGTTGAGGTGGGTGGCAAATAAGTCGACCTCCGGGTGACCGAATCGGTCCATCACCTCCCTGAAGATGGCCAGATGCAGTCTTCACTCCGCATTGTCTACTTCTGCCTTGCTGAGCCAATTGGCTCTGATGTTGGCCACCCCCACTATATGCTCTGCCCTTAGGGATAGCATTCTTCTCGGCCCATCGCCCCAGCCTCTTGGCCTCCCGCATAAAGGCCCCTGATTTGGTCCCCCCGTCTGTTTAAGTGGGGCTTGGTGGCAATGTTGTCTGTGAGGACTAGAATGTGCCTGCCCTTGACAGAGCGGTGGAAATGTACCAGGGCAAGTCAGACCGCCCTGAGCTCCAACCAATTGATGCTGTGCGTCAGTTCTGCCTGGCTTCATTTTCCCTGCGCTATCTGGTCCTGCAGGTGGGCGCCCCACCCGAATAGACTGGCATCCGTGGTCACCGTCACCCGGTCTGGCGTTCTGAAGACTTCGCCCTTTGTAATCGCAGGGGACGTCCACCAGATCAGTGAGCGGAAGACTTCTGCTGGGAGAAGGACCGTGGTCTGGGAACAGCTCCTGCGCCTTTGCTGGAAAGGCAAAAGAAACCATTGTAGGTCTCTGGTGTGGAGGCGAGCCCACGGAACAATACCAATGGCAGAGACCATGGTGCCTAGCAGTTTGGACAAAACGGCTAGGAGCATTCTACCTCCTGTGGCTACCTAGGTAGCTAGCCGTCTTAGGGAAATCTGTCTCTCTGTTGACAGAAAAACCTTGCCTTCCTCTGAATCTATCAGAGCCCCTAGGTGGATTAGACTAGTGGAAGGGTGAAGATGGCTTTTGGCCAGGTTTACAGAAAACCCATGGTCCCTCAAGGTTGTCATGGTGGTGTCTAAATCCCTTAGCGCCCCCTCAAAGGAGGATGACTGTATCAGCAGGTCATCTAAATAACATTGAATCCTGACTGGGACCTGTCTCAGATGTGCTGCCAGGGCAGCCATCACCTTGGTGAAAACTCGGGGGGCGGAGGACAACCCAAAGGGCAAAGCCCAGTATTGGAAGTGCTGCCCTAGGTAGCAGAACGTGAGATACCTCCGGTGATCCCGAATGATTGGGATGTGTAGGTAGGCCTCTGTGAGGTCTATGGAAGTGAGGAGGTCTCCCTGCCTAATCCCCTCCAGGATGGAATGGAGTGAGTGCATTTTGAACCTCCTATAGCGGATGAAGCGGTTTAGCCGTTTCAGGTCCAGAATTGCCATCCAGCCCCCTGATGCCTTGGGGATTACGAAGAAGATTGAGTAATACCCCTGACCCTGCTGGTCTAGAGGCACTGGCTGGATTGCTCGGATGTCCAGCAAGTGTTGTATGGCCTCCTGCATCAATAATCTCCTTGCTGGGTTATTGGAAACTGGGCAGATCCGGAAGAAACGTGGGGGGTTGGAAAGGAACTCCTGTGCCAGACCATGTCCGATGATGTTTTGTCAGAGGAGGAGCGGTTCCAGCGATCCGCGAAGTACGCCAAGCGTCCCCCGATGGGAGCTGAATTTGGTCTAGCCTTAGTTTTTGTGGAAGGAGCGCCCCCCACTGCCACCACCTCGAAAAGACTGCTTCTGCTGCCTCCCTCTCTGTTGTCTATCTGGGTATCTTTGCCTGGCAGCGAAACCCCCCTGGTACTTCCTGGCCCCTGAGTACCCCGCATCAGAGCCCCTGAAAGAGTCCTGACCCCGGAAGGAAGTCCCAAAGTCCTGATCCCGGGAGTAGGACCGTCTGGGGTAAGGCGTCACTCTGAACCATCCCTTCTTTGAAGCAGGGGAGCACCTTCCGCTTATCCTTGTTCTTTACGAGGTACGGGTCCAGAACTGCCCCAAAAAGAGCATCTCCTGTGAAGGGAGCTGATGCCAGGCGCCACTTGTGGCGTACATCGGCCTGCCACTGCCTCAGCCACAGCAGTCTACGAGATGCAGCGATCGCCCTGGAGGCAAACCTGGCTGCGGACAAGGTGACGTCTGCTGAAAATTGGATGGCTGCCACCAGCTTGTTGATGTCCTGGTGCGCTCTGACCTTGGTGACGGGGATTCGTTGCTGCAGCTCTTGTAGCTAGAGTAAGGAAGACCGGTTGAAGAAGGAGGTGGTACTGGCTGCCTTCACCGCCCAGGCTGCTGCTTGATGCCCCCTCTGGAGGGTGAGATCCTCCTTCCTGTACTCCAACTTCAGAGCCTCCTCTGGTTCCCCTGGCAGATTAGTTGGGGTGTGCAGTGCCCGTACCGGATTGTCGATGGAGGACTAAGATAGCGTCCCAGCCATGTCCTGATCCACTTTGAAAAAAATCTTGTCTGTGGATGTGGGACCCGCTGTGGGGGCTGCCCACTGGTGCTTGACCGCCTCCCTGAAGGCCTTGGGGGTTAGCACTGTGTCGGTCTCACTGGCCTTATCAAAAATGGTTTCTGCAGAGATCCCCTGTTGCTGAGGTCGTGCTTCTGCTGCTCTGTTTCCGAGCTTGGCTGCTGCCTTGGCCTTGAACAGGAGCGATTTGTACAATGAGGGCTGGAACAATGCGGTGAAGGTAGGCTTAGGAGGGGGCATGCCCTTGTCCTCACACAGTTTATCTTCCCTGACTTCCCCCTCCTCGCAATCCAGGTCACTGTCCTCCTGTGATGAGGCTGAGGAACTGGACATGTCTTCTCCATGGTCTTCCAGGCTTTCTGGTACCCTAGGAGATAATGCCACCTGAGGTTGCACTTGTGACTGCTGAAATGTCGCTGTCATGCATTGCTGGAAGGCCCACATCATTAGGTCCTGAAAGTTGAGGACCCCTGTGGGGAGTTGTTGGCTGGAACCCATGCCCACCTGTGCAGGAGGGAGACCCAGAGGTGGAATCCCCTTAGAGAGGGCTAAACCCAGTGAGGCTATATGCGGGGGGGAATCGCCCCTGAGCAAGACCCCAAACTGACTTAAAATCTATGTTGTCTGCAGTCTGCAAATCTTTTCCTATCGGTTCTATGACAGTGTGCATTGCCCGTGCTTAACGGACGCTTCACACGCGCAGCACTCAAAGACAACCATCAGTTCCAGAGCTGGTGAGCTGAGCTGTGTTTTAGCTCAGTTGAGGTGCGGCAATCCTCTCTGTCACACAAATCATCTGAGCTAAAAAAACAAGGGAATAAAGGACAGGCAGAAGGGTGGGGCCAACCAGAGGTGGTATTTGCCGGTTCTCCGAACTACTCAAAATTTCCTCTACCAGTTCCCCCGAACCGGCTGAATACTACCTCTGGTTGTCTGATCATTTTTTTTAACCACATATGGATTTGTGTCCAAAATTATCTTGCCTTTATACAGATCCACCACATGTGGTAATATGTGCCAGGTATTTGTTTACATTTCCAACAGTTTGGGGACATATTGTTAAACATTTTAGCCAATCTTGCCATGGGCAGATGCCACCTATAAAACATTTTATAAAGATTTTCCTTATATGATGTGGCCACTGTCAATTTCCAATTTCTATCTCAAAGCCTTTGCCATTTATCCAAATCTGTATTATATCCAAAGTTTTTGGTCTATACTACCATAGTCTCTTTAACTTGTTTTTCTTCCATTTTATGATTTAATTGGTGATTATATAGTATCTATCAATTTGTCATCAGTCCCCACTAATATGTTGTCCAATATTGTTAGTTCTCTATAAAAAACCCATGTTTTCTCAACTTTCACATAACATGATTGTATCTGCAGGTACGACCACCACTCTAATTCCACCCCTTGGTTTTTTTAGTTCAAAATACCTTAAACACAAGGTTATACACAGTGGTGGAATTCAACTGGTGTAACAACCGGTTCTCTGAGCCTGTGCTTTGCACATGCACTCTCCATTCACTCGTGCATGGGCCAAACGCATGCTCCCCACACGTGTGGCGCGTTTGAAAACAGCTCCAAAACTTACCTTCTACTGCAGCCCCAGTGAGTAAAACAGCTGAGGCATGGAAATCCGCTCTGCCGAGCCTATCAGCTGGGCTTCAGACAAAGGAAATATAGGTCAGTATAGCACAGGGGTGGGCCCACCTGATCATCGGAGTGAACCAGTTTGCTCTCAGCTGATCGTCAGAGCTACCGGTTCACCCGAACTGGCTGAATCCCACCCCTGGTTACACCTGTAAGTAAGTATCACTTAATAAGTTCCACTGAGTTCTGTGTCTTATTCCGTGGTATGTATAAATTCTATTTATAAACAGACACACTGAAGAAGAGTCTAGTGCTGGAAATGACTGAGGGCAAAAGAGGATGACAGAGAATGAGGTGGCTGGATGGAGTCACTGAAGCAATAGGTATGAGCTTAAATGGATTCCAAAGGATGGTAGAGGACAGGAAGGCCTGGAGGAACATTGTCCATGGGGTCGCGATGGGTCGGACACGACTTTGCAACTAACAACAAATGTATAAATTACTGTACAGAGGATGGATCTATTTAATCCAGCTTGTGTGAATTGGTGTAGAAATTGGAAAGTAAATCCTAGAAATTCTTTGTCTCCTGTTTGCAAAGAAAGGTTGACAGAGTTCTTGAAGAGGAACTGCAAGAACAAGAAAACATATGCATGCCTAATTTGTATTAAAATCTATTATGTACAGAGTAACTCGTAGGGTAATAAGATTATAAATTCTAGACCCTCCATGAAGAGAGGAAACTTTCTACTGTAAAAATTCAGCTTCTACATATGGGGAGAAAGGTTAATTAGAGAATAATAGGAATAGATTTTCCCAGTTCTCTTTCCTTTTTTTAATCTTAAAAAAGGCAAACAGAAAGATAGATATACCATTAAATGAACAAAGTTGCAGAAATTGAGCAGCTACAGTATTCATTATGCCACTGATAAAAAAATTAACTAAAGTTATTTTTAACATACAGAAAAGGATTTGAGAGATCTTTCTGAATCTGAGTTGAGTGCCATGAACATACATATCCCTGAGGCCATGAACATGCATTTTGATAAATTGGGGGGGGGGGGGGTTGGGGAGTTTTGTTGATAGAATTAGAATGGCTTGGAATTAGGCCTAGCTAAAAGAAAGGTTTCGTTTCAAATTTGATTTCTAATATCTATTGTCCAGTGCTTCTTTTCAGAATTTTTGACTTTTTTGACATGTCCGTCACTTATAGCAAAATCTTTCTGTCTCATGACATTTCCAGCATCTATTATGTGCTTTTGTTTATTCTGGCAGTTACTGAAGGTTGTGTGTCATCTTTAAAACATTTTACAGCACTTTTCTCTTGATGGACTTTATAGATTTGTCGCATAGTTTTTTCCCCACTGTTGATTGGGACTGTTTCTTTGAAGTTACGTATCCATTTTATCATACAATGTTTTATTTGTCTGTCTCCATAAAACATTTAGGTAACAGTGTACACAAAAGTAAAGGTAAAGGTTCCCCTCACACATATGTGCTAGTCGTTCCTGACTCTAGGGGGCGGTGCTCATCTCTGTTTCAAAGCCGAAGAGCCAGTGCTGTCCAAAGACGTCTTCGTGGTCAGGTGGCTGGCATGA
Source organism: Natrix helvetica (assembly GCF_964273705.1). Classification (NCBI taxonomy): domain Eukaryota; kingdom Metazoa; phylum Chordata; class Lepidosauria; order Squamata; family Natricidae; genus Natrix; species Natrix helvetica. The sequence continues at coordinate 150,028,589 of NC_138548.1, read as the reverse complement.
CTAGATGCCAAAAGTGCACGAAGCGCTGTTACCTTCCCTCCAAAGGTGATTCCTATTTTTCTACTTGCATTTTTACGTGCTTTCGAACTGCTAGGTTGGCAGAAGCTGGAACAAGTAACGGGAGCTCACTCCGTTAGGTGGCACTAGGGATTCGAACCACCAAACTGCCTACCTTTCTGATCAACAAGCTCAGCGTCTTAGCCACTGAGCCACCGCATCCCTATGGTGTACACAAACATACACACAAATCCCAATAGGTGGCCTTGATTCTATATGAAAGTTTCAAATTCATTTTTCTGGAAGTCCTTCGTCTTTTTTGAGCCCAGTTTTTATTCTTTCAACAATGTCTTGGTATATTTTTGGCTCTGACTGTTTCTGTGTCTTTCTTCATAAGATCTGAGTGGACCATGTCTGCATTTGAAATTGATAATTGATAAAAATTATCTCTTATATAAAAAGCATTTACATGAGAAGGTAGCAGTGGAATTGTTTAACTTATTTTCTCACAAGTTTCCATAGTTTTATTACCGTATTTTTCGGAGTATAAGACTCACCTTTTTCCCTCAAAAAAGAGGCTGAAATTCTGGGTGTGTCTTATACACTAAATACAGCATTTTTTGCATCCTGAAACCCCGCCCCTTCACCAAAATCACCATACAGAGCCTGTAGAAGTTTTTCGGAGAGCTCCTAGGGGCTGGGGAAGGCAGAAATGAGTGAAAAATGGGGCATTTTGTGCTCAGTTTTGCGCCCCCCCCCCCTGCCCCAGGAGTACTCTATAAGCCTACTAAAGGCTATGCATGCTCTTTTTTTTGACAAAAAACAGGCCCGTTTCCGCAAAAAAATGGACTGTTTTTTGCTTGTTCCCCCCTCCCCCGAACACTCCGCAAGCCCCCTAAAGGCTATTCATGCCTTTTTTGGGGGAAAAAACAGGCTGTTTTGGGGAGGTTTGCAGACTCCAAAAACTTTTTTAAAAAATTTATCTCTTCAAAACCGTGGTGTCTTATACTCAGGTGCATCTTATATTCCAAAAATACAGTAAACTGTATTATAATACGTCCTTTAAATTTTTGGTTTCCCTTTGTTACCCTTTACCATAAGCATTTATGTCTTCTTTTTCAGCCATTTGTTCCTGCTATTTAGTCTTCTCCTTTAATATTATCTTCCTTTATTATGGTATATTCCCGTGATGGTGAACCAAGGCATGCGTGCCACAGGTGGCATGCGGAGCCATTTATTAGGGCATGCGAGGCGTTGCCCTGTCAGCTCCAGTACGCTTGTGGGCGCTGGCCAGCTGACTTCAGTCTTCATTTTTGGCCGTTTTTCACCCTTTGGAGGCTTCCCTGAAGCCTCCAGAGGGCGAAAAACAACCCAACACGCAAACCAGAAGTTCGGACTTCTGGTTTGTGTGTTGGGCCATTTTTCTTTCTCCGGAGGCTTCAGGGAAGCCTCCTGAAGCCTCTAGAGAGTGAAAAACGGCCCTACAGGAAACCCGAAAGTTCGAGAAAGGACTTCCTGGTTGCTCATAGGGCCGGTTTTCGCCCTCCGGAGGGCCTCGGGTGGTGGTGGTGAGGGAGGCAGTTTTTGCCCTCCCTAGGCTCCTAGAAAGCCTCTGGAGCCTGGGTCCATCGCATGCCAAAAGTGTGAGGGAGGGCGGGGCTCACGCGCATAGAATTATGGGTGTGGGCACGTGCCCGCACAACTCCCCTGCATTTCCTCAGCTTTTGGCACGTGATGGGAAAAAGGTTAGCCATCACTTATATATTCAGTTAACATAAGCCCAAATCCTTTCTCCAATTCACAAGTAATTACTTTTGGAAGTGGAATTCATTTCTCTTAGATAAATACAGTTCCTTATTTTAGTAAACTACTTAAGAAACTGGTACCAAAAAGTTGCTCATAATTTATAACAAATCCACTGCCAGTCTACAGGGCGAGCAATGGAAAAGTTTCTAATCATTATAGATTGAGATTTTCATTTTTGTAATGCTTGGAGATAGAGTTAGAGAATAAAATATTTTATTAAACTTTATTTAGAAAATGAAGACTAAAATACTTCTACTGTAGTTGAGTTCTTCAATGCAAAACAAGTGCATTAATATCCACTAATATGCAAAGACCAGCAGCAAAGAACAGTAAAAGTACTGATTTTGTACTTCACTGCAGCATCTAAAGGTAGCTAATATTTATGCTTCAGGAAGAATGACAAATTCTGTGATATGCAACACAGAAATAAAATGAAAAAAGTGTGCTAACTTGTAAATTCTAAACCTGTGAAAAACAGTTAAAGGGATAATTAGAAAGCAAAATATTGTGAATGAACAACTGTATTCATTTTTCAGCCAATGAATAAAGTTTCCTCAGGTCAATTCCACCTGCACACATCTGCTTTACTTTGTCAGCAAATCTGGCAAAAGGATTGTCTGTGCTTGCACATAAAAGGCAGGTAAATCCAGGAACCTTGAAGCAATTGCACTGAATCTTCTGACAAAGGGATGCTTTGCTTGCTTCAACATTTTAAGGAAGAGTGCTTTACTTGCACCAACATGTTTCTTGAAGCATTCCTTATAATCTTTATAAGGCCTAGTAAATCCCACACAAAAAACAGGTGTAGGATGATGCCAAAAAGTCTGGATCTTTGGCCTTAGTTTTACAGTCTCTACAATAAAAATTAACCATTTTTATATAAGGGATATTAAAAGTGGTTATGGAGAATGGTTAGCAGTAAATTTCTGAGTCTGTCTTCCTCTCCAAAGAATCTGCTGTTGCACAAGTGTTGAAAGGGAAAATCACCAAAACTGGAGACAATTACTATGATTTGTACCAAATATTACTTCAGATAAACCATTATTTACAGGACCCTCTTAACTCTCAGGAGAAGGCTTTCTAACTGCACCATTGGACCTGCAGCCAACCAGAGCTTCAGATACTATTCAAGGAAGACTTTTCAAATGTATACTGTGATTCTTGTCATTTAGACAACAGCAAAATATGGTAAGGAACATAAAGTGAACAATTATGACTAAACAATAACAGTTTTCACTTTAAGTTGCTACATCACTAAGAAATTTATGGAAGGTAAAGTAGCAAGTACTGTACAATTTAAAAAACAACAACCAGGTATATTGTTGTTAGAGATCAGAGACTTACTATACCAAGTAATTATGTTTTACCACAACCAGATAAAGTAATAAATACAAAAAATATAGGAAGAATCTTCTCCAGCACCATAGTTCAAAGGCCTCAATTCTTTGGCGCTCAGCCTTTCTTATGGTCCAACTTTCACAGTCATACATTGCAACTGGAAAAACCACAGCCTTGACTATACGTACTTTTGTTGGCAGGGTGATGTCTCTGTTTTTTAGTATGCTGTTAGATTTTTTTAGTACGCTGTCTAGATTTGCCATAGCTTTCGTCCCAGGAGCAAGCATCTTTTAACTTGGTTGCAGTCCCCATCTGTGGTGATCTTAGACCCCAGGAAAATAAAATCTGTCACTACCTCTATTTCTTCGCCATCTATTTGCCAGGAATTGAGAGGGCCAGATGCAATTATCTTAAATCACATTATCTCTGCTCAATGATATATTTGATACGAAAGCATTTTAACCCAATAAACAGTTCTTTCACTAGACCAAGGGAGATAATTTTCATATATTTCTCCCATTTTTTACAGTACCTAAATCTCATTTAAACCAATCAGAAGGTCACAAAACAAAAATTAATAATTTTTGTCAATTCTTGTTCTAATAATGGAAGGACACAGCTCCCACACACACAAGCACAAACCCTTTATCTACAAGGTCTGGTGTGTGTGTGTGTGTGTGTTTTCATAGATATTCACGGGTGTAGGTATGCTGGTCTTGCTGTATTCGGGCCTTTTCCCGTATAAGATTGAGATTGTCTTGGCAACGTTTTGGCGAGGTCTCATTCGCCATCTTGGTTTGAGTTTTCGGCTTAAAGTGTGGTCAGAGCTGCCGTCTTTCTATAAATCTTGGTGAGGGTGTGTGGAGTGCTGACTTTGTTTCAGTAATTGGATTGATTGGTTGTGTGGTTGTATTATGATTAGTAAATTGGTGCTGATTGGTGCTGGCTGTGTGTCGGTTGTTGTTTTGTGTTGTAACGGCTTGGGTGGTGGGTGAGGCTCGTTTGTTGACTAGGGCTGGTTTCCAGATGTCTGGTAGGTGGGAGGTATCGTCACATTTATTCATGTTGTGGAGGTGTTTCTCTATTTCAATAGCTTCCATAATTATTCTCTTGTTGAAGTGTTCTGTTTTAGAGATTAATTTGGTTCCTTCAAAATTAATTTCATGTCCTGTAGCTTTAAGGTGCTGGAAAAGGGAGGAAGTTTTTTTCTTTTTTTCTTACTGCGTTCTTGTGTTCTGCGATGCATAAATTTATTCTCCTGTTCATTTGTCCTATGTATGTTGCAGGGCTTGGCGTATTCGGGTCTTTTCCTGTGTAAGATTGAGAGTATCTTGGCGACGTTTCGACGAGGTCCCACTTGCAGGTGAAACCTCGTCGAAACGTTGCCAAGATACTCTCAATCTTACACAGGAAAAGATCCGTATACGCCAAGACCTGCATACCTGTACCCGTGAAAATCTACGAATATATATATACTAGCTTTGTAACAATTTCATATTTCGTGCTGTGAAAAAGTTTTATTTTCTTAATTCTTTAGGAAATAGGAATTTGAGACACAACCAAGTCAATGCAAACGGAGTTTGTCATAGAAAAGGTGACATATTAATATTATACTTCATGTGTTTGGCTGTAAACAAAGGATATTAGTAATATGTAAAAACTAGAAACTGTGGCTATGGATATACACCTACAGCACTGCACATTTACAATTTTAAAGAAACCCTGGATGAGTACTGAGATATATAGGGAACATTCACCCAGATGCATTTCTGTAACACAGGAGCAAGATCTCTCTTTCCAAATTATTTAACTTCAGTAATTTATTTCTCAACATCTTGAGGGGGATGTACTTTCATTTGTTTGGTGTCCACTTTAATTGCACTGAGTTTATCAGAACTATCTTCCTCTCCAATACATTTTACTAGAGTTTAAGAAAACAATCCTTTTGAAATTAAAATGACAGACCTTAGACTTTCAGAGTTGCTTCACTTCCACATGCCATTTTTTGACGGTACTATATAATCAATTTATCCAAACAGTATGATGACATTTAACAATTTTCAGCAGTTTCTAATAATATTAAAATGCAATGTATTGTATTACAATTTTCAGCTGTTCTTATTTTTAATAGACAAATCTTTAATCATCTGCAAATTACTATAGAAATAGGTTCCACTATATTCAGTGGCACTTACTTCAGTGAAAGTTTGCATATTTTTGACTGTAATTACTTTGAAGATTTATCACTATTATTTGTTATAGAAATTGTATATGAAATGCTTCTATGTTGAGTATTGGCTTTTTCCTGTGTTTCAAAATTGAAATTGAAAATCTTTTAACCCAATCCACTGAAATAACAATTACATCAGTGGAACTACATTTCCAGTACATTGGCATGTTGACTTAGGCTACATTAAATGCACCAAAATCTTCTATAATATACAATTCCTGTAAAAGAAATAACCTCTGACTTAATATAGATAGATTGGGAGATGTCATATATTGGATATTGTAAATGTTGTAGATAGCCAAAGTGAGGGCTCACTCACATAATGTTCTATTGGAAGCAATGTGCTGGAGTCTAAGTCAGGCCAAATGTAACTTTTTTTAGCATATGTTTTTGACAGAAATCCGCTCAGTCAAGAGCAAAGATCTGGCTCCAAATGGGCAAGGCGAGGAACGAAAACAAAACTAGTATAAACTAACTAATAAAATTAAGGAAAAAAATAAACTACTTAACTAAAAATTAAAGTATTAGAGAAAATTCAGCTAAGGCTGTGAAATACGTCCTGATGGGCTTGGGTTGAATAGAAAAACTGAGACTAGAAAGAGCCAGAAGGTATGGCCAAAGAATTTCAATCCAGTCCTTGGGCATGGGAGAATATGTATATTTATATATTATATTAAAACTCCAAGATATTTAATAAAACTAGTGTTTAACATGGAGCTCCAATTCCAGTTAAGAGAACAGCCCTGATTAGCTGTGGTACACACATAACACATTATGGTTAAACAAATAATGGAAAAAAGGGGACAACTGAATATTTTATGATGGCTCACTGAATGCTTTTAACAGATTCTGAAATTAGAAAAGCTTTATTTCTATATGTGCCTGGGGCCAAGAAGCCAGCCTTCATTTCCCTATTATCGTAATTCATTTTGGGCAGCTAGGAAGTAATTAAGGATGGAATAATGAGAGCCATGGATCTTCAGCTCTCCTATGAGGTCAGTTCTCAACTGAAAAGAATTCATGATTGGGATCTGGTTGATTGCTATATAGAGGTTCAACAATTTAACAGAACCTCTACAATAATTATTTTTCTATATTGTATGACATATAATCACTTCTATATTTTAAGAGTCTAATAAGTGAATATATACTAGTTAATAAATCAACTTGTCTAATTCTGTAATTGTATCTGATAAGCAAAGACATGGATATTTTCCCCCCAAAACTCTTACAATATCAAATTATTGGGCTAGTCAAGAGGCAGTGTTTTACAGTTTTCTGTTTGCCTTAAATTGCAAGCAATACTATAAATTTACTATTCCATTTTATATTTTTATTTTGTATTTATTCATGACTTCATATTGGTTATATCCCACTTTTCCTACAGGATCTCAAGTTGCCACATATGACATTCATCCTTACAAATGTATATTCACCCGGTAATTATATTTCATAATATTCCTTTCAGGTAAATAAAACGAGGAATATGATGGCAGAAAAAAACCCAGTGATCCATCGAGTCTTCCCTTTGTGTTTTTTGTTTTCTTTTTGATTTATTATTTTATTATTTAATATTTCTTATATTTTTATATTAATTTTTGTCAGATATCACATGATCACCATATGCAACCCTCTGCCAGTTTCCCCACTGACTTTGCTTGCTGAAAGCTGGCAGAGACCACCACAAATGGTGATCATGTGACTGAGGAACGTTGCAGCCGTTGTAAATGTGAACCAGTTATCAAGTATCCAAATCAGAATCTAGTGACCATCGGGATGTTGTGAATGTCACAGCTATAAGAAACAATTCTATGTCGCCCTGTTCAAGGCTGTCGTAATTTCAAATGGTTACTGATCGAGGACTACCTGTACAGACAGGTTAATCAATAAAATAGTACATTGCTTAATATATTAGAAATATAACCTTCTCCTGTCTAAATATATTCAGCTATAGAATTCATTTATCAACAAAAAGTGAACAACTCAAATTCTTTAAGAAAAAAGTTTGTTTAACAAAAATCTTAAACCAGAACCTTAAAACACAACTGAAATATTATAGAAAAAACAGAAGAGTGATTGTAGTAGTTTAGAGTTATGTAAATCCTACTTAAATCTAATTGGGTGTACAACCCATAGCTGGGCTCAGCCTTTAGACAACAAATCAAAATCAGTGTCTGGATTTGCAAAAAAAAAAAAGTTTTCCTAATTGTCTAGCAAGGGGAAAAAACCACAGATATAAGTTTTTTTTAAATGAGGTGAAGCTTTTCATACGAAAAGCCATTTTTAAGCTTTATTATATCTGTAATTTTGTTATTTTGAGTAACACATCAAATTTGCCAAGATACAATTTCTATATTAGGGGAAGTCCATGTTAAATTTCGGGAGATAATTAAGTGATACTTGTACAAAAAGAAAAAAATGAATAGGACCCTCCTAAAAGCAATGGAGCATTAGAAATGTCAAACTATTATTTGATTTATTTTCCATCAAATCATTCCATTCAGTAAACTAGGTAATCTAACTAATGCAGTTCACAAAATACTGTTATGTTTATACAAGTACTTACAGTGAGCCTGAACAACAAAGTGGAATGAGTCATAAAACTAAGGAGCTTCAATTTGCAAGATGCTGTGGGCAATTAACCAAACTACTGTAACAGATCAAGGTCACTTTGAATTGAAAGCAGGTGTTGGTCACAACATCCAGTATTCCCCTCCTTTCCCATTATAGCATTTTTTTAAAAGGGAGGTCTCCTTCTGAAACACATCTAGCCTCAACAAATCGGTTGGTTTTGAGTTTGTGAAGGTTTAAAAGCAGAAAACAAATATATTCATCCTATTCTGACTAAATAAAATATTTTAACAGGTGAACTAAGCTTCATTAAACTCAATGCCCCATTCTCAGTTCATAATAATCCCATTTCATATTCTCCCTACTGTCAGGCCCATGAGTATACTGTACGCAAGATACACCATGTATTTTTCTCAAACATCAAAAAGAGGAAAACAAGTTAATGAGAATATAATCAAGTGCAATACAACTCAGTTTTATGGATTTTTTTTAAAAAATCCCTTCATTTATTGCTACCATACTGTTACATAGAATAAACTGCAATCCAGAAATGAAGCTCTGCCAGATGACACCAGATTGTCTTGGTGGTGTTTGTCATTGATGGAGAGCTATTTACAGGGGATCAGTTGCATTTTAAGAATCTCCCTGTTGAAGAAGCTACACTCATGCAATCATGCATTCGGTTCCCCACCAGGATCACTTGGACACCCTTGGAAACTCCAGAAGTAGGATATGAAAGCTGTAATAACTGAGCAGTTATTTCCTACAAACTGATACTGAGAGGCAGATTGCTCTGATAGTAGAAGGAATATATTATGACTAAAACATAAGGTTCGATGCTCCCAGAACCTATTTGGACAATACCTCACTGAGATCTACAGCCCAGCAGAATAGACTTTTTCACTTTCTCTTTGCCATCTGAACCTGATTTTTTTTATTGGCAACCACTTGCAGTAGAATAGGCAGAACATTGGATAAGAATTCAGTCATGCCTGGAGAAACTTTCCATGAGAATAAACATGACTGATTCAGTATTTACTTACTTTATATAATCTGTAAATTCATAGAGTATTTAAAACAAAAATATACTAAAATACTTCAGAATAAATGCCACTCTCTTTGGAATACTTCTGAGTAAATATAATTAGAACTAACTATAATTTTCCAAATTCTCTCCCTATGATTTGGAAGTACTTTCCAGTAAAATTAATGGATTATGATGAAAATGTCAGTTTGTATGCATTTATTAGTTTGTATGCATTTATAAATTTGTATGTATTTCAAAATAGCAGAAAATGTTAGCATTATGGGAATTTTATTTAAATCGCTTTATTAAAATTACATCCATACATAGATCACATTTTATATCTGGTTTAAGAGGATACTGTTACCTTTAAAACTAATTTAGACTAGCTGTTTAGACAATTCCACTTTTTGCAAATTAATTTTACATTTGAGTAATGTTATTTTGTTTTCAACTAATCTATAGAGTGAAAAACAAAATCAACAAAATGTGTAAATATTACAGTTAGCTTTACAAACATACTTCTGACAAAAAGCTAGCAATGAATTAGCAACGTTAAAGCACCACTTTAAAATTCATTAAAAGAAAGAAAACACAGTTAGGATGTAAACTACAAGCTAACAATCAAGAACTACAAAGCTGTCTATTTTAAAAGGCTAATGAGAAAGCCAATCATAAAGAAGTGCAGCCTTTGTTGATGTTGACAACTCCAACCTCTGAAAAACCAATCAAATACAATGTGGGCTGGCAATGAGGCGGAGATATCTCTTCATTGAGGAAATTCTTAGGGACATTTACTATGAATTCTGTATGCGCACATAGCCCTTGTTATGAGCAATTTGTGCACAGTTAAGATAAAAAATAAAATGATAGAATATATAAAGTCCAGTTTTTAGGGGAAAGAATGTACTTTTTACCCAAGCAAGGGTACAGACAACAGCTATTTTCTGCATAGAAATAATTAAATACAAACGTTGAACAGCAGACCATGGACAATTACGCATGCAGCTTTAAAATTAATTTCACAATGGGATCAAATGGGATCTATAGATTAGTACCATGTGTTTGTAGCAAATTAGACTCAGTCATTACAAATATCTACACATAAGAAAAAGAGTTGGTTTTCATTTGTCAGTGACATCAGACAGGCCTGTTATCTGTTCTCAAGTTATAATTCTATGGACACATATTGGCTTTTAAAGTATTTCTCACCGAACTGTGTGTCTGTGCAATCCTAACCATAGCTAAATTTACTCCCCTATAAGCCTACATAAAGATTTCCGGATTGCCAAAGGAAAGAATTGCATTAGAACGCTTGTCTCAGGAGTAAAAATAAAAACACTCCAGACCTGTCAGTTAACAGACGAGAAGATTATATAGAAGAAATTCAAGATGTTTTACTTTGCCTATCCTATACATTAGCCAAAGCAACTGACAGCTTAAGCCCATTTTCCCTAAGCATGGACTGGAAAAGCATAAATGTCAAAGTAAAAAAAAATGGGGGGGGGGCTCAAAGCCCCAAGACAAAAGGGCACAGCGTTATTTCATGAAAATGTAACGGGGATTCAAGACTTTGCTCGCTTTCCCCAAACCTACGATTTGCCACTTTTATGCAGACGAAGAGCTACCCCCACTGGCTGGTAAAGGAGCCGCCAGCTTCAAAGCGAACTGGGGAGGGGGGGGGGAGAAAAAAAAAGGGCAAAGGCTGTCTTATGAAGAATTGAATCCCTTGAAACAAGGACTCTCCTTCCTCGGGCAATTGGGAACTCTAGCGGTCCTCCAGTCCAAGTCGCAAAGGCCTGGCTCAAACACCGAAAACCGTACCGCGGCGCAAGACAATCTCCTGGTTTAACAGCTCACAAGACAAGTTCCGGCAATAGCGGCCGGCGCGCACACTCTTCCATTCAGGGACGCCTTTTGCGCTTCCTTCCAGTTACGCTAGCGTAAGGCCTCCCTCTCTTTCTCCCCCCCCCTCCTTCCCTCTCCCGCTAATCAAAACACTTCGCGAGTCCTGGGCAAGCAAGAAGATGGCGGAGCAAGGCCCCGCTTACGGCGACGGAGGAGAGTTTACGCTGCGCTCTTTACGCAGGCCCCATCGGGAACGTGCGCCGCTGCGGCGGAAAGCGTGCGTAGCGGCGCTTAGTGAATGCCAATGGCCTATTTCCCGTGAGGGGAGGGGGACGTCTGATAAACAATGGTGGGCCCCCCCGCGCGGCTCCCTTACCGATTCCTCCTCCTTTTCCATGCCCGTGGGCATCTGCGGCACGGCACGGTTGATGGAGACGCAGTCATTGAGGTCGGGCATGTCCTTGCCGCGGTAGATAGGCAGCGGTTTGGCGGCGTCTAGCGCCCGGGCTCGGAAGGAGAGTTTGCTCATTGTCTCCCCCTCACAATAACACCCCGGGGCCGGGCTGGGGGAGCTGGGGGGGCGAGGGGGACCCTCACTACGGCCTCACCGCCGCCTCCCAGCCGCTCCCGACCCCGGCCCGACACACCATGGAGAGCCCCGCCGCCCCGGAACAGCTCCCTCGAAGAGCCGCCCGCAGCCCTAGATCCTCGCCGGGGTCGCTCGATCCGCTCCCTGCGCCATGGCAAACATGGCGGACATTAACCAAAGCGGCCAGCGATCCCGGCAACCAACGCGAGAGCGGGGAACTGGTGAGGGAGGGGGGGAGAGAGAGGAGAGGAGGGAGAGCGAGCGAGTAGGCAGGGAGGCAGGCGGACGGGAGGGGGGACGGTGGAGCGAGCTGGAGGGAGGGAGGGAGAGAAGGAAGGAGCCGAGGCGGCTGCGTGCGCACTCCCAGCCGGCAAGCGAGACGTCTCCTTCTCTCTCGCCCCCCCACCCCACCCCCCCAAACACCGGCTTGGCTGCTGAGGGAGAGAATGTCTCCCGTCCGTCCTGCGCCCGAGCCGCTCTACGCGCATCCCACAGGGCACCAACAAACGCCCCCCTGAGAGGGGAAGAAGCCGTGTCGGTGTCTCCCCCTCGCCAGCTATCTTTGCACACGCACACACACCCTCCCGCCCCGAAGGTCTTGCATAAATAACTGCTCAGCTGCACACCCTGTCCTGTGGGGTGATGTTGGAGCGGGCTACGCCCACCTCACCTTCACCACCACCATACCCACACGCCCCGGGTACACTCTTCAGGTAGCGGTCTGCCAGAGGCTCGGGCAAATCGCGAGGGGCTGAGTAAAACTGAAAAAATGGACCAGCGTCTCGGCTTTGGAGGATGGAGTTCCTCCCGATTGACAGTAGCTCTGTAAAAAAAAAGAGAGACTGGGTAGAGCCGAGTTTACCTTCCTAGGTATTAGTTATCCCCTCTTTTTTCTTCTTCAGAGTATTGGTGAACTAGCCAAGTAAACAAATACCCCGATCAAGAAACTACCAAAGAGCCATCCGTAAACAGCCCAACCCGCACAGACGGGCAAGACACCAGAATATAAGCTAGCACTCCTTACTAGCACTGATGATGTTGCCTGGTTTGGGTAGTGAAACGTCTGCAAGAAAACAAGGAAGCTCAGAGAGCACCAAGCACCCCCCCTCATTCCAACCCTGAGCTACAAATATTCTCCTTTATTAAACTAGCTAAGCCCCCAATTCCAAATATGCTGTCTATAATTATTTAGGACATCTAAAAATCGGTATAAATTTAGAGAGCACTGGCAACGGGGATATACAGGTAGTCCTCTACTTATGATCACAGTGGATCCCAACATTTCTCTTGCTAAATGAGACGTTTGTTAAGTTAATTTTGTCCCATTTTATGACCTTTCTTGCCACAGTTGTTTAGTGAAACACTGCAATTGTTAACTTATTGGTAAAGCTGTGAAGTGAATCTGGCTTCCCCATTGACTTTGCTTGTCAGAAGCTCACAAAAGGTGACCACATGACTGGGACACTGCAAATGTCATAAATATGAGCCAGTTGCCAAACGTCTGAATTTTGATCATGTGAATTTTGATACTGCAATGGTCATAAGTGTGAAAAAAATTCATGACACTTTTTTTCAATCCCATTGTAACTTTGAATGGTACACTAACATATACATTGTTGTATGCCGAGGACTATTTGTAATGTGATTTATAGATAAATATTTGGATATATAAATTATTGCCAAGCTCAGAGAGCACCAAAGACTCTGCTATAGGTTATTCAGTAAAATATAAGGTAAACTAAAATTTGGATGCCACGATGTACTGTATATGTCCCAAGCGCGTGTTGTATATGTCGTATATATGTCTTGGTATATGTTTTGTTATATGTATGTCGATATATTTATTTCCTATGTTTTGTTGTACGCCGCCCCGAGTCCTTCGGGAGAGGGTGCGGCTAAGAAATAAATATTTATTATTTATTATTATTATTAAAAAGGATCATATCTAGCAAGTGACAGTACCTGGCTGAACATGCCTGAAGCTAAACCAGGCAAACTTGGTTCGGACTTGGATGACAGACCATCCAGTAACACCAAAGCCATAGGCTAGATTATGAACATGAAAAACCTCATAAAGCAGGAATGACCAATCACTTGGGTACTGTTGCTAAGAAAACAGCATGGTTGGGTGCATGTTGATAAAGGACTCATCAGGAATCACTCTGAACTCTGAAGTGTCTTTGAGAGAAGGAGCCGCAATCAAGTAAATAAACAAGGGGTTGAGCAAGTCATCCCTTCCAGATGGGAAAAAAGATGTCAAGCTTTCAAAGTGTGGAGGATGTGAAGGAATAAAAGGGAGTATAAGCTTGGTATGAAGTGGAGATAGCAGACAAGGAGATACTTGAAATGTTAGAGCCCAACAAATAAAAGTAAGTTCTTTTTTCACACAGTACATGGAATTGGCTACAAAAGATATGAGCAATGCCACCAGCATAGAAGACTTTAGAAGATGATTAGATAAATTCCTGAAGGATGAGGTTATTGGTGGTAATGCATTGCACCCCAATCGTAATACATTACACTAATGTCAGAAGCAGTATTCCACTAGATATGAGTGACTAGGTTATTGTGCTTCTTGGAGCTCCCGCACTAGACAGACAGAGTAATTGCCTGTTCGAGGTCACTCCAGTTCTCGATTCACAACCCATGCTTGGTTGCTAAAAAGTAGATGACAACATTAATAAATCTATAATTTTGATAAATTTAAAACTATTAGTGATTATTAGTTTGTATTTATTTAGCTGATATTTAAAATTTACATACATTTTATGTTAGATACTTGCTCTAACTACAGTGGTTTCCACCAAGGTCCTCTGTTCTGGTAGGAACAGAAGTTTAAACCTATTGGTCGAAGGGTCTGACAGCTTCCTATAAAAGGGCTGCTGTCAGACTCAACCTTCATTGGATTGTTCTCACTTGTTGTATTTAATAAAGAGCTGTTTTTACCGTTAAGCCTGTGTGTGCCTATCCATTACCCAATCTAACACTGGCGATGAAGGTGGGATTGGAAGGCAACTAGGTGAACCAAAGAGCGTAGCAATCCACCAAGTACATCCAGACCGGAGCTCAGTGCAGCTTCGAGCAGCCATTTTTGAGCAGCAAACTCAAAACGCCCTCTGAACACAAAATGGCCATGCACGCCCCACCAACTCCATATGACCCAGTCACCGAGCACTGGGACTCATACATGCTACGATTTGACTGCTTCCTCGAGGCAAACAAGCTCATGGGCCTTTCTGAAGGCCGCAAGAAGAACATGTTCCTCGGATACTGTGGCCGGGAAGTGTTCGAGACGGCGAAAGACCTCTCTGAGCCAACACCGCTACAATCAGTTGCCTGGTCCGTGCTTCAGCAGACACTGACGACCCACTATGTGCCCAAGCCATGTTCGCTGGCATGAATTTAACATCAGAAACCAGAAAAAGGGCAAGTCAATTAACGAGTATGTTGTGGCGCTCTGCAAGGCCGCAGCGTACTGCGAATTCTGAGACCTGGACGAGCTGATTCTGGACCGGATAATTTGCGACCTACGGGACATTAACCTACAGAGGAGATTACTCGCTAAATCTAACCTCACTCTGCAGATTGCCTTGGACAAAGCCAGGGCATCTGAATCAGCCTTCAAATCTACTGAGCCTCTGCAGCGCCAAAGCGCTCCACAAGACATGTGAAAGAGTACATGCGTACATTGCGAGGCTGCAGAGCCCGAGAGCTTAGAAGGCGAAGAAGATGACAGCTGCTGTGTGCGCAGTAGCCGCAACCAGCCGGTGCGCAAATTCAAATCGTGTCTCCCACCTTGTGCTAGCTGCGGAGGAGACCATGCCAGATCGGTTTGCCATTTCCACGACGCAACCTGCCAGCACTGCGAGCGAAAGGGGCACATTGCCAAGGTGTGCCGGAGTGAATTCCCTGCCACTGCCTGACAGCCTAGAAGTGCACCAAACCGCCAACAGAGGGCCAGCCAAAGGGCCTGGCAGAAGCCACCACAGTGCTCAGAGGGCGACAACAGAATCACCCATCACATCTCAATCGGCCAAGCCCGTACAAGGCGGTCAAAGAAACTGAAGGTCACAGTCCTCATCGAGGGCTCTCCATGCCAGTTGGAGATCGACACCGGGTCATCACTGACCATCATACCGTGGTCTACCCTAAAGCAGGCTATCCCTAGCCTAAAGAAGCAGCATCTTCACACCCCTGACATCCGCCTATGCGATTATCAGTGAAACTGGGTCCCCCTCGTGGGACAAGGCACCTTCCAGGTGAAGTTCAAGCAGTTCAGTGAGAAACTCCCAGTGACAGTGATCAGCGGCAACCTGCAGAGCCTCTTAGAGCTAGATTGGTTCCAAGCCCTGGGCCTAGAGATGACCGGTATCAACACCTTAAGAGACGACGGCGCTGAAGCCATCTTTAAGGAGTTTGAGGACGTCTTTGGCACTGTCTGGGTAAGTATGTGGGGACTCCAATTTCCTTTAGTTTGGACCCCAACATAGCCCCAATAAGGCTAAAACCCAGGAGAGTACCTTTTGCTCTCCGCCCCAAAATTGACAGGGAAATTGACAAGCTCGTAGGCCAGGGAATCCTAGAGCCGGTCAATCACGCACGCTGGGAGACCCCTATAGTGACACCTGTCAAATCTGACAGGTCTGTCCGCATCTGCGCGGACTACAAGTGCATAATAAATAAAGCGATACAACAAAGCGCCTATCCTGTACCCATTGTACAGCACCTCCTTCATTCATTAGGAAAATGAAACTTTTTTGCTAAATTGGACATTGGGTAGGCATACCAACAATTGCCTGTAGATGGCGCTACGGCGGAGGCCCAAACCATTGTGATGCATAGGGGTGCATTCAAATGTCACCGCCTGCAATTTGTATCGCCCCTGGACTGTTCCAAAACGTCATGGAACGGCTTTTGCAGTGGATTCCAGGATTTGTCCCCTATTTCAACGACATCTTGGTATCGGCTGCAAACGAGGCGCAACTTTTAAAACATGTACAAACCGTTTTGGCTCAAATTAGAGACAAAGGCCTCCGTCTCAAAAAAGAGAAATACCAAATTAATGTGCCAAGGGTTGAATTCTTAGGGTACCTAATCGATGGCTCTGGGATTCACCCGACCACACAAAAAATCAAAGCAATTCAGGACGCCCCCACACCTAGCAATCAAACTGAGCTGCAGGTGTTCCTCAGGCTCCTTAATTTCTACAGCATCTTTCTTAAACAGAAAGCCACCGTTGCTGAGCCCTT
This sequence comes from Natrix helvetica, assembly GCF_964273705.1. Taxonomy (NCBI): domain Eukaryota; kingdom Metazoa; phylum Chordata; class Lepidosauria; order Squamata; family Natricidae; genus Natrix; species Natrix helvetica. Next base: position 150,011,937 of record NC_138548.1, on the reverse strand, counting down.
ACACCGTCTCCTGGCTAAGAACATGAAGAGGTCCTGGGACAAAGCTGAGGCTGCCGCATTTGCTGCGGTAAAACGACTCCTTCTTGGTACAGTACAGCCAGACCCTGCCGTTGGTGCTGACCTGTGATGCTTCCCCATTCGGCATTGGTGCTGTCCTCAGCCACTGCATGCCCAACGGAACCAAAGCCCCTATTGCATTTTACTCCAGGACCTTGTCTGCTGCAGAGCAGAACTACAGCCAGCTGGACCATGAGGCTTTGGCTGCAGTGGCCAGAGTAAAGGGGTTCCATGAGTACCTTTATAGCCGGGACTTCAAACTGGTTACACACCACAAGCTGTTGTTGGGCTTACTGGCTGGGGACCGACCTACCACAGTGTCATTATTACCCCGCATGACCAGATGGACCATCTTCCTAGCTGCCTACTCCTACCATCTCATCCATTGACCAGGCTCAACTTTGGGGCACGCTGACGCTCTCAGCCACTGCCCGCTGCCTGAACTTCTCGCTGACCCTACCCCCGAGATGCCAGTCCTCCTCATTGACTGACTTGAGACTGAGCCTGTCTCATCCAGTGACGTTGCCCGTCACTCTGCAAAAGACTCCACCATCAACAAAATTTTGAACTGGGTGTGGAGGGGGTGGCCCAAGGGGCCTGTTGGGGCTGATATCAAAATGTATTTTGCCAAACGCAATGAGTTATCGGTTGTAAATGGCTGTTTACTGTGGGGGGACTGGGTTGTTGTTCCACCCAAACTGCACATTGCAGTATTAGAGGCTTTACACGTAGAGCATCCTGGAATTTTCTGGATGAAGTCTTTGGCTAGGAGTGTGGTGGCCTAACATGGACAGGGAGATAGAAGAACGGGTGGCTCTCTGCACACCGTGCCAGGAGTCCAGACCAGCTCCCCCAGAGGTGCCCGCTAAAGAGTGGGAGCGATGTCAAGCACCAAGGTCTAGGATTCACATTCACTTTGTTGGCCCAGTTCATGGCCAGACATTTCTCGTAGTTGTGGACGCCTACTCAAAATGGTTACAGCAGAAGCGGTCATCAAAGTGCTACAGAGACTTTTCTCCACACATGGCCTGCCCGACATCTTGGTCTCTGACAACGGGCCCCAATTCACGGCCATGCAATTTGAGACCTTCCTAGCAGCTCAGGGAATCAGGCATGCCCTGGTTGCGCCATTCCATCCAGCCTCCAATGGTCAGGTGGAGAGAATGGTGAGATCTGTAAAAGAGGCCCTCTCTAGGATGGGCCCGGGAGATTGACAAACACGGGTTGACCACTATTTGCTAATTCAGCACATCACACCCACTGCCACTACAGGGAGAAGCCCCTCCAAGCTTCTCATGTGTCGCTGGCTAAAGTCCCACTTAGACCGGCTACACCCCAATTATTCTGCCTCATTGCCCCCAGACTCCACAAGCAAGATTTGGATATTTAGCGTAAGGGATTCGGTATATGCCCACAACTACGCCAGGGGAACTCTTTGGATTCCTGCCACAGTGATAGGCATCACCGGCCCTCGCTCTTACCTCCTAGAGCTCGAGGACGGTAGGAATTGGAGAAGGCATATTGACCAATTCCATGGCCACCTCTCCAACTCCACTTTTAGACAACCAGAGGTAACTTCTGCATGAGTTAGCCAAAGCCCTACCCAAGCGGAGCAAACACTCACTCCTTCCATGGCCAGCTCAAGCCCGAGGGTACCGGGAAACCTATCTGGTTTTGTTGCAGGCCCACAGCGAGCTCCGAGCGAACCAGCTCTAGCAGCTCCAGCCGTGGCCTGTGAAAGGTTCCAGTGCTTCCACCAAGTGGAGCTGCGGAGCAAACAGGTCCATCCGACCTGTCCAAGGAAACCTCTCCTACTGAACTGCGCAAGTCAGGCAGAGCTACCCAAAATCCCGCCTATCTGTGTGACTAGTTACCTGTGTGTAACTAGTAGGATTGTTTCATCCAAGAGGGGAGGGATGTTAGATACTTGCTCTAACTACAGTGGTTTCCACCAAGGTCCTCTTTTCCAGCGGGAACAGAGGTTTAATCCTATTGGTCGAAGGATCTGACAGCTCCCTATAAAAGGGCTGCTGTCAGACTCAACCTTCGCTGGATTGTTCTCACTTGTTGTATTTAATAAAGAGCTGTTGTTACCGTTAAGCCTGTGTGTGCCTATCCATTATCCAATCTAACATTTTATATTATACTTTTGTATCTTCATGTGTGTGTGGCTGGCAAGAGCACAATCACAGTTACTTAGTAGGTGTGATGTGAATGGAGACTGTGTTTGATTTTATAAAAATTCAAAATATATTCAGTAGATACTGGACCATTGATATCTCCTTTGTATATGTTTACTATTGGGAAAAGTCTTGAAATACTTTCTATGAAATAAAATCTATGTTAGACATGTTAGTCATGAACTAATTTTAACACTCCTTCCAGCATTTTGCTTGATGGTAATGACTATTATTAAGTAAACTCACTGGTAATTTAAACATCACATGTGAACATGCATTTGGTTAGTTTTCTATGGATACCTTGCGTGGCATATTCCTACTCAAATGTTTACATCAAATTAGGCAAAACATAGACCGAGATATTGACAAACAACTAGCCAAGTTGCACTAGTTGTGCTTTGGTTTGCAAACTCTAGAGCCATGATGGCGAACCTATGGCGCACGTGCCACAGGGGGCACACAGAGCCATATTTACATGCACAGCAGCCCTCAGCTCTGGCACAATTTTCATCCTTCCGGAGAGCCGGAGGAGACAATTTTTGCCCTCCCCAGACTTCAAGAAAGCCTTTGGAGCCTAGGAAGGATGAAAAACAGGCCCAATGGCCCAACCAGAAGTTCGTTCCTGAGCTTCCCGTTGGGCCATTGGGCCTGTTTTTTGCCCTCCCCAGGCTCCGGAGGCTTTCCTGAAGCCTAGGGAGGGTGAAAACAGCCTCCAAGGGCTGGGGGGAGAGCGTTTTCACCCTCCCCAAGCTTCAGGAAAGCCTCCAGAGCCTGGGGAGGGTGAAAATCCCCCCCCCTACACCAGTGTTTCTCGTACATATGCAGTGTGTGTGTGGGGGGTCACTCACGCATGCACAAGTGGGGTTGCTCGCCCATGCGCAGGTTAGTGGGTACGCACGTGTGATAGTGCGCATACACACAATTTTGGCACACCTTTAGAAAAAGGTTAGCCATCACTGCTCTAGAGCTATCAGATCTGGGCTGCAAAGTGTGGATGGCCTGCGGATAGTGGCAAAGAATTTGCTTTCCATGTCTCTCTGCTGCCATCTAGCGGTATCCAGGTTTTGGTAACCCTTTTCACATGCAAAGACTATTAATATTGTAGTTTTTATTATCATCTTGCACGTATATTTCAATAGGAAGGATGTCTTATTGTTCCTCAGAACAGCAGTTAATGGAAACTTTGCATTCTAACCAGAGATTTTTTTTTATGCCACATATATCTTTGATCTCAAAATTTGTGTACCAGTTTTCCTTGCTACATTATTCAAATTATAGAAGAACACCGCATCACGTCTAGTATGTTGATTTAAGTGTGAAAGTGTCTTGAAGCAAGATAGTACAATGTGATCGTATGGTATAAATCTAATAGTTACACATTAGATTACTAAGTGTAATGTTTATATTTTCAGATTATAGTTGAATATAATTACGTAGAACCACATAAAAAAATAGTAACAGTAACTTAGGATGAGTACTAAAATATATTGTCCAGCAGCAAAAAGATTCAATCAATTTCATTATACTAATGAATTCCTTTATTAGACAAAAGTATGTGTAACTTTTTTTTAATCATTATTCTGTTGCACAAGCCAATATGGCAACCAATCCAGGACAAATTCCTAGATAACTAAATTAACACAATGTTGAAATGTAAGTGACATAACACTTATGTTCATACATAATTTGTGACTTTATTGTAGTCCATCCTTTCTTTATTAGAATCACTATGTTTTGACACACATTCATGATTCCTTTACAATTTCCTAAATTATATTTAGTGGACACGCGGCACAACTGACATTTATATGAACATATGGGAATCAAAATAATACATCTTCTCAGACAATAGCTATGCAAAACTTATCAACGTTACTTGAACAGCAGTGGTGAATTATTAGTTTCTGTCGAATATTGTGAAAGTACATTCAGTTTTAAAAAGCTTACAATAATACCTGCATGAAGTACAATAAAATACATGTACAGTCTTTTAGCAATATGGACAATGTATCCTGCACATATTGTGTAATTATTGCTTAGGTTTTGCCAGAGGCATTGCTCTGGAAGACAAAACATGCTAAAGATATGTTTAACATTCAACGGACAAATCACTTAAATTGCAGCCCTTAGAATGAAATGTAGATAGAGTTCATATAAAACCTTATATTCTACTGTGGACCCACTCAATAGCTTGTGGCAAGTTACTTCTTCTAGGAAGAGGTGGACTCTATGGGAAAGGAAGAAAAGCATCCTTTACTGACTATTTGAAACTATTTTAAAGTAAGATTGATAAAGTTTTGATTTAAATTCTGTATAAGCACAATAAAAAAATTAGTCTTTTAACATTCAGGGCAGATGATACCTGCACATTATCTGTGCTTTTGAGAAGCACATTATTCTTCCACCACACATTTTGAAAAGGCACATTTTGTAATTGGTTTCCTTTTTTCCCCTAATACTTTCTAATACACAGTAAAATAAAATAGATTTATTAAATAAAATCGCAATGAAATTTTTGGTGATTGTGAATAATGATGGAGTGGGAAATAGGAGGAATGTGGAAAGTGAAAACAGATTACGTGAGTCCTTGGAACAATATTTTTTACATCAAGCTGGACAAGGGACTCCGTTGAAGTCTACTGCTGAGAGCTACTTTGGACTATGGAAGAACCATATAGAATGGCAATTTTAATATTGATTCTTAATGTTGGACGGATCATTTAGACCATGGAACCTCTGGTCCTAATAAATCCAATCTAAAGCATCCTTGGTAGATGATTCTCCAGTCTCTGGTTTAAGAAATCCAGGGATGCCAAAGACACTAACTACTCAATGTGGTTTATTCTACAGTAAAACTACTCACATCTTTTTTTCCAATTGATTATCTGCCATCAAATCCATGTCAATTCTTAGCGACCAGATAGATAGATTTTCTTCATCAAGGTCTAACTCCGGGGTATCAAACACACAGTGTCACCATGTCATCACATGACATATCACAACTTTTTCCCCTTCGCTAAACTGGACATGGGGATGGCCAGTGCGTGACACATCGAGCCCATAGGTCACGAGTTTGACAACTCTGGTTTAACTGGTTCTTTCAGGTCTTCCAACAATGCACCCATTGCTACTATACCTAGGGCCATCCTCTGCTGATGATTATATTCTTCTCTTTCCTTCCACTTTTTCCAGTGTCTTTTCCAGAGAACCAAGTTTTTTCATAATGTGTCGAAAGCATGATAATTTGAAACTGGTCATTTGTGCCTCCCGTGAGGACTCAGATTTGATTTGTTTGATTTGATCCATTTGTTTGTTGGTAATTCGTCCCATGTTATTTTCAGGAGTCTTCTCCAACAGTGAAGTTTGAAAGCATCACTATACTTGCCAAACTGTTTCTTCAAAGTCCAACTCATTACATTAGAAAGGCTTCTTTCCCCTGTTAGGTTGTACTCATAAAAATTGAACAAACTAGGGTTATTTAATTATACATTCAAACATGGTTGTCATTATGAAGCAAATGAGACTGAGTGGGAAAACAGCAATATAGCTAACTACTACTAATGACAAATATTTTAAAAAAATTGAGGGAAATTCTCAGGATTCTGTCTTGATTCATTTTAAGCTCAGTGGAACTTGGGAAATACTTCAAAGGCAAAGTAAGAGTGCAGAGAAGAGCAACAAAAATAATTAGGGCACTGAAGGCTAAAACATATGAAGAATGGTTGCAGGAAAAGGGCATGTCTAGTTTAATGAAAAGAAGGTGACATGATAGCAATGTTCCAATATTTGAAGGGCTTCCACAAAGAATAGGGGATCAACCTATTTTCCAAAGCACCCGTAGGCAGGGCCAGAAACAATGGATGGAAATAATTAAAGAGAGAACCAGCCTAGAAATAAGGAGATATTTCCTGACAGTTAGAAGAGTTAATCAGTGGAATGACTTGGCTCCAGAAGTTGTGGGTACGCCATCACTGGAGGCTTTTAAGAAGAGACTGGACAGCCATTTCTTTGAAATGGTATAGAGCAGGGGTGTCCAAACTTGGGAACTTTAAGACTTGTGGACTTCAACTCCCAGAATTCCCCAGCCAGCCATGCAAGTAACGTCATCAGGGTTAGAAGGGTTAGAATGCTGGCTGGGGAATTCTGGGAGTTGAAGTCCACAAGTCTTAAAGTTCCCAAGTTTGGACACCCCTGGTATAGAGTTTCCTGCTTGAGCAGGGGCTTGGACTAGAAGACCTTATTCTGCTATTCTGTTATTCCTGATCAGTATGCTTATTACTGAGCTTCAGGTACATTATAGAAACGATGTTCCAGGAGGCAGCCAACAGCAAACCCATAAGGTGCCGATATAGTAAAGAAAACAAATTGGAATTCTCATGTTTTGCACGCACCATTCCACCAAAGGCACCATAGGAAAGTATAGCCAGACTTTTGCTGCTTTTAGATAGTTTGACTGGCTAGGTATTATGAGAATTGTTGTCCATCATAACAGTCATTGAATGGCATTTTGTTGAGTAAGAGATCTAGCTTCTTGATGATCTTTCTGGAAATAAATCATCTAAAAATGAAAAGAATGACTCACTGATGGACAGACTGAATTCGTTATGAAGCCATAATAAATGTGAGAAGCATCCTGGGAGCCAGATAGATATCAAATCAACAGTTCCTATGGAATCCCTCATAAAGTGGCCAATTCAAGTTAATACATAATGCTTAGTTGTAAGCTAGGGTTCTTGAAACAGTAGAAGACAGCGACAATGCCAGCAGTAATTTCAGTGTTAACAATTTGAGTTTCATAAAAAACCCCGAGATTTTACTTATGCTGAGGGGGGGGGGGGTTCAATAGATGATGATAGATGATAGATAGATAAATAGATAGATAGATAGATAGATAGATAGATAGATAGATAGACAGACAGACAGACAGACAGACAGACAGACAGACAGACAGACATCTACACCAATTAATAAAATCAGACACATCCTAGGTAAAAAAAAAACATTTCAAAGGCATCCATTCATCCCTTAGCTTTGCCCAGGGGTGTCCAAACTTGGGAACTTTAAGACTTGTGGACTTCAACTTCCAGAATTCCCCAGCCAGCTGGCTGGGGAATTCTGGGAGTTGAAGTCCACAAGTCTTAAAGTTCCCAAGTTTGGACACCCCTGGCTTTGCCTGTGCAATTCCCCAAAGACCTATCTTTATTGAAAGAATACAGTTGACTTACTCTTCACTGAGTTTCATAGTAATAACCTGACAAAGTAGACGAGTGTCCACAAAAGTTTATTAGATTATAACTTCGCCAGACTTTCAGCTTACTCTGGAAATATTCTTGATTATTTCTATGTTGTATTTATTTTATTTATATCCTGTGTTTTATTATTTTTTTAAAAATATGATGGCAAACATATCCGGGACACCTTCCTCCTATTTTCCCCACGACAACAACCCTGTGGGGTGAGTTGGGCTGAGAGAGTGTCTGGCCCAAAATCAACCAGCTAGTTTTCATGGCTGAGGCAGAACTAGAACTCACTGTCTCTAGCTTTCTACCCTGGTGCCTGAACCACTAGACCAGACTGACTCTCTAATCCATGGGTGTCAAACTCACGGCGTCACACTGGTGTCATGTGATGTTTCGCAACATTTTTCCCTTTGCGGAGCTGGGGTGGGCGTAGCAGGCGCGTGATGCATCCGGCCTGGGGGCCGCCAGTTTGATACCCCTCTCTAATCAAAGAAATGATTAACATTTCTTAGCATTGGTGCCAATGTCCTACTAAAAATAGTTGCAGAAGCGACTCCTAGAATTAGTTTAATACTGAAAAAATAATCACAATACTAATCTAACACATATCTCAGCTCCACTACCAAACCAATCCAAAGAGCTAAATCCATGCAATGGGTCCACTCCACTGTTACTAAGATTGTAGATTGCCACAAGCAACCAGGCTAAAAGCAACCCAAATTAGCAACTAAAAGCAGCACAAACAAATCCACCACCTTGAAGTAATGCTTAGAACACAATTAAATTCCAAGAGGAAAATACTGAACAGAATGCCATTAATTCCTTTGGGAGATCAATTTCTGAATCTTCTGTTCTCTTCAATAATGAACTGGGATTAAGTCAATACTCCTGAGATTTGATGGCATAAGAAGGAAGACAACTGTATTCTGCAAGGCATCTGAAATCTTCAAGTACTTTTCAAAGATAGTTTTAGAACATCACAATAGATTTAGCTGAACCAGTACTAATATATTCTCAAGATAACACATTGTATCATTTTTACAAGATCTTTAGGACATGCTAAATCCTTACCTTGAATTCTGTAAGTAATTGGTGCAAGAATGAAGAAGCTACAACTCTTCCATAATTGTTGAATCCAACTAGAAGCAGCATCCAGGTGATGGACTTTTAGCAACATCTGAAAGGACAGTTTCATCTTTGTCTTGGGGATCTTTTTTGGCAAGAAAGGTTCGATTATCAGCTATGAATTTGTCAGCCTCCTTAGTAAATTGCAGAAGATTCTGACTAAGTTCGTGGATGCATATTTAGTTCATAAGAAACTCTGTCTAGGTCTGCTGGCTTTACTACCTGAAAAGGACAATACAGAGATGACCAGTTTGCATATTCCATATTCGATTCTGCAGCCCAAGGAATACCCATCTAGTGCTTTCCAGATATTTGAAACTACATTTCTCACAGTCCAGTGGCATTAGCCATTCTGACTGTGAGTGAAACTCTCAAGCAGCTGGAAACTATCAAGTTGCCTAACTCTCCTTCAGACTGCTACTTCAAAGACTAAAGTGAATTTTTACACAATTTGTTTTGACTCAGATGGCTTGAATAATTTATCTAGAAAGATGCCTCTAATGCAGACTTTTTCAAATGAAGGAAATATGTTGCAACAGCCCTCTTAGGAGATGGTCAGTCAGATTCTGCTTAAAAACGCTTACATCTACCTTTTTCCTGGGAATTTCATTCTATTTTCAACCGTTTGTCCCATCTGAAAATTCTTCATATTATTTAGAAAAATAAATACAAGTAGACAATCTGATTTGCAAAGTGCTTTGAGAACTACATATCTAAAAAAAATTAAAACCAAGGAGAAAATGTAAATAAGAAGTAGACGGTGTGGGCAAGCATGAGCCATTAGATGGGGAAAAAGTTAAAGGAAAAGTAAAAAACAATAAGTTGATGCAGAGAAGATAGGATATATACATTTTGCTTCACTACAGAAGACATGAACTATTTGTTGGGTGGGAATCTGAAAAACTTAAGAAACTCTTTGTGACAACAGATAAAGCTTTTGAGATCTTGAAAAATGAAAGTAAACCGTTTCCCCCCTCATAGAGTTTAATGCTAGATTCTGAGGTCATCCATTTAAGCTGAACAATGTGAATTTCAGGACAGCCAAAAAAAAGTACTTCTGATAGTACGTTATTAATCTGCATTTTTAATGTGAATAAAAGGCTGATAAAATATGGATGAACCTATACTATTGTTATTTTTGTGATTTGTTGGAATTATTCTTCCTCTGTTAGAATGGGTGCACATCGTGGTTTTTTAAAAAAATTACTTAAAGACATTAGTAAATCTCAATTATAGCTATGAGAATTTCAAATTATTCCTCTAAAAACGAAACTGGTAACAACATTTTAGCCACTTCTTGACTTTTCATAATCTATGATAATGGAAAGTTCATGCATGATACATATCTAAAACTTTGATCAAGAGTCTACAAATTGCAGAAAATATAAATTAAGGCAGCTTGTGAAACCAATGCACTAAGCTAGCTTAAAATTATATTGGTTTAAAACAGAGCCTGTGTATGCTTTAATATAAATGTGCCTTTCTTTGCAGAGAGAATTGGGAAATACTGAAATGTGTATAAAGGGTAGTCTCCTTGTAATTGATTCTAAGATTTTAAAACATTTTATTTTGACAAGAAGAAATAACATATTCACAGGCTTAGAATTCTGTGTAGCCATTTGTTTTGAATCTGTATTCATTAATATACTGTTTATAAGGTGACCAACCGTCCTCCTTTAGGGAGGACAGTCCTTCTTTTGTAAGTTCTGTCCTCCCTCGAAAAGTGTCCTCCTACATGTCCTCCTTTTCAATATTTGAAGACTAATCTGTTGCGCGTTATGTGACGTATTTGTATTTGACATGACAATTCGTCAAGACTCGGTATAGTGCGGTATAAGACGCGATTATGAGATGCATGCGTTCCGCATGGGAGACCTTGAGAGAGAGTGCCGCGTGCAAGGGCTTTGTTTACTTCTTACTGAAACACAACACAGCACATACGCACGCAGTAGACTCATGGCACGTCGGCAATTGAATGACTCACGTAAATTATTTCTTTCTCAGTGAATATTCAATTATACAGAGGTAAGTACAATTCATGTTTTATTAAACTGTTTTTAATGGTGTTTTTTTTACTTCATCGCAAGTATATTGAACAGATACTGAATCTTGTGTTGAATTTTTATCTAAAGAAATGCTAGACATTAAAATAGACGACAATTGTCTCTTTGAAGAAATTAGAAGACTGAATGTATATTTAAATTCTGAAAAATTAATACAATGGGAAAATCAACATGTTGAAATTGATAAAAGATGGGTGGATATTTTCAGCCATTTCAAAAATGAACATATTCCATGTGAACATTTATTTATACTTGTTCAATTTACGTTGTGCTGCCCTGGAACTAATGCAGTAGTTGAAAGAGTTTTTTTCAATTGCCAATGATTTTTCGACAAGTGAGAAATCGAGATTGAATGTTGATACTCTAGCTGCAGCACTTGCCGTAAAATTCAATATGAAGGATATTTCTTGTTCAGATATTTCCAATATATTTTTAGAAGATGATACATTGACAAAAAATATTAATTCAATGGAAAAGTACTCATTTAAATAATAATTAACAGGCATGTAAGCATAATTACAATATAAAATGTTGCAAATGTTTTTATTATGCATATATCATATTTTAGTGTATTATTGTTGCAATGAATAAAATATTTCTTTTATTTATGATATATTTTTTCCAATTTATTTGTCCTCCTTTTCACTGTAAAAAAGTTGGTCACCTTACTGTTTATATAAAGAGTATAGCTTGTTTTTAACTCTGCTGCTTGCATTCGTAACAGTATTATTCTAAATACTGTAGGTAGGTAGGCGGTTCTGATTGTAGGCATTTGGTTACATGCACACAAAGCTGCATTGTTCTGTGTTTGGGTGATAAAGCATAGTAGAGTTGCTAGTGATGCAGAGTGTTTATGAGTATCTCAGAAACACTGGACATGAAGTTAAAAACAGGAAAAGGCTTATGATCAAATTTTGAGAGAGATGCAATAATTGCAATGCTTTTTTTCTTCCTTTTTTGCATTTCAGCTTTTAGCTACTTGACTGTTCTGCATATGGCATTTAGAAATGAAATCTGTTTATGAAATACCATTCCAGATTTCAATATCTCCCTCCACGTTTTCCTCATATTCTGCCTGGACCATGTTTGCTAGGGTGGCTGATTGGTAGATTCCTTTCCTGTTTACCCCATCCACCCATGCAAAGAAAGCAAGCATATAATATATATTTTTTCTTTCCATTGACAATTATTTGAAGACATGTGATTTCCATTGATAAACCTTTTTGTTATTCATTCATCATTCGTTCAGTTGGGATGCTTCCTGATTTCACCCAACTCTGAGTGGCTCACAATAATACACACATGAAAACAGGAAAATACAACCCCTCCCTTCAAAATAACCACAATCTAATCATAAGATGGCAATCCAATAACAACGCAAACATAAAACATCACAAACAAGGAAGCCTCATCCACCCTATCCTAAGGCCTGGGTAAATAGCCAAATCTTTTAGGCTTTCCTGACTGTCATTGGCTGAATGAATGCCAGGGCTGCTCTCATTCTAGAGGGCATGTGCTGCTAAAGAGATGACGTGCTTTCTGGGTCCTAAAAGGTGAGACTTCTTGAGGGGACTCAATGTGCACTGTGATAGGTAGTCTTGCAGATAGGCAGAGCCTTATGCCATGTAGAGTTTTATGGCTGATAAATAAATCACACACAAAAGCACACTAGCAATCAATGCAGCTCACAAAGAAGATGTTTCACAAAGGCATCCAGAAACACGTCCATCATTACTCATGCTGCTACATTCTGAACCGGTTTGAAGTCTTCAAGGGTGATCTCAAGTAGATGGGCTGTAGTACTCAAACTGTGAGGTGACAGGGGAATGAGTAACTGGAGGACCGATCAATTCAGGATGGGGCACAATTGGCACACCAAATGGAGCTGTGCAAAGACTCCCTTGGCAACAATTGCCACCTGCTCTTCAAGCAGGAGCTGTGAGTCCAAGAGGATGCCGCCCTAAGCTGAGTGCCACTCCTTACTGGGAGTAAAGATAGAAACTCCCAGCAGCCAAAGTCAACAGTCATGATAAGATTGAACCAGAGTTGCTTTCTCTCCATGCAGGCCCATAGAGGCTCCAGGCTTTGGGACAGAATTTTGATGGCTGGCCTGCAGGTCAAAAGATATTGATGATGTTCTCCATTCAGTTATGTCCAACTCTTGTTCATTCTATAGTCCATGTCTGTCCTTGTCTTCTAATCTTGCATTACTTCTTTGAGTTGTTCTATGCTCTGGCTGGTGTCAGCTTTGATGGAGTCCAGCCACCATGTTCTTTGGCGACCTCGTTTCCTTTTACCAGTAACTCTTCGAAACATAATTGCTTTCTCTAGTGAATTCTCCCACATGACAAAATAAATGAGAGACAGTTTTGTGATTCTGGCTTCCAGTTTCTGGTGAAAAAAACTGGGTATCATCAGTATCCTGATTATAGAAGACCAGACACCAGCAGATGACCTCACCTAGCAGTTTTATGTTTCAGCTGTTAAATAGGAGGGGGCAGATATGTAGCCCTGGAAGACCCCACAAAAGAGGCACCTTGGGAGTGACCTCCATAGCCAATACCATGTAGAACTGACGATGAAGGAATGGCCACAATTTCCATCCCCTGGATTATGTCCAGAGAAGGATACTGTGGTCAGTGGTATCAAAAAGCCACTGCAAAATCAAGGAGCACAAGGATGGATGCAAGGATGGTGAATTGGTAAAACTTTTGTCAAGTTCACCTGGTTTTTAAAAAAATCAGCCTTTCAGCAGTGTACCAGAGCACCTGTGTTTTGTTTTAAGACCTGGTGTCTCACTAGCCTAGTAGTCCAGGATGAAGTCGCTATAGACGGCACTGACCACTGACCTGAGGATGGCATCCCGGCTGCAGCACACAGTAGCCAATTGGAAGGGAGGTTCTTGCATTTTTACAAAATGAAACACAGCAGGAAAACTGGATAGAACCACTTTAGCTAGTCCACTTCTTTTGAAGTGTAAGGAAAAGGTCAGGCAGAAGTTCCCTTCCCAGAGAATAAAGGGCAGATGATGGATAACCCTCTGTCTTTTGGCCCTGGAGAATCAATTGGTGATGTGTATTTGGGTTGGGGCAACTTGATCATGCAGATCAGCCTTCTGAGTAGGGCCAAGAAGTAAGCAAGCTAATGGAGAAGAAGCCAGAGGCATGTGGGGAAAAAGAGAAGAACTTCATTTGAAACTATGTGAAACTAATGAGAGAGAAGAGATATGAAATGAACCCATAGTCCTTAAAAAAAAGAAACTGGAATTCATGCATGAAGCAATTATATACCTCGCATGCTTTACTGAGTATATCACATTTGGTTGGGTTCATATACATAAAGCATGATTTACAAATAGCAGTGGCTGGATTCACATGCTTAAAAAATAGCAAACCAAACATATTATAATTTGTCATACTGTACAGGCCAGATCCTGAAGAGGAAACTTAAATACTTTGGCCACCTAATGAGAAGGAAGGACTCCCTGGTGAAGAGCCTAATGCTGGGAAAGATTGAGGGCAAAATATGAAGGGGATGGCAGAAAATGAGGTGGCTGGAGTCATTGAAGCAGTAGGCGTGATCTTAAATGGACTCCAGAGGATGGTAGAGGACAGGAAGGCCTGGAGGAACATTGTCTATGGGGTCGCGACGGGTCGGACATGACTTTGCAACTAATAACAACAACAACGGGCCAACAGATTGATGGCTGTATTCTATGAGCAGAGCATGATTTGAAGAATACCAAGAGGACCTGAAACAAAGAGAAGGAACTATGATGATATCAAGATGGAGAATTTAAGACTAATCTAAAATTATTTACTTTGTTGACCCTGAACTGAATTTAGACGCAGTGCTCTTAAGAAAGGAAAAGACTCTAATGGTTGAAAAGAAGAACATAAAGAGAGAAGGTTGACTTGAACTGGCTTAGACAAGTAACAGAGTTGCAGCTTTAAGAGTTGTATAAAAGGGTCATTGTGATGGCTCTGCCATCACACCAGCTTTTTACAATCTGGCAAATTCAAAGCACTTTTAATTCCAATGAATTGTGGGGAGAAAAGGAGGTGGGGCTCAATTTCATAAATTGATTGCTATCATTCAAACAATATTTGGGTGGAATGGGTTTCTTATAGTATCAAAGCACACCGACACCACCAAATGACTTAGTACGTTTATGCCTGGAGAAGTAGAAGGAGGGAAATTAATAAAAGAATAAATGTTATGCCCACTCTAATCAGGTCTGAAATAAGAACTTGGCTGTCCAAATAATAGAACTATAAATCAGTGTTAACCTTCCCCCCCACCCCCATTTACTTGAATGAAATGTATCTTTTGGAACGGGCGGCATTGTTTTGGAGGCCGTGCTTTATGTTACAAATCCTGATTTTTAAACCCCTGCTCCAGAACAGCAAGGATGTGCAGCTTCTCTGGGAATTTTGTTTTTTATAGCAATGTAAGTTGCTCTGTGCTCTGAATCAGAGGTGGGATTCAGCCGGTTCGGACATGTTCATCCCAACAAGTAGCGGAAATCGTGGGTGGGTTGCCCACCCACCCCGGCTCTATGCCGTCCTATTTAGCCACAGTTTTTAGGCCGGGGGCGTGTGCGGAAGGTGCGAGAGAGATCAAAGAGCATGCATGGAAAGCTGGGCGCATATGCGGAAGGTGTGCATGCTGCCGTGAAATGGGTGCGCATGCGCAGCGAACCAGTGGTAACAAAATGTGAAACCCACCGCTGCTCCGAATATGCAGTTTTGCTA
Organism: Natrix helvetica; assembly: GCF_964273705.1. NCBI lineage: Eukaryota > Metazoa > Chordata > Lepidosauria > Squamata > Natricidae > Natrix > Natrix helvetica. The sequence goes on along the minus strand of NC_138548.1, from coordinate 149,996,518 downwards.
TGTCTAACCATCCGGCCAACCTTCAGTCATCTCTATTTCCAGAGACTTGATGGGTGGTACTTCCTACAGCAACTGGACTCCATAAAAGGAACCACCTGTCTTTTTAGCTTACTTTTCCCCAAACCGGCCCTCGTCAGAAGCGTTGGACTCCACCTTCCATGTTGACTGGAATTGTGGTACCTTCACACTTCTGGAAGGTATTGGCTTGGGGGAAAGGATGTATTTGCCTGGGACTTGCCCAATCTGAAAAGCATTTCACATTTTCAGGAAATGGATCTAGCCCTTATTACAGAACTCAAGATGTGAAAGTAGAATATCTTTTTTGAAGGATGCACCGCAGAGGCTGGGTTGGGAGGCGCCATTTCTTTGCAGCGGAAAACACTCAGCATTCAGCTAGATCACTGAATGGACTTCAGGAGTCCTGTTAATAGCGATGAAGCTTTCCTTTCTCCCTTTCATTAAAACCTCCCCAAGGAAATGAAAAGATCCTCTGTCCTATCAGTGTCAATGGGGTTTTGTCATTGATGAAAAGCTGAATGTAAATAACTAACTAAGCATGCTGAGAGGCTCCGGGTTGGAGAGTTAAATGTCTCAGCTGTTCCAAACTATTTTGATCTGAAGGCTCTATTAGAATTAAGAGGGACTAGCCACCTGAATGGACATCTTCCTTTTAATGAACTTACTGTATTAAAAAGATCTCTGAAGTGCCAGAAAATGGTTGAGTTAGAACTGTCCCAAAAGATGTTCCCTTCCTCCAGCCCAATGTCTCAGCGTTTTAAAGCTTGGATCTAAATATACAATACATTCTAGAAATAGTCAGTCCTAATTCCGGTGGGAAAAAGGGAGAATCTAAAGATACATTTTATTCAGAATTGAGAAACAAAAATGAAAAGAACTGGCAAAGGATTGAAAGGCAGACCTAAAAATAAAATTCTTGTAACGCCTAGCCAACGTGTTTAAAAAAGAAGAAAAGAAATGAAAAATTGTACATTTTCTGCAAGCACATTTATGCACAATCAATAATGCTTAAAGATAATGCTCACTCCCCCAAGCCAATGCTTTCCAGATGGGTTGAGGCGACCACTCCTAGATTTCCAGCACACATGACCAACACATCTGGAAAGTGACCTTGTCCAGGAAGGCTGAGTGATAATAACTGTGGCGTAATCACAGCAGCATCTTTGCCTTTTGATTACCAAGTCATAAAAGAGGGATGGGATGGGCTAAAAGAGTGTCTTCTTCTGCAGTGATTCCTTGCAGGCATTTTGGAATCATTAATGTGCACGCTTAGATTCATTGATAAAATCCAGGCCCCAGCTGCCATTTCTGGAAGACCAACAGCTATCATTTGGTGCCCATTATTACTTAACTATGCCTTCTTCCAGAGATGCATGACTGCCTCCTGTCCCTGAAAGTTTTGATGGCAGCTCTTAGAGACTTCCCAGAATTATGATCAAATTGTAATGCTCAATGGGATAGAAAGGAAAATTATCAAATACATGAAATAATAAATGAATATTGAAATTTGGAGTGAACTGGTTCACTCCTAGCTGATAGTCGGAGCTACTGGTTCACCCAAACCAATCCAAACTGGTAGAATCCCACCCCTGGTACATGGGTTGGGCTTGTGCAGCGCACTGACCAAAATATGATTAACTAATTTGTAGATAGGTATATTAGTTGAACATAAATAATCATTAAGTTGTTTTTGTTGATTATGTAGAAAGTATGCAATTCAAGAAGTGATCATTTATTTCATGATTTTTATAGTATCTATTTATCCATTGTGGATCCCAATTTAAATTTTACATCAGTTTAGCCCACTGATGGCAAACCTACGACCTGCGTGTCAAAAGTGACTCACCATAATGTTTTGGAGTTACATACAATGGATTATGCTCTCCTGCAGCCTCCTGACTCTCTGAAAATGAATTTTACTTGTATTTAATTTTTGTATTGATAGTTCTTTATATAATACATCAGACCACACATGTTTGGACCACGCAGTATTTTTTTTTTAAAAGGAAATGAATATCTAAAGAATTGTTTCTGGCTGTGTACGGGAAGGAACGTGGGGGCAGAGTTAAGAGAGTTATCAGCCTGGAGTTATTATATTGTCACAAGCAATCAGGTCCAGCCCCTCTTGAATTCCATTAATTCTTTTCTAGTGCCAATTTAGTTTTGTCCATTAGTTGAGTAGATTCTTGGGTATAGGCTTGGCCAATAAATCTTCTGAAGTAGACCGTAATGTGTGATCCTGATTCCTTGTACCTGCTAGTATGTTTGTGTCAGCAGAATCAAGTTAGGTATGTTCTTAAATTTTGACACACTGAACACAAAAGCTTTTCCATCATTAATTTAGCCACTCTATGTACAATATATCTGATGAAGTTTGCTACAGCTCATGAAAGCATATAGCAGTGATGGCGAACCTTTTTGGTACCAAGTGCCCAAACCAGAACGCATTTGCATGCATGCCGGCCAGCTGGTCTTTGTCAGTGCTGGAGCATCGGAAAACAGCCTGAAAAATGGCCAATGACCAGGTTGTTTTTGGGGTCATTTTTAGGCTTTGGGGGCCATTTTCAGGCTGTTTCTTGGGCTGAAAAAAGCCTGGAAATGGTCTGAAGATGGCCCCAAAACAGGCCATTTTTGGGACTGTTTTTCAGGCCAAAAATCCCCCAAAATGGCCTGAAAACGGCCTGGTTTTTTTGATGTTGTTGTTCATGCCATTTTCCGGCACTCTAGTGCCCTCAAAGACCAGCTGGCCAGAAACCAGAAAAGCAGCTGACAACCATGCATATGTCCACAGAGAGGGCTCTGCATGCCACCTCTTGCACACGTGCCATAGGTTGGCCATCATGGGCATATAGCAGTAGCAGTAGCACTTAGACATATATACTGCTTCACACTGCTCTACAGCTCCTCTAAGCAGTTTACTGAATCAGCATATTGCCCCCCCAACAATCTGGGTCCCCATTTTACTGACCCCAGAAAGATGGAAGGCAACCACAAGCCGGTTAGGATCAAAGGAATTGAATTCCTGGCAATCTGAGGAGAGTTATCCTGCAATACTGCATTCTAGCTACTGTGCCACCAGGGCTCTTGAAATGCTTCTTACTATTTGCTTTTGTATTTTATATTCTAAATTAATAGAAGGAGGGGGGGGGAGAAATGAAAGCATATGCCTTTCACGCCAGATCATGTGTTCTACTATACAGAGGGCAGGGCATTCAACTATTCAAAAGTTCCCTCAATTAGAAGGGCTATGTGGGAGGCCACTAATCTTGAAATTACTTTTTTTTTTATAAACAAGTTTTATTAGTTTTTTTTAAAATTTACAAGGGAAAAGGTAGTGGAAAAGGTATACAAATTTTGGCAGTTGCAAAGTGTGGTAGGCGCCCCCTCCCTCCATACTCATAGTATACATCTAAGTAAAAATCATTAATACATAGTAGTATATAGTCAGCATATTAATTCCATTGGTACTTTCGGTCAGTTTGTGTCAAAAAGATTTTCTTATTCATTTTTGTGATCTGAGCTTTCTTGGTATTGCCCCATCTCCCCCCACCGACAGAGCTCCGGCCCCTCCTGTGTCCTGTATGTCTGTTATAGGATCTTCTGTTTTTTCTAGGTGTGTTTTGTTTTTTTCCATAAAGGCCTGTGCCTCTATGGGTGTATTGATTCTAATTCTTGTCTCCTCCCAGAATATTAACATACCTTCAGGCATCAGCCATCTGAACCACACCCCCTTCTGGTATAATTTATTTGCTAGTTGCGAATAGTTTTTTCTTTTCCCCCTCACTTTCTTGGGGATCTGCTTCAGAATGGTTATTTCCCTATCTTGGTATGTCAAGGCTTGCCCCCTTTGTGCACTCAGAATTTCATCTCTTGTGCTTTTTCTAAGAAATTTAATGTGTACTTCCCTGGGTACGTTGTGTGTTCTAGCATAGGCTGAGTTCACTCTATACACCAGATCTATCTCCCACCCCATCTGTTGTTTTTCTTTATGAATGTATTCAGCCAAAATACTTATCATGATGTCCCTTATGTTTTCATCATCTGCTTCCATCACATTTTGGAATCTAAGGTAAAAGGACATTCTCTCAAACTCTATTTTCATCTGTTGGGTATCAAGTTCTTTGTTTCCCTTCTGCACCCCCTCCACCCCCTCCCTCATCTCAGCCGCCTCACCCTCCAAAAGGTCCAGTCTCTGTGAGTTCGTATTAATTTGGGCCTGATTCTCTTTAATTTCTTCTTTCATCTCCTTTAGTTGTTTCTTGATTTCCTCTTGTCCCTGTAAAATTTGCTGAAACATTTGTTGGAAGTCCATCTCTGTACTTTTAGGTTGCATCAGGGCTGTTATCGTTGATTGTGTAGCAGGGCTGGAAGTTGCTGATGTAGGGGCAGAGGTAGCAAAGCCAGGCTTTCCAGGAGGTGGTCTTTTAGGAGGCATTGTTTACAAAATAAAGAGTTCAGTCAATGTAGAGAATGGACAGTCAGAGCGGCAGAGCAGCCAGAAGAGTCCAGGAGGCAGAAGGTCCAGGCAGAAGAGAGTTTCTCTGATCACCCTGGCAGTAGAGCAAAGTTTTTCACTCCAGGGAGTTCAAAGAGTAGCAATCCACAAGAGATTTATCTGAGTAGCACGGAGACAAAGACCGGAAGCCTGAGTTTTTAAAGGTGGAGTCAGGTTTCACAGTTCATGAAGACAACAGAAGTGTGCCATCTTGCCCTGCCAGCTTCGGGTTTAGAGGCATAACAAAGTTTTCAAAGTTCAAAGTTCCCAAAGTTCTCAGATCATCAATATATTATAAGGTTAAGTTCAAAGAAAATCACTTTAAGAAAGGGTGTGGCATCATTGGTTGGCTCTCCCCCCTCCTCCTTCCCTTGGGGCTGAGAGCAAAATTGTTCCAAGCCGCCTGTCTGAGGGGGGAGGGAATCCCCCTCCCTCCAGCCGCGCCTCTCAAGTCAGCCGAGAGAAAAAGTTTTAAACTGCTGGCAAATTCTTCAAATCAGTAAAGGGAATGGAGGGGAGTCTGCGCCTCACCGCACCGCAGCTGTGTCCTTCTGCTTGCTCATTCTCCGCACAGCCTCTCAGCGAAGACGCCCACGCGTCCTCTGATCTGCTCCCCGGTGCCTTGGGCGAGGCGGGGGACCTCCCGCCGGCTGCCGCCGATCCAGGGATCCCCTGCAGTGCCACCCCTCCGGCAGGACGCCTCTGCGGGGCGTCCTGTGCCCCCCAAGGAGTGGGGAAGCCCACCGGGCAGCCGGATCGAGCAACAAATTGCCCGTCGCCGTCAGCTGCCGGAACCGGAAGTGATCTTGAAATTACTTATCAAGAATTAGTATCTGGACAAAAGACAAGACACGTATTTCCTCTAGTTCCAATTCTTCCCATTATGGTGAAGTTAATTACATTATTTACTATATAATGGTTACACACGCACATTAAGTGCAATTATATCACAAGTTTTTAATGCTGGTCACTGACCAGAATTCTGCATATTAATTGAGTAAATTACTGTTTCAAATATAACAATAATAAAATAAAATGCCAATGTAAAATTGCAATTACATCATCGAAGTAACCAAGGCAGGTTAAGCTTTACAGATAGCGTAACAAGATGTTGCCACATTCAGGGACACTGAATCATACAGGTCTGACAGGAGTAGCTGTACATAAAATAAATCACAACTGTCAGTACTTCACCAAATAGGGAGTTATAAACGGTCCTTGTTTCCTTATAGCAAGCGCAATTGTAGGAATGTAAATTAATCCTGTGGTTCGGTTCAGATCCAAATTCTGTAATATAGAAAAGTATGAAAGCTCTTTGTGTTTTGTTCAACTTGACTTAATCAAGAACTGAAGACAAGGCTGAAAATCCAGAGTCATCGCATCTATTATAAAGAGTTTTGATTACACTCATATCTGTTTTCCCCAATATTTATGGCAAAAATGTGCGTTTTGTGAGGATTCCAGAACTGCGTCCCAAATTACTGAATCTGCATTGCAAAAACTGTGCAAATATCAATGTTTAGCAAGTACTTTTAGCTTTTCACCACCATGGTGGTGCAGTGGTTAGAACGCAGTATTGCAGGCTACTTCAGCTAACTGCCAGCTGCCAGCAGTTCAATTCTCACTGGCTCAAGGTTGACTCAGCCTTCCATTCATCCAAGGTCAGTAAAATGAGGACCGAAATTGTTGGGGGCAATATGCTGACTCTGTAAACCGCTTAGAGAGGACTGTATAAAGCACTGTGAAGCAGTATATAAGTGTAAGTGCTATTGCTATTTCTTCCTTTCTTGGCTCTGCCATCGCCACTGGCAGGAATTCAACCTTATTTCTCTCTGCTGCCATCTCTGGAAAAAAAGAATTCTCTTCCTAGAACAAGAGAACTAGTTCTGTGAGTCCAGAATCTCTATGTCAACCTGCAAAACAACTTCAGCTGAAGCCATATTTACTTCTGCTTCATTTCCTGGTTGCCATTCAAGGGGGAGGGGTGGACAAAACTCAGGAATGTGGTGCCTCAGATGGCTAGCCATAACATCTACCAGCCAGAGTGAGAACCAAGGCCATGTCAATGGACACCTGTTGAAGTTGAGCGGGAACCTACATTTGGACTGATTGGCCCCTGTGATCTGAGAGATGTAGGGGTGGGTGGGTGAGAAGGTCTCATTCTTTCAACTATCCCTTAGCACGGAATAATTTAGAGCTAGCATCACCTTTCTAAGTGCTGATATGATGTACTCAATAAAGGATCTCTTGAACCTGAAGAAAGCGTCAGAGTCCTGACTACCCAGAGTTCATTACTCGGCACAGTGACACTCTACGCTGGAGGGAGGGGGTGACTATTTTGATTTTCCAAGCAGTTCCTAACCATTATATTTTAAGGGGAAGTGGTAATACCGAACATGTGCTGAGTCAGAACAGACATCCTCTCCTGGAGCCCCACGTGGTAAGGCCATCACCTAAACTGATTTCATACTGATGTCAATAGCAGTGAATGAAGAATTAAGGACACTATTAGCAATAAGAGTGCTTGTACACACTGGTTTCCTTGTAGCAATTCTGAGACAGAACAGTGAAGTACATTGTTATGTTGATGAATTATCGACATATTCTAGGAAAAGAAAGAATCAAGAGGAACAAAAAAACAAAATGTAATCTAAAAGTATCAAATGCCTGTTTTCCATTTTGCTTTGCTTTCCTTACTTTTTAGCAGAAATGAATTAATTTTCCAGGCACTGTAAATCTTGTGGAAGCTATCACCAAATTTGGGGAAAATAGGTTAAGGTCTTCAGTGCTCAATAATTTAAGGTATTTGTTTATATAAAGTAACTATTCTGTTACTGATTTTTGACAAAGATTTAAACAAAATTAGGTCGGGCTTTTATTTATTTATTTTTATTCTGCCTTCATGATTTTTATGGGTAACCCAAGTTGGCAGACCTATCCAATACTCCCTCCTTCTCCTGTTTGAAAGTTTAGGGGCCAAATTAGTTGGAAAGGATATCTCTGAGGAGGGATGTCATTTTGCAAGCCTCTATAAACTGGGGATAATAAAACAACTTTATTTGCACCCATCATTATTTGCTGCCATTTTCTATGCAAGATATTTTAATGATACCATTAAACCCAGAGATACTATAGATCTCTCTCTGTGGAGGCTCTTGGGATTAGGGACCAAAATAGTTTGGAAAGGAAAATATTTTGGATGTGGATCCATGGACTGTGAAAGAGAAAGCAACGGAGCTTGAGAGAAAGGCTGAGCACCAGAATTTGAACAGAAACAATGTTATGCAGAATCTTACTAGCATCTTAAATTTAGACTCGGCTATGAAAATTTTAACTACTGAGTCCTTGACTTACAACCATTTGTTTAGTAATGGTTTGAAGTTATATTACTACTGAAAAAAGTGACTTATGACTGTTTTTCACACTTCCAACTGCTGCAGCATCCCAATGGTCATTGATCAACATTTGGACATTTGGCAACTGTATTTATGACCATTGCAGTGTCCTGGGGTCATGTGACCATCTTTTGTGTCCTTCTGACAAGCAAAGTCAATGGGGAAGCCAAATTCACTCTCAACAATCATGTTCCTAACTTAACAACTGAAGTGATTCATTTAACAACTCTGGCAAGAAAGGTGGTGAAATGTGGCAAAACTCACTTAAGTACTACTACTACTACTAATAATAATAATACTTTAATTTATAGACCGCGCCCTCTCCTAGAAAGGACTCGGGGCAGTGTACTGTCGTGCTTAGCAATGGAAATTTTTGGCCTCAATTTTGGTTGTAAATTGAAGACTACCTTTACAGCCATGAAAATATTTTGGATTTCCTGGGGAGAAA